>NC_090267.1:84581701-84893066 GCF_040414725.1 Anabrus simplex
TCAAATTCATTAGTGTCATCCCTTGTCAGAAACTAACTACTCTAATAGGCAACATGCTGAGCAATAGGTATTTTTCAGAAACTCTTCACGTAGGGTGCACAAAATAAATGACAGGCTCCCACAGGGATCTGTGCCGGCTACACTCCATTTTAATTTGTACATGTACGATGTTGCAAATACCAAGTCCACGAAATTTATTTATGCTGATGATATTGCCTTGATAGACCAGGATCAAAGTTTCCCCAAAGCTGAAGCAACATTAACATCAGATCTGAAGATATTGCAAGAATCCTCAGAAGACTGTTGTATCAACTTTCCATCTGCAGAAAAAACATGTAAATTACAATCCTACAATCAGTTTCAGAGATGAGATTCTCCAATACTTCAATAACACTAAATACGTAGGAGGAGACCCTGGAGAGATCACTGACATTCAAAATGCATCACAAAAATATAGCAGCTAAAAGTAAAACCCGGAACAACATATTACAGAAGTTAACAGGGACCATCTGGGGTGCCATGCAACAGTCCTTAGATCCACAGCTCTGGCTCTTTTGTACTCAATTGCAGATACTGCTGTTCTACATGATTAAACAGTGCTCACACTAAAATAATTGACATGCAGCTCAATCAAGCAATGCGGCTCATCAGAGGATGCATTCGATCTACTAACATGCAGTGGCTAATGGTTCTAAGTAACATTCCTCCACCACTCCTAAGAAGATCTCAGTTTTTGTTGAACACATGGAAGAACATTGAAAACAACCCACCGTTGAATTGAATTTATTGATCATGATTTATATGCCACTGAGACTGAAAAGCCCCTTTATGCAGCGTCTTCTTATAATACAATGCAGATTTATGAAAACAGTAACTACATTTTTATAAGTATTAAAGTATTAAACTAAACAGAGAGAGAGAGAGAGAGAGAGAGAGAGAGAGAGAGAGAGAGAGAGAGAGAGAGAGAGAGAGAGAGAGAGAGAGAGAGAGAGAGAGAGAGAGAGAGAGAGAGAGAGAGAGAGAGAGAGGAGAGAGAGAGAGAGAGAGAGAGAGAGAGAGAGAGAGAGAGAGAGAGAGAGAGAGAGAGAGAAGAGAGAGAGAGAGAGAGAGAGAGAGAGAGAGAGAGAGAGAGAGAGAGAGAGAGAGAGAGAGAGAGAGAGAGAGAGAGAGAGAGAGAGAGAGAGAGAGAGAGAGAGAGAGAGAGAGAGAGAGAGAGAGAGAGAGAGAGAGAGAGAGGAGAGAGAGTGAGAGGAGAGAGAGAGAGAGAGAGAGGAGAGAGAGAGAGAGAGAGAGAGAGAGAGAGAGAGAGAGAGAGAGAGAGAGAGAGAGAGAGAGAGAGAGAGAGAGAGAGAGACGAGAGAGAGAAGGAGAGAGAGAGAGAGAGAGAGAGAGAGAGAGAGAGAGAGAGAGAGAGAGAGAGAGAGAGAGGAGAGAGAGAGAGAGAGAGAGAGGAGAGAGAGAGAGAAGAGAGAGAGAGAGAGAGAGAGAGAGAGAGAGATGAGAGAGAGAGGAGAGAGATGAGAGAGAGAGAGAGAGAGAGAGAGAGAGAGAGAGAGAGCGAGAGAGAGAGAGAGCGAGGAGAGTGTGTGTGTGTGTGTGTGTGTTGACCTTGTTACTAACCATAAAGTATTAATCTAACTGAATATAGAAAAAAGAGGTAATTAACAGCTGAATCAAAGGATGCTGGAATACTTTAGGCATATCATGAGGAATGAGTGAAACGTAGTAAATACTCCAGCTTGTTGTTCATTGGAAGATCCTGGAAAAGAGAGGTCAAATTTTGTGTCAGTTTTAATATATATTGTCCACAGAACTTCACATTTGTTAAACAACATCATGCTGCGCCCTGTATTTAAAGAAAACAACCTAGATTTTAATTTATATAAAACTAGCTGATGTACCCGTGCTTTGCAACGGAGTTCTACACTGTATACAGAATTCTAGGTTATGTAGTGTACACATTGTGAGTAAGGCTGTATTAAATTGCATAGCAAAAATGCAATGGGGAAGTCACCATACGTCTTTTCTCATATGAAGACTGGGTTAGGAAGTTTTCATTTTAATGGTAGACCTTCGATCTAACAGTCCAAATGTCCAGAGCTGGAATGCCAAGCCACAAACAACCTTTAAGTGTGCACACTGCTCATTCCAATCAGCGCGTCAGAGTAGAGATCGATATTAGTTGGAATACTATGATGGACCAGTGTGTTACATACCAGCAGTGTCAGAAAATGTATGAACCAGAGGAATGGCATGCTAAAGAAGAAAGTTATCTAATTCTCTGGCTATTTCCCACCAAAATTCAGGCAGGCTGTTATACTCTGCACGCAGCAGAAATCCATCTATCTGAGATGAATGGCAGCAGGAGAGACAAAAAACATCACAACAAATAATGGTCAATGTAATGTTACTGTTAACTAATTTTATGTGTTTTCATTCTTACACAATTGTAAAAAGCTATTTTCATTCTCCTAGTCAATACTATATATTTTATGTCCAATTAAGACGAAACTTTACACAAAATAGACGTTTCGACCCGGCATTGGGTCATCCTCAGTAAGACATGTATAATGAATTTTAAACATAAGAACATAAAAAATGAAATGTTTGTTAAAAAGTTTTTTAAAAAAGCATGATAAAAGTTAAAAAAAAAACTGTGACATGTTGATCATTAAAACAGTCTTGAGCTGGAGTTCTATCTGATTTCAATGTTTTTGTTGTCCTTTGGTATGGTTCAAGTAGTATCTGTATACTGTTGGCTTAGTTGTTGCGTTCTGACATGGGCTGATATACATGGGCATTACTGAAGTTGAACCGTCTGTTTTTAGTCTGTAAAATGGATAATACAAATCAAATTAAGGTTGAAAAATGGTGACTAACAGGAACAACATTTAAATTAAGTTATGAAGAATGAAAATTAACTTACGTTACGTGGCCCACTTATATCACCCGTGTTCTCTGACTACGAAGTCCAGCTCTCGACTAACTTACTCCTGTAGTCGAGATGCAAGACATGTTGCTACAAGGAAGTGGAGTGGGGAAATGGGGTGGGACTTGCGAGAGAATGTGTGTGTGTGGAATAATAGGGGCGGTGACTGAAACCGAGTGTATTATTTTTTACTACAAATGATCGGAATAAAACTTTCCCATATTACGTTCTTTTTTTCATTTAAGTTGAGGGCTGAGTTCTTATATTGATCCATACTGATGTAAAAATTCTCTAAAATGTTGAGTAGTGGACCTTCTTGTTCACGTTGTAGAATTTTTAGATCTTGATCTATTGTAGTAAAATCATGATTATAGCCCTTGTGATGGTTACTCATGGCAGAGAAACTATTATATTATAAAGCGTTGCGATGTTCTGTATATCTTATGAGGAAGTTCCTACCAGTTTGTCCAACGTAACTAGACCCGCATCCCTGACATTCCAGTTTATATATACCAGAATTTGTGTATTTATTGCTAATATTTACTGTGTGAGAGTTAAATAATAATTATTTCATTAGTGTTGCTGGTTCTGAAAGCAATTTTTAGGTTCTGTTTTCTCAGGACGTTGGTGATTATGTGTATATTATTATTGCTAAATGTGAACGTGGCATATTTTTCTTTAGTTTTTGACTTTTTCGTTACAGTAGTTGTGGGCCTGTTAGTATGTTTATTGATTAGCTTATTTATAAATTTTATTCTGAATCCATTGTTCAAAGCTATTTCATGGATGGTCCTGATTCCTTTTTCAAATTTTTCTTTGAGAGCAGTATTTTTAAAGCTTTTTCTAACATGCTATGGTAGGAAGCTTTTTTGTGAGTTTCAGGATGTATTGAATTTTGTTTAATGGTGTTAGCAGCGTAAGTTGGTTTCCGGTAAATGTTAAATGCCAGGTGATTATTCTTAGGACGTGATAATGTTATGTCTAAATAATTAAACGAGTTATTATTTTCCATTTCCATAGTGAATTTAATATTCTGATCTAAACTGTTGAGTAGTTCCAAAATTTCCTTTCCTTCGTTAATGCTGCTATCATTGATGGCTAGCATATTGTCGACATAATGTGTCCAATATTTTATAGCTTTGATTTTATCTATGATGTTTGTGTGTTCTAAGCGGTCCATATATATGTTTGCCAAAATACTCGAGGATGGTTCTCCCACAGGTAAACCTGACTGTTGGTAGATTTTATTCTCAAAAATGAAATAATTATTACTTGAATTTTAATAGGCCTATGAACTCGTCTATTTCAAAAATACTTAATTTACTGAGTTTGGTTAAATTATTCCGCATTAAATTTATAATGGTTTTAACGGGGATATTGGCATACATTAAGATAGCAATAGTAAATCTTATGACCCTGACAGGAAAGGCAGAGGAAATAGTTGATTACATGGAGAAGGTGGAAATGATAGGGCTGAGTGAAGTGAAATGGAAAGGTAATGGAAGGAAGAAATTGAGGAAAGGATACACATTATACTAGAGTGGTGGCCAAGAGGCAAGAAACAGAGTGGGACTTATCATTTCAAAGCAATTGGCAGAGTATGTTGAAGTGGTAGAATGTGTGACATACATACATACATATATACATACATTATCATTATAGACTGTTATGCCTTTCAGCGTTCAGTCTGCAAGCCTCTGTGAATTTACTTAACATCGCCACAATCCTCGATTTGGAACTAGTGTTGTGGCCTCATTTAGTTCTATACCTCTTAACTTTAAATCGTTAGAAACTGAGTCTAACTATCGTCGTCTTGGTCTCCCTCTACTTCTCTTACCCTCCATAGCGGAGTCCATTATTCTCCTAGGTAACCTATCCTCCTCCATTCGCCTCACATGACCCCACCACCGAAGCCGGTTTATGCGTACAGCTTCATCCATCGAGTTCATTCCTAAATTAGCCTTTATCTTCTCATTCCGAGTACCCTCCTGCCATTGTTCTAACCTGTTTGCACCAGCAATCATTCTTGCTACTTTCATGTCTGTTACTTCTAACTTATGAATAAGATATCCTGAGTCCACCCAGCTTTCGCTCCCGTAAAGCAAAGTTGGTCTGAAAACAGACCGATGTAAAAATAGTTTTGTCTGGGAGCTGACTTCCTTCTTTCCTGTTGATCGCAACTGCGAGCTCACTGTTAGCTTTGCTACACCTTGATTCAATCTCACTTACTATATTACCATCCTGGGAGAACACACAACCTAAATACTTTAAATTATCGACCTGTTCTAGCTTTGTATCACCAATCTGACATTCAATTCTGTTGAATTTCTTACCTACTGACATCAATTTAGTCTTCGAAAGGCTAATTTTCATACCATACTCATTGCACCTATTTTCAAGTTCCAAGATATTAGACTGCAGGCTTTCGGCACAGTCTGCCATTAAGACCAAGTCGTCAGCATAGGCCAAACTGCTTACTACATTTCCACTTAACTGAATCCCTCCCTGCCATTTTATACCTTTCAGCAGATGATCCATGTAAACTACGAGCAGCAAAGGTGAGAGATTACAGCCTTGTCTAACCCCTGTAAGTACCCTGAACCAAGAACTCATTCTACCATCAATTCTCACTGAAGCCCAATTGTCAACATAAATACCTTTGATTGATTTTAATAATCTACCTCTAATTCCATAGTCCCCCAGTATAGTGAACATCTTTTCCCTCGGTACCCTGTCATATGCTTTCTCTAGATCTACGAAACATAAACACAATTGCCTATTCCTTTCATAGCATTTTTCAATTACCTGGCGCATACTGAAAATCTGATCCTGACAGTCTCTCCGTGGTCTGAAACCACACTCTCAAAGACTGATCGCACCCTCCCTTCCAAGATGCCAGTGAATACTTTGCGTGGTATACTAATCAATGAGATACCTCAATAGTTAGTGACAGAATAATGAAGATTAGACTAAAGATGAAGAATTAAGTGATGGACTTCATACAAGTGTATGCACCACAGACAGGAAACAGGGATATGGAAGGATTCTTGGAGAAATTAGAAACAGAAATTTCAGGTGTGGAAGTGGTTATTATGGGAGATCTGAATGCACAAGTTGGAAACGAGAGACAAGGAAAGGAAGAAGTCACTGGATCATATGGATATGGGAAAAAGAATCAGGAAGGAGAGGAACTAGTGGACTTCTGTGAAAGGAAATGACTTATAGTGGGGAATACATGGTTTTGAAATAAAAATAGCAGGAAAATTACAAGATATGGGTGAGGTGACAGAAGAACAAAGTCAGTAATTGACAACTTTTTGGTGGAAAGGACAAATCGCAGGAAGTTGATGGATATGACAGCTTTACCAGGAGAAGCATTTGATGGGGACTATAGAATTGTGGTGGCAAAATTACGGTTGGGAAAAATGGAAAAACTAAAAGAGATAAGAGAAAGCAAAATAAAAGTGTGGAAATTGAAAGACAAAAATGTACAGGAAGATTCTCAGAAGAGAATGAAGCAAGATATCCCAGTTACTGAAGTGGAAAACGTAGAAGAGGCATTTGTTAGTGCAGCAGAGAGTGATTGTGGCAGGACGTCTACAAGAGTGAAAGAAAAAGAGACACCATGGTGGAATGAGGAGGTGGGGAAAGTGGTGAAAGAAAAGAAGACAGCCTGGCAAGAATGGAACCAAGATCAAACAGAAGAAAGCAAAAGGAAGTTTCTCAACAGTAAACAGAGATGTAAGAAGGTGGTAGGAGAAGAAAAGAAGAAGAGTTGGGAAAACTTTACAAAAAAAAAAAAAAAAAAAAAAAGGAAGCAGATGTAAGTGGCAGTAAAAGGATGCTGTATGGACTTATAAGAAGTAAGAGGACAGGAAGAGTTATCACAAAGCTAGTGAAAAAGGAAGAAGGGGAACTGTTAACACACCCAGAACAGATAAAGAGAGAAATGGAAGGAGCATTTTGATAAGTTATTGAATGTGAACAACTGTACAGGGGAGATAGAAGCAATACAGTGTGAGAACTCAACAACAGAGGAGGATATAGCAATGCGGGAGGTGGATTTGAATGATAAGAATTTCATCTGGTTCATATTGATATTGAACTGAGATAAAACATATGACTACAAGATCCAACATCGAGATAATTATTTATCTCCACATCAAGATTTAAAAGACCTTTGAATATCCAGTGCATCTTTCTTATGTGATATTGAACTTTCATCATGTGAAAAAGTTTATATTTTCTACGTCTTTTATTTGCTAGTGAATTTTTTACCTTGGACCTTTTGAAAAATATGAAAGACTTTTGAATACCCAGTACATCTTTCTTATATGATATTGAATTTCATGTGAAAAAAGTTTGTGTTTTCTATGTTCTCTTGTTATTTTCCAGTGAATTTTTACCTTGCACCTTTTGAACGACAGGCTGAAGATGACCGTGACTAAAGGCCAAAACCAGTCCCAATTGTGATTAACTTATAATGTAACCTTGCATTAATAAGTTTTCTTGTAATGAAGAGGTGGAACCACAATATATTATTAATTTGAGGTGGAGTTAGCGGTACAAAAGATGAAGATGGGAAAAGCAACAGGGATGGATGAAATCAGTGTGGAAATGATAAAGGCTGCTGGACCTGTTGGTATGCAATGGTTGTACTGACTACTAAAGTGTATGTGGAAACACAAATGTGTACCAGAAGACTGGAAGAAAGGGATAAGTGTTTAAGAAAGGGGTAACTATAGAAGAATCACACTTGTATCGCAGGTAGTTAAAATACTGGAAAGGATATTAGACAGAAGAATGAGAGGAAATATTGAAGGAGAGTTACAAGAGGAACAATGTGGCTTCAGGAGTGGAAGATCTTCAGTGGGCCCAATCTTTAGCATGAGACAGCTGATAGAAAAGAATTGGGAATATGGAAAGGATCTGATCATGACTTTTATAGATATAGAACAGGCATGTGATAGTGTACCCAGAGAGAAGATTTGGGAAACCATGGTTAAAAAGAGACTTGGAAGAGAAATGTTAGAAATAGTGCAAGCAATGTACAACTGTGTTAGCAGAGTACTGACCCCAGTTGGAAAGAAAGAATGGTTTAGAAATAAGACTGAACTAAGATAGGGGAGTGTGCTGTCACCCCTTTTGTTTATTATGATCATGGATGAAATTGTAAAGGAAACAAAGGAAGCCTATGGAGATAAAGAGATGAAAATACTGCTATACTATTGTGATCTGGGAAAAGGACAGCAAAGAAGTGCAACAACAACTAGATGTACTAAATGAAAAAATTGAGAAGTATGGCATGAAAATCAGTATAGATAAAAGCAAGACTATTGTGATGTCAAGAGGGGAAAGGCAAGGAAAGGGCACTGTGAAAATTGGAAGTCAGAGTCTGGAAATTGCAGACAGCTTTAAGTACCTAGGAAGTGAATTAATGCAAAATGCTAGGGTGGACATGGAGATTAGCAGGAGGGTACAGCAGAGTAATGCATTCTACCAAGGAGTAAGAAAACTTGTTTGGAGCAAAGAAATACCAAGGAGCAGTAAAGAGATAATGTAAAAAATGTACTATGTTTCCATACTGACTTATGCAGCTGAAACTTGGACTTTGACTAGCTGGCAAGAGAGTAGAATTCAAACCAGTGAGATGAAATTCCTAAGACGTATGATAGGAAAGACAAGGAAAGATAGAGTGAGAAATGAAGATGTTAGGAAGGAAGTAGGGATAGGAATGATAAATGAGAGAGTTGAAAAGAATAAACTAAGGTTGTTTGGGCATCTAAAAAGGATGGAGGAGAAAAGAATTCCAAGGCAGATTCTGGAGGCAAAGTGCGAGGGCAAGAGAGCAAGAGGAAGACCTAGAACAAGATGGATTGAATCAGTGAAGAGCGGCATAAGAAGACGAAATTTAGACTGGCACAAGATCGTGGAAGAAGAATGGTGGGAGGAAAGAGGAAGATGGAGAAGTACCATAAATACCCCAACTCAACAGGAGCTGGATAAGGGGAAATGATGATGATGATGATGATTATGATTGGCATATATATTGACGACATCAAATGAAAGGATCTTGTGGTGTTCTGGGACCTTTACATGTTTTATTCTTTCTCAAACTTCTATGGAGTTCTTTATCGTTGTATTCGCTTGGTAGTGATAATTTGTACTAAGGAAATCTTGAATAAATTGGGATAATTTGTACGTTGGGCTAGCCCTAAAATTGATAATTGGTCGTATAGGGGTGTTAGTCTTATGAGTTTTTGGTAGGCCTTTTTGTAGGCCTTCACATTTAGTTTTATTCTGACTCTGAAATACCACTCTTATCATAGTCGGCATGGTTAAACCGAATAAAACATAAATGATCGAAAACTGTATTCTCTATAACTTTTGTTATGTATTACTTTTCAATAAAACCAATAATATAGGTGTTTTAAAAATTAAATTTTAGGCACCTTCCCCTAAACTATCATTTTGTCTGGGGTGAATAAAAATATTTGGCCCATGGTTTGATCCTATCTCTCGAAGCTGGCAGAAAAGATCTAATTATGAGAATACAACAGACTGCGCTAGGCTAGATATGTACTGAGGATGCAGAATAACAGAACACCAGTAGATCTATACAAGGGATCTCTTAATGGGGAAGGACCCCGAAGCACCTGAAAGAATGAGATCAACAAGGTATGCCGGACCCTTCAAACTGATAACTGGGAAGAGCAGGCTCAAGATCAAAAAGGATGGAAGAGGATTGCGAGATCGGCACAGGAATTTCACGTCCCTCAGAAGCCTATAGAGTGAGTGAGTGAGTGAGTGAATGAGTGAGTGTAGCCTAGACTGTAGTTTCTTATTCCCCAACTCTAATTACTGATTTTCATTAAATTCTGTTTACCCATTTTCTTGTGGCTCGCTGCTGATATGGACTTAGCAACAAAAATTCATTAATATCTCTTTTATCATAGCCTGTATGGTAAAAATGTACAAGAAATAAATGATCGGAAATTTAATTCTATATAACTTTAGTTATCTAGTATTTATTGATACGACCACTGTTAACATAAATATTTGAGAATTAAAGTTTAGGCCTTCCCTGAAACTAACATTTCACTCAGCATGAATAAAATGATTTATAGCCTGTATTGTAGTAGCTCAATCCCTGACTTCACATACCGATTTCATTAAATTCTCTTCAGCCACTTTCTTGTGATGCATGTACAGACAGACAGACAGACATGGCAGGGAAAATTAAAAAGTGCATTTCCTTCAATCAGTCAATAGTGATCTGCATTTAGGGCAGTCACCCAGGTTGCAGACTCCCTATCTGTTGTTTTCCTAGCCTTTTCTTAAATTATTTCAAAGAAATTGGAAATTTATTGAACATCTCCCTTGGTAAGTTATTCCAATACCTAACTCCCCTTCCTATAAATGAATATTTGCCCCAATTTGTCCTCTTGAATTCCAACTTTATCTTCATATTGTGACCTTTCCTAGTTTTAAAGACGCCACTCAAACTTATTCGTCTACTGGTGTCATTCCACACCATCTCTCCACGGACAGCTCGGAACAGACCAGCAACAAAAAACAGTAACTTCGTCCTGAGGTCCTTCATACTTTCATTCATGAAATGATATCAATTTAAGTCTCACTGGTATCTCACACCGATGTTTTCACACATCATTCCAAGCTACAAGAAGTTAACTAAGAAAAAGCGAAGCATTCAACCCGCAACATATTCCCAATAATACAATTACCTACAAATAACTGCCATCATTGTTGCCATTCAAATGCACCGTATACTCAATGACACCCATTGAGTCTCCGTCCACGCTGACCAGTTCACCGTACCGAACCCGGTGCTTCAACCAGACAACGTTCTGTTTGATGCCTATAGAACCTCATTTGGCTATGGAATATTTTCTCTGCCCCCTGTGATTATAAACTAAGATTAAACCACTCTGCATATTTCTGATATGTCAATGCTACAATCATCTTCCAACGATTAAAACAACGGGACGCACTTCGTACTAGACTTTTTTATATCCTTGCTCACCTAGCTGCTCTCTTGTAAATATGTATATAAACTGTAAATTCTCAACTGTTCAATTGGATAATGTAAATTTACTGTATAATTACCAACCATTGACAGTAATTTTTGTTACAAACATTGACGCCGAACACTATACCCTTTCCCCCATGACTATTATACTGTAAATAATTTTATAAACTTTATAATTTCCTATGAGTGCGTCAATTATTCTTCAGAGCACCACTGCTGAACTCTGCTATAATTACACAGTAATTTTAAGCATTGGTGCCGACTTCTTATTCTATAAACTTATATTGTTTAACCATCACCATTCTACAAGTGTTTCTCGTACTTAATTTTCCCATTGTAATGTGTATTAATATGTGCATGTTAAATACTAATCAGGTACCTGATTTTTGCCTTGAGATGGTGATTTGACTGATGATGCCCTCAATGAAGGGCGAAACATGTCTCAAGTGGAATTAATAATAAATTCCTAAATGTAAAATTTATATGTGCTGAATACGTGACAAAATAAACCATTTAGCATCCTACATACAACTTAGTTGAGCAGCTCGTCTTCTTTCTCTCAGTTCTTTCCAGCCCAAACTTTGCAACATTTTTGTAACACTACTCTTTCATCGGAAATCACCAAGAACAAATCGAGCTGCTTTTCTTTGGATTTTTTTCCATACTGGTAAGGGTCCCATACACTGGAACCATACCAGACTCATATGCCCTCTCCTTTACATCCTTACAACAACCCCTAAACACTCACATAACCATGTGCAGAGATCTGTACCCTTTATTTACAATCCCATTTATGTGATTATCCCAATGAAGATCTTTCTTTATATTAACACCTAGATACTTACAATGATCCCCAAAAGGAACTTTCACCCCATCAATGCAGTAATTAAAATTGAGAGGAATTTTCCTTTTTGTGAAACTCACAACCTGACTTTTTTTAACCCCGTTTATCAGCATACCATTGCCTGCTGTCCATCTCACAACATTATCAAGGTCATTTTGCAGTTGCTCACAAACTTGTAACTTATTTATGACTCTATACAGAATAATATCGCCTGCAAAAAGCCTTACCTCTGATTCCACTTGTTCACTCATATCATTTATATATATAAGAAAACATAAAGGTCCAATAATACTGCCACCGAGCTCGATAGCTGCAGTCGCTTAAGTGCGGCCGGTATCCAGTATTCGGGAGGTAGTGGGTTCAAACCCCACTGTCGGCAGCCCTGAAAATGGTTTTCCGTGGTTTCCCATTTTCACACCAGGCAAATGCTGGGGCTGTACCTTAATTAAGGCCATGGCAGCTTCCTTCCCAGTCCTAGCCCTTTCCTGTCCCATCGTCGCCGTAAGACCTATCTGTGTCGGTGCGACGTAAAGCCAATAGAAAAAAAAAAAATAATACTGCCTTGAGGAATTCCCCTCTTAATTATTACAGGATCAAAAGCTTTGCCTAATCTAATTCTCTGAGATCCATTTTCTAGAAATATAGCAACCAAATCTGTCACTCTTTTGTCTAGTCCAATTGCACTCATTTTTGCCAGTATTCTCCCATGATCCACCCTATCAAATGCTTTAGACAGGTCAATTGCGATACAGTCCATTTTACCTCCTGAATCCAAGATATCTGCTATATTTTTCTGGAATCCTACAAGTTGAGCTTCAGTGGAATAACCTTTCCTAAATCCGAACTGCCTTCTATCGAACCAGTTAATTTTGCAAACATGTCTATTATAATCAGAAATAATGCCTTCCCAAAGCTTACATGTAACGCATGTCAAACTTACTGGCCTGTAATTTTCAGCTTTATGTCTATCACCCTTTCCTTTATACACAGGGGCTACTATAGCAACTCTCCATTCATTTGGTATAGCTCCTTCAACCAAACAATAATCAAATAAGTACTTCAGATATTGTTCTATATCCCAACCCATTGTCTTTAGTATATCCCCAGAAATCTTATCAATACTGTGGACATGTCTGATACAGAAATACCATTTTTTAAATTCTGAGCAATGTACAGACAAAACTCTTATTTTATATATAAACTAGCTGATGTACCCGTGCTTCGCTACGGGATTGGATTCTCAGAGAGACTGAACTTGTGGTTTTCCTAACTGAAGTCAACACAGGTCATTACAAAAACTTCGGTAAGAAAGTAGCGATTAAAAGCAATGATATCATATAAAATACTCGATCAAATGAAAAACCGCACATTTTCTCACTTTAACGAACAGGACTACGCTGCCGATTTAACAGTTCAAAGTTCCAGATCAAAGCCGCAGATAGCCGCGATCCGTGACCACCCTTCGTCTTTTTACGGCAGGGAGGGGGTCGAATAGTGGAGACTCCCACGGCATAAACTATGTCCTTCTACTAATCTTTTTCCTAGGAGTGCCCAATGAGTCGGAAAATCTTAATTCACTACACTGGCGGCGGAAAAATCTATCTGATTTGGAGACAAATTTTTCCTCCATGCAAGAGGAGAAACCCACTCTTCACTGCTAATTTGGAATAAAATGAATGCAGAATTTAATAAAAGTAAAGAGGAAGAAGCTTTAATTAAGAAACGGCTCTTTTCAGGGTCGAATTTTGAGTCATTTAGTGAATTGTGGTGCTATAATTTAGAATAGGTCTAAACTGTTATTCTATACCAGGCCATACTACTACTACTATACTACTACTACTACTACTACTACTAAGTGAGCCTCTGCCTTAAGTATGCACGCTGCTCATTCAAAACAGCGCGTCAGATTAGGAATGGCATAGCTGGAATACTATGAAGAACCTGCGTGTTACGTACCAGTTGTATCAGAAAGTGTATGAACCAAAGGAATGGCATGCTAAAGAAGAAAGTTTTCTATCTCCCCAGCTATTTTCCGCTAATATTCAGTCAGGCTGTTATACTCGGTACGCAGCAGTAATCCCATCTATTGGAGTTGAGAGGCAGCATAAGAGACAAAGAACATCACATCAAACAATGGTCAATGTAATGTCACTGTTGAACAATGCTATGCGCTTTTGATATTGTAGGTCTTCACATTTTGTTTTCTTCCGACTCTGAAATACCACTCTTACGGTACGGTAAAACTGATTAAAACATAAATGATCGGAAATTGTATTCAATATAACTTTTGTTATGTAATACTTTTCGATAGCACCAATAACATAGGTATTTACAAATTACATTTTAGGCGGCTGCCCCTAAACTGCAATTCCATCCGGGGTGAATAAATTTGTTTATAGCTTAGACTGTTGTTTCTCATTCCCCGACTCTATATAACGATTTTCATTAAATTCTGTTAACCCATTTTCTCGTGGCTCGGCGTTGATATGGACTTAGCAAAAAATATTACAATTTCATGAATTATCACAGTCGCTACGGTAAAAATGTATAAGACATAAATGGTCGGAAATTTAATTCTATATAACTTTGGTTATGTAGTATTTATCGATACGACCACTAATAATTTAAATATTTGAGAATTCAATGTCAGGCCTTCCCCTAAACCACCATCTCACTCAGTGTTAATAGAATTATTCATAACCTAGATTATAATGGCTCATTCTCCGACTATGCATGCCAATTTTCATTGAGATAGGACCACTCATGACGTATATATTCAAATATAAAAATTTTTAACTTCCCCTAAACTACCATTCCACTCAGCGTGAATAAAATTATTTATGGCCTAGATTGTAGCGACTTATTCCCCGACTTTACATACCGATTTTCATTATGTTCTCTTTAGCCGTTTTCTAGTGATGCGTGTACATACATACAGACAGACAGATAGACAGACAGACAGAAATTACGGAAAAGTCAAAAGTGCATTTCTTTGTTACTGTGGACATGACCGATACAGAAATACCATTCTTTTCAAATTCTGAGCAATGTACAGACAAAACTCTTATTTTATATATATTATATATAAATATATATATATAGATAAGAAACAAACTGATTTTACAACTCTTTTATGGAATGGTATAGATGTTGATTCCCATAGGGAATCTGAAATATTTGTCCTGAATGAGCAAATTTATAATACCAATATAAATGGTCCGTTATTGGACATTATAAATTTTCCAGCTAGCTCATTCTTGGTTGCCAGCGTTTCGCCCTCGTGTGCTAGGGTGGGCTCATCAGTTGGTACCTAGCACACCTACCAATACGCTGGCTAGTGCATACCGTGGAGGCCACTGCGTAGGCTAACTGGAGCCACCGGCAGTGCCAATGCACTAAGAGACTTTGTCTCATCACTAAAAATTGATGCCTGCTTGGCCATCAGATGGTATAGATGTTGATTCCCATAGGGAATCTGAATTTCAGTCTCTTAGTGCATTGGCACTGCCGGTGGCTCCAGTTAGCCTACGCAGTGGCCTCCACGGTATGCACTAGCCAGCGTATTGGTAGGTGTGCTAGGTACCAACTGATGAGCCCACCCTAGCACATGAGGGCGAAACGCTGGCAACCAAGAATGAGCTAGCTGGAAAATTTATAATGTCCAATAACGGACCATTTATATTGGTATTATCTTTTATGGAATATAGGTAGCTGTGAATTCTTATTCTTATTATTCTCTTCATGGGGCCTCTAAATATTAGATCCTAATTAGCGTCAACCTCTAAGATCTTTTGCTACCATGTTTTTCCTTCATTCCCACCTAGATATACCTGCTCCCTTCACAAAGCTGCATGTTGTTCTTATTGGGTCTTCTTGGATTTTTTCTCTCTCTTCACCTGGTAGTCCTAGAGTGGAGAGTCTGATTCTACCCAGCGCCTGATATTCGAAAAGTATGTGTTCAGCTGATTCCTCTGCTTCATTGCATTTCCTACATATGTTGTCTCTTATTACTCCAATTCTATGTAGGTGTTGTTGTTGTTTTTTTTTTTTTTTTTTTTTTTCAGATGGCAGTGTCCTGTCAACAGTCCTACTACCCATCTTATATTTTCTCTGCGGAGTTTCAACAGTTCTTTACTATGCATCTTGTTTGGTCCTTTTATCAGTTCCTTTGCAAGCCTGAATCCTGGAGTATTTTTCCAGTTTTCCATTTGTTTCTTTCGTACCCATTTTCATATGTAGTATCGGGCTTGTCCATAGGAAATCTCACATACAGTTTCTGGGCCTACAAAATGTGTTTCTGCCCCGTTCCTGGCCAGTTTATCTGCCTTTTCATTTCCTTCTATACCTGCATGCCCTGGTACCCATGTTATTTTGAAAATGTTGTACTTTAAGAGCTTCACAGTCTTTGAGCCATCAGTCCACCAGACTATAGGTATCTTCTTTTTCAGTACTCCATTTGTTGATATCCCAGTCTTCTTCTTTTTTAATTATCTGGGTCTCAAATGGTTTTCCACAGTTGTACTTTGGTATCATATACAGTAATCTGAAGGCATGTGTAGAACTTCCTCTGTTAATTTTACAGTGCCCTAGATTGGGTCTTTGTGCATTCCAGCACTCTAATTGTGCCAATCTATATGAACTCATTCTAGCCTGTCCTTTTATGAAATTGCATAGTGATGGGAGGTCTAGTAAAGTATTCAAGGCTTCTGACGGCGTAGTTCTCATAGCCCCAGTTATGGCTATGCAAGCCATTCTCTGTAGGCTATCCAATCTACTGCCGACTTTTCCTTGACTTACTTTCTGCCACCAGATGATTGCAGCATAGGCCATCAACAGTCTAATCATCATTGTGTAAATCAACTTTTTTTTTTTTTTTTTTTTTTTTATTATTGATATATACAGTCGTATCAGCACACACGTTTTTAAAACATAACCGGTTTTCGGACACTAAGGTCCATCATCAGTGTTAATATTTAAATTTAATTTCACATAAGTGTGTCGTCAAAATGAGTTAAAAATGAGTTTAAATTTGTAGCCCTGTTGACATCAACTGTAAAATGAGAAAAAAGAAACCAAGTGTTAAAATTATGAAATCAATACATGTAAACTTACAATGTTGTTGTAAAAATTATGGACATACCATGTTAAGGCTGGCTTTCCTTCGTGCTCAGGCTGTTGGTCGAGTACTAACAAGCGTTCAGCTTTAACTACGGAACCGCACTGCAAGCACATGATGTTACGTCACCTCAAGGTTACGTAGTGAGCACCTGATGTTTACGTCAACTCAAGATTGTAAACAAGATGTTGCTTGCGGCTGTTTCATTTAAAATTTTATCTGGTTCCCTAGTCTGTGCTAAAAATATCTCAATGTTTTCACGTGTATTTAATTCAAATCCATAATTACCTTTAAAAATTAACTTCATGTCCTTTTCGATCCCTAAAAAGCTATGGTTATTGTTATAAATGTGTTCCGCAAAAGCTGAATACTTGTTGTACTTTATTGCCTTAAAATGTTCTTGATATCTTTGATTTAAGGTTCGCCCGGTTCTACCTATATAAAACTTTTTACAGTCGTTACAAGTGAGCCTGTATACTCCCGAATTAGTATATATATCTTTTTTATTGACACTGTGTGCATTATATATATGTTCTGATATTTTATTTCTGGTTCGGAAAGCTGTTTTTAGTTGAAATTTCTTAAATATATTCGCGATTTTAAAAACTTGACTTCCAAAATATGTAAATGTCACAAATTTATTATGTTCATGGATTTTCTTTCTTTTCTCATGGTTTTTCTTTTTTTCTCCATTTTCTTTCTTACGTATAATATTGTCTATCATTTCTGGGTTGTAGCCATTTGCTTTAGCAATTTGTTTTATTATTCTAATTTCTTTCAGTTTGTTTTCATTACTCAAGGGAAGTTTTAGTAATCTACTAATGTAGCTGTTGTAAGCTGATTGTTTGTGGGTTCCTGGGTGGTTGGAATCTTTATTGATGGTAGTGATGGCCTGTGTGGGTTTCCTAAAAATATCGAAATCTATCCTATTGTTGGTTTTTGTTAATGTGAGGTCCAAAAAATTTAACTTTTTATCGATTTCTTTCTCCATAGTGAATTTAATGTTGCTGTCAAGCAAATTCAAACAACCTAGAAATGTTTCGGGAGTAATGAGGTCTCCATTTAAAAATACCACCGTGTCGTCAACAAAACGGACCCATAATTTTATTTCTTTCTGATATGTGTTCAAAATGGTTTTCTCAAGATTATTTAAATAAATATTGGCTAAGAAACCTGATAGTGGGCTGCCCATTGGTAAACCTGTGTTTTGCTGGTAGTACTTCCCGTTGAATGTAAAGTAATTATTTTCTAATATTAGAGTTAATAAGTTTATCGTTTCATTAATTTCTATGTGACTTAGTCTATCTTGATTCTTTAAGTTTTCTTCTATTAAGTTTATGGTCTCTTTAATAGGAATATTGGAATACATGTTGGTCACGTCATATGATACCATTACAGTTTCTTCGTTTATTTCTGTTGATTGTATTTTGGAAATAGCTTCCAGAGAATTCGATATTGAATTACTATTTTCTAGTGTAATGTGGTTTTGTAAGTGTTTAAGTAAATATTTTGATAATTGAAATGTGGGACTGTTACGACAATTAATTATAGGTCTAACAGGGTAATTCTCTTTGTGAATTTTTGGGAGAGACTTTAAAGTTGGGCATCTTGGGTTCATCAGGACTAATTTTTGTTTCTCTTTTTCATTTATTATGAACTGTGTGTCCTTTAGAGTTTCTTTTATTTTTGTGTTTAAGTTCTTGGTGGGGTCCTTCTTTATTTCCTTTATGCCATTTGTTTCTATGAAATCAATTGTTTTTTGGATGTAGTCGTCTTTATTTATGATGACTGTGACGTTACCCTTATCTGCTTTAGTTACAATCAAGTTATTATTTTTGATTTTAGTTTTTAGATTAGTTATTACTTGCAGTGCGGTTCCGTAGTTAAAGCTGAACGCTTGTTAGTACTCGACCAACAGCCTGAGCACGAAGGAAAGCCAGCCTTAACATGGTATGTCCATAATTTTTACAACAACATTGTAAGTTTACATGTATTGATTTCATAATTTTAACACTTGGTTTCTTTTTTCTCATTTTACAGTTGATGTCAACAGGGCTACAAATTTAAACTCATTTTTAACTCATTTTGACGACACACTTATGTGAAATTAAATTTAAATATTAACACTGATGATGGACCTTAGTGTCCGAAAACCGGTTATGTTTTAAAAACGTGTGTGCTGATACGACTGTATATATCAATAATAATAATAAAATAATTATATCAGCACTGTCAAAATGGCTTTGATATTTTATAATGATTATAATTCGTAAATCAACATTACCATTGATGGTCTTAGTCTGCATGTCTTCTCAAACGGCTCTTTTACATGCATACAGAAAGTTCTTGGCCCGGGTTATGTTCCTTTCTATATGTGGATTCCAGGTTAGATTTTTATCTAACACTACACCTAGGAGCAGTGCCTGTTCTTCCATATATATATATCTCACCCAAAGAGCTTCAGTGATCTCCTTTCCTCTAATTTTCTCCTTGTAAAAGGGACCAGATATCTTGTTCGGGTTGACTGATAGTTGTTCTTCCCGACACCAGTTCTCGAAGAGGTTGAGTTATCTTTGCACGAGGTCCTGGATAACACTCATCACCTTACCTCGTACCACAATCACTATGTCATCCGCGTTTCCTTAGCATAGAAACCCTGTTCGTTGAGCATAGCTATGGTTTTGTTCACCACACAGCAGAGGCGAAAGAACTCTTCCTGAGCACAGCCTCAGGTGGCCCTAAACATCAGCGTTTCTTCAAACAGAGTTGCTTTTATCTCCCTTCCGTCTAACATGGATTTAATCCATTTGACGACCGTTTTACTCACCTTGCTCTTTTCCAATGCTTTGATCACAGAGTCATAGGTTGTATTGCTGAAGACTCCTTCTATATCTAGAAATGCTGCCAGTGCAATTTCTTTACATTCCTGGCTTTCCACTAGTTTACAAACCAACTGGTGGAGTGCTACTTCAGTGGATCTGCCAGACCTGTTAATTAATTGTTATAATGTAGTTTTTTTTTTTTTCTTTCAGATTTTGATAGGCAGCTTATTGTCGAGTAAAATTCTCTTCACATTTGGATCATGGTCCATGGTCCATCTTTTCTTGGGCAGTGAAATCTCATGTGGTAATCATTTCTGTTTGTTGTATTATGATTAGGGAAAGGATTTTTACTACTTCTTTTTCAGGTATATTATTCTGTTATCATATGTTTTCCTTTTCAGGTACAGTAGAGCTCGTTAATCGGCACTAATTGGGACCAGAGTCTGTTCGGATTAAAAAATTTTTGGTTTAACCGGAAAATAATAATAATAATAATAATAATATTGTTTTTACGTCCTGCTAACTACTTTTACAGTTTCCGGAGACGCCTAGGTGCCGGGATTTTCTCCCACAGAAGTTCTTTTACAGTAAATCTACTTACACGAGGCTGACATATTTGAGCATCTTCAAATACCACCGGACTGAGCCAGGATCGAACCTACCAAATTGGGGTTAGAAGGCCAGCGCCTCAACCGTCTGAGGAAAATATTTTCTACAATACAGTACATACTGTAATTTGAAATGTCCATTCTTTAGGAGTTACATTAATAAAATACTGTATAAAACTGCAGTAGGTTAGTTAAGAACCCGTAGAGGAGAAAGCGATTAAAACTGCGTTAAAACTTGTCTCCTAAAACTGCTAAAATACGGTAATGGGTTACACTTTTGCATTGTGCCTGGGATGGGAAGAGCTGCTTGTGATGTTTATTTAATAATTCTGCCGCTTTCTCAGTGGTAGCACTGCAGAACGTGAACACGTGACTCACCACAGCACGCCACAGTTGTGAAGGTCTCTGGGTGATTCTGCCTCCTCAGTTAGTTGCTGGCTTTTTCTCAGCTTATTAGCAGTGCTATAGTGTGATAAATTTGATTAAGCTGAGGCTTAAAAATGGCAAGCAAATGAAGCACAGGTCTTGTACTCTTAAAGAAAAAACTTGAAGTGCTGAAATGGTTGGATAAGGGTGACAGTGCATTATCTGTGGAGTTTGGTGTTGGAAAAGCTATGATTTCCGACTGGAAGAGAAACTGTTCTAAAATCGAACAGTTTTGTACAGCATCGTCAACAGACATCCTTAAAATCAGCTAAACATCAAAAGTGTCAAAACTCGATAAACTTGATGAAGCACTTTATTTATGGTTTTCACAGGAGAGACAAAAAGCTACTCTGTTAAGTGGACCTCTTGTTCAAGAAAAGGCGCGTCATTTAAATACATTATTGAATGGAGATGTTTCATTCACTGCCACTACTGGACGGTTCGATAGATGGAAGAAAAAGCATGAAATACATCAGTTAACAATAACGGGAGAACAGTTATCAGGTGATCATGCCACTGCAGACGATTACATCCAGGAATTTAATGACTTGGTAGCATCAGGAAATTATTCACCACAACAAGCGTATAATGCCGATGAAATTGGTTTAAATTTCAAGGCCCTTCCCAGTAAAAGCCTTGCGTCTGCGGAGGAGTCACATGTGCCTGGGTTAAAGATGAGTAAGAAACGTGTTACTGTATTAGTATGTAGTAATGCTGCAGGAACAAATAAATTGCCCCTAATGGTTATCGGCAAATCAGCAAAACCAAGGGCATTTAAAAACTGTAACATGAACACTCTTGCAGTTTACTACAGAAATCAAAGAAAGGCATGGATAGATGCACAACTTTTCAAGAAATGGTTTGAAAAACAGTTTGTTCCCTCAGTAAAAAGCTTTAGTATAAAAAGTGGTTTGCCTTCTCGGGCACTGCTCTTAATTGACAATGCTCCATCGCACCCAGCAGTGAGTCAATTAACTTGTGGTGAAATAAGAGCAATTTTCTTGCCTCCTAATGTTACGTCGATATTGCAGCAAATTACATTCTGCAAAATGTAAAACTTGTGTATAAACGGAAACTTCTCAGGTACGTGATTGAGAATGAAAGTTCACTTACTATTCTTAAAAAAGCTGAACAACGTGAATGTAAAGCACATGGTTTACTGGGCAGCAGAGGCATGGGAGGGTGTCAGTGAGCAGTTCATGAAGAAAACGTGGAAGAAATTGTGGCAGAGTCTCGCATACATCGAGAGTCCAGCGGAAGCATCTGCAAATGTCAATCTCCTTGAAATCGTTCAACAACTTCCTGGGTGTGAGGAAGCTAATGAAAATGACATTAGCGAGTGGATGGAAGCTGACTGTCATCAATTACAAACAGACCAAGAAATTGTAGCTATGGTGGAGAAAGACTGACATTTGCTTCACGTCGCACCGACACAGATAGGACTTATGGCAATGATGGGGCAGGAAAGGCCTAGGTGTGGGAAGGAAGTGGCCGTGGCCTTAATTAAGAGACAGCCCCAGCATTTGCCTGGCGTGAAAATGGGAAACCACGGAAAACTATCTTCAGGGCTGCCTACAGTAGGGTTTGAACCCACTATCTCCCTTGTCTTTCTTTGGCCAATGCCTTCATTTTTTGAAGTGTTGGATCCCTTTCATTTTTTCTTTCTGATTAGTGTTATATAGAAGAAGGTTGCCTAGTTGTACTTCCTCTTAAAACAACAACCACCACCACATGTTAGCAAATGTTCATTTTTGCTGACATGTAAAGAAATGTGAACTATAAATCATGTTACAGTAGCTGGGAATGAAAATATGAATTTATTGTGGCCAAATGGTGTGAAATATGATTGTGAATTGCTTTTACTGACAGATACAGGTTCTTACACGAACACTGCTGTTATCGCCCTTTGTACGAGTTATCCAAAAGTGATTCATGTAAACTCCATTGTAAATGCTCTGCACAGGGTGTGACAAAATATCCAAATACTGTATCCTAATGTGGACACATTGGTGTTGAATGGAAACGATATCTTTGTTAAGTCACCAAAGAGGATCAATCTTTACAGGAACCAAAATTCAGACCTTCCATTACTGCCAACCCTTATAATCACTTGTTGATGGGGGATATGATATGCTGCGGTTGTGTACCACGTAGATCATTTAGGAAGTGAACTGAACAAAGAACATGCTTTTCCAATAAAAATTATGAAAAATCAATTAAAGGACAGCACTTTGAGAAACAAAATGGCATACATTTCTGCAAACTTGAGTTTCTTGTGCTTCTCCATAAAAAGAAACTAGAAGCAACAAGAAATGGAATCTCTTAAAGAACTCGATATAAAAATCTATTCATTCACAGGGTCAAAAATGAAAACTATAAAAGAAAAAGAAAAATTCACATTGTTTGTAAAAAATATTGCATCAAGTTATATACATATACAAGTCATCTTTCAGTCTGGTATAAATACTGTAGTTCTGCATTTGAAAGTCATATAAATGACACTTTAGTAGATTTGTGAAAGTATTTTGTGCTCAACTTAAAAACCAGTTCTGATTTTATATCCGTTACTTCCAGCACCTGAGCTGAGATTGATTTCAGAGGTCACTAGCCTTCACTGTGACTTGCTAACACAAACAGGTCTGCAGGTGGAGGGGGAGGGAATTAGATGAAGGCAGAAGGGGGACAACTCCGTTCAGCAGAGAGAGAAGTGTTACTTGGCTATAGTCCCTACGTGTCCTAGAAAATGAATGCACAATAGAAATAAATGTGCAACAGTGATTTATAGAGTACTTTGTATGACTTTATCTTCACTGATTGGCCTTTGCTGGTGGAACCTAGTGTTTACAGTGCACTAAGTCTTCTGGTATACGCTAGAGCAATTTTGTTACTTTCATTGATCTGTCTAATTGTTGACTTTGACAGTATGAAAGTGACTGAGGTACGAGCGATGCTAGTAATGCCATTTCTTATGCAGCCAGTCCCTGTTGTGAATAGTGTTAAAATGTTGCTCATAGGGTCAGTTGTTGCATGCATTTCAGTGGGCTTGGCAGACTGATATGTAACAGCAACTTCTGGCTTGGTGAGGAAAGCAACGGGAAACTAGCTCACTCCTCATTTCCCTAGTACGCCTCCTCAGTAACGCCTAGGCAATCTTATGACAGTTGTTGAGGATCCAACCAGCCTTCAGGCTGAGGACTGAACATACACATACAGTCTCTGGTCACCTAAAAGTTATCTACTGCCAATAATATGCCTTTATTAATTATGCAGGGAATTATTAGTATGCACTATTAAACAACATTTAACACAGACTGAAGCAATTTATATTTAAGATCTTTCCACACCAAGGACTGCAATCATAAGCTGAAATCACATAGGACTTAAATGGCTACATAACAGATATAATAGGCAGGAGAAAAAGAGAGAGGGTAGAGAAAAGATTTTTGTAAAATTCTCTATGTCAGTGATCAAACTATATAAAACAACATAATTGGAAGAGTTTAGAACATACACGCTACAAATCATGAATACCACCAAGCCGTTTGTATAAAATATACAAACTAATGTACACTATCAAATTTCCAAAGTCCAGTTATAATGCTGTTAAGTTATACACAAATGCTATACACACCTCTTTCAAGAATAATATAAAGAAAAATCATTACCTAACTGGTACACACTTTCCTGGAAAAGTTACCACTGTATCTCCAATAAATGACAGTCAGTTCAATAGCAGATAATCTTGTAGTTGTCCCAGCACTCTGTAAGGCACTCATGACTTCTTGAGCAATTGATGGATACTGCTAAAGCCTATTACGGCTACGATCAGTGTGACGCAAACAATGGCCATAGAAAAGATAACACTAAATGATTAATAAATGCACCACCATTCCACTAATTCAATTCATCCAGAGAGAAAGAGCTATACATGACAGCAAAGAACCATGAAATCAATAAAGACTAGAGAGGAAAATCACATACCAAGTAATACAATTGTTTGAACATTCCTAAGGACAGGCAGGCCATAAGCTGATCTGCTTGATGATAAACAGACTGTCAGCATTAAATATATGCCTTACCTGTTACTTTTATTTAGGCTACATACAGTATTCTCGATAAATTCTAACATACAACTAAACAATTATTTCAATATAGAGAATATCTGTAAAGAATATGAGAACAATTCGAATCATTTTCAAGTCATTGCTGAGGATATTAAATCAATCTCTTATAATTTTGCCAATAATTTTAGCATGATTTCTCAAGTATTTTCCCATATTTCAAGGTGAATTTTGAGAGTTACACATTACTATTTAATGGGTCCCAAATTTTTATGAAAAAATTATTTTGCTAGTGGTTTTGATTTAGTACTAACACACAGAAGGACTTCGGCAACTCATGCGTGGAAAAGGGTGGGATTGGGAAAATAGTGGCTGTAACATTAAGGTACAGTGTTGTCTGGTGTGAAAATGGGAAACAATGGAAAACCATGCTGGCCGTATAATTAGAACCCATCATCTCCCAAAAGCAAGCTCACAGCTATGCGACCCGAACCTGCAGCCAACTATCATCCTTATCTGACAAGGAACATTTGTGAAGTGCCTGACAAATATTAGTATAATCTATATAAATTAAGTTGTAGGGGGTCCGCTGTCTGTAATATTGTTTGTTTTACCAATTTTTCACAAATTTATCCGTTTTAGGTCGACTCTAGACCGTATCAGTGGTTTTTATTTTTCGTGTCTGTCCATCACAGTGAAACGGCTGGATAGATCTCAACCAAACTTCACATTTAGAGTATACTCATCCCGAAGAAGGTTTCGATATGCATATGATCCTAAAATCCGTGGACCATATGTTAAACGTCCCTTCATTATAAACAAAAATTTTTATGTACATAATTTCGCTTACTCTTCAAATGATGGAGAAACATACTATTTTCTGCGGGTCTCACGCTCTGCATTGAGTGCCCGATAGACCGACAAGGAACCTACAGGTTACCATGACATCATCTCTGCTTGCCAGCAGGGAAGTAACATATTGCCATTTTTGTCATTATTCCTGTAAATTTGTGGTTGTTCCTTGGGTAGAAAGCAAGGGAGACTTTATTCGGCCATTTTGCGAGATATTGACGGAATACCGTTGGAGGTTACAATTGTCCTAGGTTGGCACTAAGGGGCGTTGTTAATATTTGAACAGTACTGCGGAGTGTAGCCCATTATTTCACACCGTAAGGTGTTTTCTGGTACTTGCTATCATTTTTACTGTATTTCCATTCTACTTCTGTTTTCTGCTTTAATTTCTCGCCTCTGCCTTGCCTCTTTAGGTTTAAGTTCCTCTTATCTGTTTATCTAAGAATCCATGTGCCTGAATTTCTCCTCTGTTACAGTCTTCTTATATCTGTAACTCATACCATCACAATTTATTGAGGGGTATTTTAATTTCCAATACATCCACTTGGTATTTACGTATGTGTCCTATCCGACTGTCCTTAGTTATCCCATTTCCTATTGATTTCAACTTTCTTAACTGTATTACTTCCTTCCTTAATTTATCCGTATGTATGCAACTGCTAATCCCAAAACCTGGACACACTGTTCTTTGAGGAAAAATTCCAAGCTGTTCAAGTGTATAACTTTTGGCCCCGGAAAAAATCGAAATAAGGATGCATTTTAATGACGGTGCAGACCTTCGTTTCGGGGTAGCTTTTTCCTAAACAGTAAATCGTATTACAAAACTGATAGCACAATTGCAGTTCAATTTGGAGAGCTCTACAGCTATGGTCATATGATTTATTGTTGTGTTTCAATTGTTGATACGTTATATAGCGCTTCATTTCTCGATTATAATCAAATATCTCCAACTTGATTGTGACTGGCATTAGGAAAAAGGGCCTGTCTTTATAATGTAAACTCCATCTCTAGTGTGAACGGCGGTTGCGAAGTGAGCCTGCCGTTATAGTAGAAACCCCCAAACTTGATAGTGATGGCAGTAGGGAATGTGGCCTGCCATTATTGTCAAAATTTCCCCAATGCCTGCCTTACATTGGAAACAATGTATGGCGCTAAGAGACATGCAATTTAATATAATCTTACTATCTTTACAGTAATTTACGGAGAAATCTGTATACAATGTAGAATACTGGAGTGAAGCACGGATACATTTGCTAGTACTAAATAAAATGGAAACTTCAGCAGAAAACGGTGATTATAGTACTAATTTTCGCTGTCTATATGACTATTGACAGAGACCTCATCATCATCATCATCATCATCATCATCCTTATTCTTTCCCCTTATCTTGCCAGATGGGGCATTTATGGCACTTCTCCACCTTCCACCATTCCTCTTCCATCATGTTGTCCCAGTCCAGGTTTCTTCTTGCACTCCTCTTTATCGAATTGATCCACTTTGTTCTAGGTCTCCCTCTCACTCTCTTTCCCTTGAACTTCATCTCCATCAAATGTTTTGATATTCTTTCCTCCTCCATCCTCTTTACATGTCCAAACCATCTCAGTTTACTCTTATCAATTCTCGCATTTAGGTTTTCCATTTCAACCTCCTTTCTCACATCTTCATTTCTCAATCTGTCTTTCATATCGTACATCTTAGTATTTCATTTCTCTGGCTTGGATTCTACTCTCCTCTCTACTCATCGTTGTCCAGTTCTCAGCTGCATAAGTCAATATAGATACATAATACATTTTGTACATTATCTCTTTGCACTTCCTTATTCCAGACAAGATTTCTTACACTCCAGTAGAATGCATTGCCCTGTTGCACCCTCTTGCTAATCTCCAAGTCCAGCCCTGTACTTTGCATTAGTTCACTCCCTGCGTATTTGAAACTGTCAACAATTTCTGCCCAACTATTGTATGCGTTTGTTCAATCTTCATTCAAATTGTCAGGTCAGGAGTGATCCTCCTGCCGTATGCGACAGTAGACGGTACTATCTGCGACTGTCTGGCCGAGGGTTGGGCGGCCGACACCAAACCCAACAAACTAGGGGAAGACCAACAGCTATGGGTAGAGGAGTTTTCCCCTAGAAGGTTTGACGAGACCCTTGTGTAGGAAATGGCACATAAATTCATCAGCTGCTGCCTTGCAGTGAGGTAAGGGACTGCCAAAGGCTAAGGGAGAATACCCCTGACAGAAAATCCCCAGCATTGTTAGGCTTAGCAAGTCAACTGAAGGGTTATATCGATTGCTTTCAACTACAAAACGAGCCTCGGAACGCAAAAATATCGGATAGACACATCTTCTCAAACATCTACAACGTATGATGACCGTAAGGCTGATGTTCAAGTACGATGTTCTGAGAAGAAGCCCAAAAGAAAGAGTCCTAAACACAGAATTGGAACATTAAATATCCTGACCCTGACTGGCAGAAGCAAGGAGCTGATAGACATGATGGAAAGGAGGAACCTCTGTATTCTTGGCCTGAGTGAGGCAAAGTGGAAGGGAAGAGGAACAAGAAAGCTAAAAAAAGGATACAAACTACATTGGAATGGAAATAAAACAGAAGCCAAAAATGGTGTAGATTTTATATTAAGAGAGGACATTGATGTCATCAGTGAGGTAATATATGTTAATGAAAGAATTATTAAGTTGAACATCTCTCTTAACAAGAGTGTGCTGACAGTAGTCCAGGTGTATGCCCCACAGACTGGCTGTAACGAAGAGGAAAAAGAACAATTCCGAACTGATTTAGAAGAAGCTATAGAAAGAGAGGAATATATTATAGTAATGGGAGATCTAAATGCTCAAGTTGGATCAGACAGGCTTGGATATGAAAATGTACTAGGTCCACATGGTTATGGAGACAGGAACCCAGAAGGAGAAAGTCTTCTAGATCTATGTGTAAGGAATGGCTTGAGAATAAACAACAGTTGGTTTCAGAAGCAGCTAAGTCATAAACTAACAAGATACAGTTGGAATGGAGATACTAAAACTCTGATAGATTATTTTATATCAGACAATGAAGCAGGAAAGACCATATGTGATGTCAGAGTTATACCAAGTGAAAGCCTGGACAGTGACCACAAACTTCTCCTCCCAACAATAAAGCACATTGAAATGTATAGACCTCAGAAATACAGGAAACCAACGTGGGAGCTAAAGAAGGCAGAGAAACAAGTTGAATACACAAAAAAGTGACCAATAAATTACCATCACATGCATTACAAGAAGGCAACATCGAGTGGACTAGATTCAAAGAAAGCATTGTCGGAGCTGCAGTAAAAGTTTGTAGTAAAACTAATAGCAAAATGAAGGCAAAAGAAACTCCTTGGTGGAATGATCAGGTGAAGATTGCTGTGAAAGCAAAAAATGAAACCAGGAAAGCCAGAGGCAAAGAAATGCAAAAAGGAAGTCAAAGGAATGAATCTAGAGTAAACGAACTGCAGCAGAAATACAGAGATCAGAAGCTACGAGTAAAGAAAATTGTGGCCGAAGAAAAACAGAAAACTAGAGCAAGACAACAAAGCTAATTCTAAACTACTTTACCGAACAATACGAAATATAAGAAAAGACAATGAATACATAACAGCAATAGAGGAACCAGATGGTAACATAGTTAGGGAAGAGACAGAAATAAGGAAGATCATGAAATCCTATTTTGATAATTTATACAACAGTACTGGGAAAGACTCCAATGATGTAACCACGCAGGTCAGTTTAAGCTGCAATGATGAGCCTGACCAAGAGAACCCGCCAACATGGAAGGAAGTAGAGACTGCCCTTAATAGTATGCCCAAAGAAAGATCAACAGGGTTTGATGAAGTCAGTGCAGATATGATCAAAGAAACTGGTGCAATAGGAATACAGTGGCTCCATAGAGTAATTAATGCAATATGGAAGGATAGGAAAGTCCCAGATGATTGGAAAAAGGGAATAATAATACCTCTCTTCAAAAAAGGAAGCCGGAAGAAATGTAGCAATTATAGAGGGATCGCTTTATTGTCTCACGGTTTGAAAATATTTGAGAAAATACTTGAAAAAAGGCTAAGGAAAATAATAGAACCACAACTACAGGAAGAACAATATAGATTCAGAGAAAACCGATCAACTACCGACCTCATATATGCACTTAGAATACCGTTAGAAAAGCACTGGGAGAAGGGCAAAGACTTAACACTAGTGTTTTTGGATCTCGAAAAAGCATTTGATTGTGTTCCAAGGAAGACTATATGGGAATGCTTAAGAAAGAAAAATGTACCCAAAGGGCTTATCCAGAAAGTTAAAAGAGTCTTGCCTAAGCCACGGACGAGTGAGGTCGCATTGAGTGGAGGGTCCCGGGAGTGCGAGGTGTGGGTGAAAGTGCTGACAGCTGGAAGGTTGTGGAGAAGTGTGCCGACAATGATTAGTGTAGAGCAGTTCAGGGCGACGGTAGGAAGATGGCAGGGAAGAATGAACAAAGAAGAAATGAAATTAGGAAGGTGTAATATGGATTTGGAGAGAAAAGGTGAATTACTGCTATCAGCGGCGGTGATTATAATTTTGCTATGCAGTGGGGGGGGGGGGGGGGGGGTCGAGTTGAACCCAGGCTCCACCCCTAGTAGAAATGAAGAACGGGAAAATATGGACGCATTCAGAAGAGCTGTAAAAGAGGTGGTGGAAGAAGCTGGCCTTTTTGAGCAAATTAAAAATATGATTAAGGAACAGACCAGGGAATTTGGAAAAATGGAGGTATGGTTAAGAGAAAAAACGGAAGATATAACAGCATGAGTGAGACATAACACCGGAGAAGTTGTATCATTAAGGGAAAAAATAGGTTGATTAGAAAAGGAGAACTTGAAGCTGAAAGTAGAAGTGGAAGCCAATACTTTATATCGAAGAAAGAAGTGCTTATTTATCTATGGTGTGCCTGAAGAGTTGAGAGAAGACAAAGTACTGACAACTTACAAAGTTGTAGACTTAATACAGAGGAATTTGAAACTTAATTTTAGTGAAGTAGATATAGATGATGTGCAGAGGGTGGGAAAAATTAGGGGCAACAGGCCTATCAAACTAGAACTGTTTTCTACGTTGATGGCTGATGCTGTGATAAGAAATGCGAGTAATATGCAGAGAGAGAAAATATGGATCAAGAGAGACGTGGGATGGGAGACGATGAGGAACGAGAAAATACTTAGAAAACACAAGATTCGAGCAATAAATCAAGGGTTGAGAGCGACTATTAAGGGGCAAGAGCTAGTGGTAGCAGGCAGAAATTGGAAGAAAATCTGGACTGTAAATAGACTGATGGACTTAGACAGGAGGATAAAAGAAGACGAAGAAAAAGTGAGTAGTGCAACGAAAGGTGGGGAAGTGAGGAGAGATATCAGTAACAGTGTGCAGTGTGAAGAGGGTCAGGGAGAGGCGCCAAGTGAAAATGTGATCATAAACAGGGAAGAAGCCCAAGTTCAGGAGGAGAGGATAAGTGAAAAGGTGACCATAAGAAGTGAGGAAGAAAGGCAGGGGAGGGAAAGCAGTGAAGAGGGCAGGCAAGGAAGGGAAAGCAGTGAAATAAGGGAAATGCAAAGACTGGGAAGTGACAACAGTAGAGTAAGGCAAGATCAGGGTAAACAAGTAAGGACAGAGGTAACCCGGCAGTCTCGGGCAGAATTTCGATCTGAGCCGGGGCGGACGGAGAGAGAGACTTTAGGGCCATGTTGGAAGCTATTTATAGAAGCAATAACAATAATAAAGTGAGGAAGTAAGTAATTAAGGGCATGATTGTCGAGGAAGCAAGAGATGTAGGTGGTGTTGTGGAGTTGGAAGTTATGATGGTATTCATTTGTGAAGGCTGAAATGTGGGGATGGAGAAGTGGTATGTAAGTTATGACGTGTTATGGGGCTGAAATGAGGTATTGGAGAAGTGGTGGTATAAGGTGGTGGAGGGCAGAAGGAGAGTGTAATGGCCAAAGAAGTAGAGGTGGTATATGAGGTGGAGTTGGTGTTATATTGCTGAAATGTGGTGTTGGAAGTTTTTGAGGGCTTGGTATGTATGCGTATGTGTTATGATTAAATTAGGAGGTGTTATATTGTTGAAATGAGGTGTTGGAGAAGTGGTGATATAAGATGGCGGATGACAGAAGGCGAGTTGTTATTGTCGAAGCATAGTTGAATATGTAGGTAATGAAGTGTGTTTATTTATTGTTGATATTTGGAGATGGAGGAGTGGCGGTACACGTAATAGCAGAATTTATGAGGTGTTATATCGTTGGAATGTGGTGTGGGAGAAGTGGTGATATAAGATAGTGGAAGGCAGAAGGTGAGTGCAATTGTCGGAGAAGTAGAAGTGGTATATATAGAAATGAGGTGTTGGAAATGTAAAGTGATAACCGTCAATACGGAATGAGATTCATAACTTGCAATGATGTATGGTTTGGTATTGAGATGGTTTATTTACGGTTAAATTCGTGGGAGTTGGGAGGTGGTATTATTGTATTGGTGTCTGGTATGAGTATTGAATTTTTGGAGTTGGATTTTATTATCATTTTGTAAATTTTGGTTTGTTTGTATGGAGAGGACGAAGAAATGTGATGTTGGAGAGGTGTTGGTATATGCGTGATTGGTATTTGTTATTCATTGCCGACATTTTTGGAGATGGAGAGGTAATTTTATTATGGAGTGTTATGGCGGAATGAAATGAAATATGGCAGAAGGTGAGTGTAATGGTAGAAGTAGAGGTGGTAAATGAGGTGGAGTTGGTGTTGTATTGCTGAAATGTGGTGTTGGAAAATATTGAGGGCTTGGTATTTATGATTATGTGTTATGATTAATTTAGGAGGTGTTATATCGTTGGAATGTGGTGTGGTGATATACTGAATTACGGCGATAGATAGGTGGTATATGAGGTGATGCGTGAAGATGGTTTGGTATTGAGATGGTTTATTTACGGCTGAATTCGTGGGAGTAGGGAGGTGATATTATTGTATTGGTGTCTGGTATGAGTATTGAATTTTTGGAGTTGGAGAGAGGTGATTTTATTATCATTTTGTAAATTTTGGTTTGTTTGTATGGAGAGGACGAAGAACTGTGATGTTGGAGAGGTGTTGGTATGTGCGTGATTGGTATTTGTTATTCATTGCCGAAATTTTTGGAGATGGAGAGGTAATTTTATTATGGAGTGTTATGGCGGAATGAAATGAAATGAAGCAATGTTAACGCGGTTTGGTAAAAGTTGTGGTATGGTGGAATGGAATGCAATGACGGAATATTGTTATTATTTAACCTTCTACTATAGGAGGTGGAATCTGAAAGATTGAATGCAATGTTAGTGTTATGGCTGGTTTGGTATGCAATTGTGTAATGTTGCTGTTGTAGCTTATTTTGGAGTAGGTCAGGAAACAATAAAGGTGATGAAAATGCTGAAGCAAGAAGGTTGCGTGATGAGTGGGTACGTGTGAGTGATAACAAGCAGAAAGTTGCAACACCAGGAGTAGAATGTAAACATAGATCCGGCTGAGGAGGTAAGATAGTTTGGGACCAGCAATAAGAAATGGGATAGTTGTTATTCTTAGTCTTATTTTTACTTTTACGTTTATTAATTTTATTAGTTATTGATATTTAGCTGTTCATTTGTTTATTTATTCAGCTATTTATTTAAGTGACGTGATAGTTGTAGGGTGGCTTAGGTAGAACTCTATTGTGAACATGTATTGGGGCTAAACGCCTGTGTTGTTCATTAATAAATACAATAAACTGTAAAATACAGAAAGTTAAAATGCTTTACGAAGACTGCTGCAGTTGCGTACAGATAGGAACTGGTAATTCTGATTGGTTCCAAACCACTAAAGGAGTGCAACAAGGCAGTACCCTTTCACCCTTACTTTTTATCACTGTCATGGATGAAGTCATGAAAGAAATTAAGCAGAAGAACAATAATAATAATGTTTTAATGCAGCCACTGGCCATAAAACAAGAATACAATCACTGTATATACATCCATATCTGCTTAGTTCGGGCGGAAATCACTATCACTATCAGGCTTTCACGTAGTAATTTGGGGAAATACAGAGAAGGAAGTCCAAGAGAGGCTGAACACCTGGAATGAACATTTAAGAGCACATGGATTAATAAAACAAAACAAAACAAAATAAAATAAATAAATCGAAAACCGTTACTATGTCTGTCAACAGACAGAAGAAGAAAGGAAAAATAATGCTGGAAGGTACACAGCTGGAAACAGTAGACCAACATAAATATCTTGGGTGCATCATTTCAAGTGATAACAGAATACAGCATGAGATTAACAACCGCATTAAAAAATCAGCTCAGTTATACCATCAAGTTCGGAACCTCATCTGGAACGAACAAGTTCCCTTAAGATCAAAGCAGATTCTATTCCAATGATACTTCACCCCCATAACAACATATGGCCTAGAAACCTGCACAACAACCCAACAAGTGGGTAGCAAACTACAAGCTGCAGAAATGAAGTTCCTACGAACTATGGTACAGAAGACAAAAAGGGACAGAGTAAGGAATGAAAGAATAAGGGAGGAAGCTGGTGTGAACCCATCCCTGAATGAAAAAGTGACAAGGCCCCGTTTGAAATGGTTTGGCCATGTCACGATAGGACAGCAAAACATTGGCTACACACAGTCGTGGCCGGAAAACGACCGGTAGGAAGACCTAGGAAGAGATGGCTGGACAAAGTGAAAGAGGACATAGGAAAAAGAGGAGTCAGCTGGGATGTCGTCTTGAGAGAAGAGTGGTACATGGACAGACAGAAGAGGAGAGTGCTCGTAAACCACACGCGGGCAACTAGAGTGGAAAACTGATGATGATGATAATTCTGGAACTACTACTCCTTCTTTTCTTCTTCTGCTGTGTGAACTATGTCACACCCGTGCATTTGGCCTTGTTTTGTGGCTGGATGCCCTTGCTGACACTAACCCTAGGTTGGGGATACATTCACTATTGCATGTTTCTGTTGTAGTTCACAATTTTCCCAATGCCTTTCCCTTGTCTTTTTCCTCTTGATATCTCCATGGTCGTGCTTTTCTCTGTGCTTATTTTCATACCATACTTCTCAATTTTCTTGTTCAGTGCATCAAGTTGTTCTTGAATTTCTTTGCTGTTTGTTCCCCAGACCACATCATCATTACAAGTTGCTTCATCAAGACTGCGAATTTTGAATTGTATCTACGTTCTTAAATACTACGAAGAATATTTTAAGACTTCTCGTATATTCCTATAACTAAGTGAACTAATTTCTTGCAACAAGTGTGCTTTCAGGAAATTCTATGACCAATTTTTCATAGTGTCAAACTTATATGTTTTAAGACTATCTTTAAAACAACTGTGTTTCAAATACTTTATTCTACATGCGATGTGGCTGAAGATGACCTTTAAATAGGTCAAAACTAGTCCCATTAAACGTTTATTTAATAAACAATATTTAGTTTCTATTGAAAAGGTGGAATAACTCGCTTATTATTTTATTTTGTTTAAGTTGCTTCATGTCGCACTGACACAGATAGGTCTAATGGTGACAATGGGATAGGAAAGGGCTAGGAGTGGGAAGAAAGCGGCCATGGACTTACTTGAGGTACAGCCACAGCATTTGCCTGGTGGAAATGGGAAACCACAGAAAACCATCTTCAGGGCTGCCGACAGTAGGGTTCGAACCCACTATCTTTCGAATACTGGATACTGGCCGCACTTAGACCACAATATTGTCTGCAAATAGTGATAACTTCATCTCCCTATTTCCATATGCTTCCTTTACAACTGAAAACCACACTGAAAGAACGGGCAAAGTCCATGTTCAGGACAGCAATTTTTAACTTTGAAACTTAACAGCTTCTACACCTGCTACCTAAATTATTTCCAAAATTGTACACAGCCCTGAGCTAGTATTGTTATCCAATCTATGAACTTAATACATAATTACTATGGAAATTACACACTGCCTGTATGTTTATCAATCTGTCATTATTTCTGCCTATCATATGTCTTTCTGTTCATTCTTCATTCAAATTGCTGTAATTCTGGAAATTCTTCTCCTTCTCCTCTGCTGTGTGAACTGTGCCATACCTATGGATTAAGCCTTGTTTTGTGGCTGGATGCCCTTCCTGATACCAACCCATTGTGGGGGGACCCACTCACTATTGCATGTTTTTGTGGTGGTTGGTAGTGTGAGGTGCTGTGTGTGTGTGTGTGCGCGCGCGTGCATGCGTGTGCACGCACACATGTGAAGTGGAAAGTATTACAACAAACATAAACACCCAGTCCCCGAGCCAGTGGAATTAACCAGACAAGATTAAAATCCTCGACCAGACCAGGAATCGAACCCGGGGTCCACTGAGCTGAAGGCCACGACGCTGACCATTCAGCAGGGAGCCAGATTGTTGTCCTGAACTAGTAAATCAATTTAGTTAATATTTCACTATGGAGTCGTCACAAATTTGGGAATGTGGCACTGTAAAAGGAAAAGGCAGTCAATGGAAAGGATAATGGAGGGAGCTTCATTAAAAGAAAATTTAAAAAATAATAAAAATTGCACAATATATTATTTTAATTTTATAAACATTATGAGTAAACATCACAAAAAACATTTTGTGAACACTAGCAGTGTGAGCAGGACTTGGTTCGTTCTGTGTTCTGACTGAACTAAACAAGTTCTTTTTGTGTACTCCATATCTTCCCACTGCAGTATCTCTGTGATTAAACCCACATCCGCCAGTTAACTTTATGCCTTCAAAAGCATGCCTAACATACTATTAAGTGATGCTAATAACTCATTTTTGGTAAAATTGGACTTAACCAGTTCTTTCCGTATGGTCTTCAATTTCATCCATAACCATTAGAAAGAAAAGAGGCGGCAGCATACTCCCGTCTAAATCACTTCTAAATCATTCTGTCTTTCCAAACGGAGTCTGTATGCTGCTGACACAGTTTTTGTACATTGCTTGCACCATTTCAACAGTTTGTGTACCCAGTCTCTTTATGACCATGGTTTTCCACACCTCCCTGGGAACACTATAGTATGACTTTGCTAGGTCTATGAATGTCATGACCAGATCCTTTACATATTCCCAATTCTTTTCCATTAATTGCCTCATGTTGAAGATTTGGTCCACTGTAGATCTTCCACTTTTTCAGTTATACTGTTCCTCTTGCAACTCTCCTACCTTTCTTCTCATTCTCCTCTCTAATATTCTTTCCAGTATTTTTTTACACTTGTGATAAAGAATGTGATTCCTCTATAGTTATCGCACACTTCTTATCCCCCTTGTTAACAGAGAAATCATGTAACCAAAAAAGCACATGACAATAAGCATAATGGATGAAGGATTCATTCAAGAATTTGGTAGCTGAGCAACTCGAATATACTGTCTTCCAGATAGCATGCTTAAATGGACCAAAACACATCACATTCAACGGGAAATATAACGTTCTTCCTGGTATACATAGTCATGTTAACTCTGAGTGCTCATCCCACTGTTGAAACAATACACTGCCTGGCTCTTGATTTATTCCACTCCAACAAAATCTGTTAGTAATTCTAGATAAAGACAGAGAGATAACCATTCCATCTGGAGTAACTTCATCGGTTCAAATTTTATACGTACGCTTCCTCATGAAAAGGTTTGTCAAGCACTTACCTGAGCAAGTTTTGCTCAACAACACCAATAATACTCTCTAGAGCTCTAATGCTATCATCAACCTTTGTGTGCTTATTCATTCTAGGCATGCAAGGTTATTGATGGTTACGAATTTCATGTTTTTGGTCCGTATTGAACAATATATAAGTAATAATAATAATAACTTAAATGTATTGAAAAGGTGGAAACATTTAAGTTATTATTATTATTACTTATGCAAGGTTACTCACTAGGTTCAAATACCAAGGATGGACACTTACCTCTTTCACCATATATTAATGACTGTTCTAAGGGAACCTATTCTTAATATCCTTTTCAAGGTAATAAAATAGCTAGACATTACTAAAAGTAGAAGTGGTTTTTTTTTTCAATAAATGAATGAACAAGTCATAATATCACAAATATTTAATAGAGAAAAATTGCCGTTTCATTACATACTTTCATAATTTTTAAATCACAAAAGTACAATGCATTTCTTTTAATTACTTTCTTTATTTTCTTCCTGGTATTGGTAATAAAGATCTTTGCAATCTTCATTGGTGATATTGACCCAACCAGTTGACTTCATGTGATAAACTGAAACACAAAGAGAATGGAATAATTAGGATATTTCAAATCAAAATGATAATTTTTAAAAAAAGTTGCAATGAACAATATGACCAACTCGGTACAGTGGCACCTCGATTCTCTGTTTTTCGAGGGACCATGAAAATAAAACGTACAACACGGGAAAACGGAAAATCTGGGAATGAATGAAAACCATCAACAATTTGGCTAAACATCACAAAAATGAAATATGTATAATTATAATCTTACAAAAACTCCTAAACCAAACAAAACTACAGCCCCAATGGGACTTAGCCTGCCAAGCGACTGCTGCTCAGCCTGAAGACCTGCAGATTATGAGGTGACGCATGGTCAGTGACGAATCCTCTCGGCCGATATTCCTGGCTCTCTAGATCGGGGTCGCCATCTCGCCATTAGATAGCTCCTCAATTAAAGGTAATCACGAAGGCTGAGTGGACCTGGAACCAGACTTATATCCAGGTAAAACTGCCTGACCTGGTCAGAATCGAACCCGGGCCCTCTGGATGAGAGGCAGGCATGTTAGACCGCGAAACCGCATTAATTACCGGTACGCGAGTTCAAAATGTCGATACTTTATATTCAATTTTCCAGGGGAATCTTCGTCAGTTTCCCGTGAAAACTTCTTTCAGTTCAGCAACTTTGATTAGCCAAACTCTTTGAACAATCTAATAACGCCAAGCCAAACGACAATCGACCACAAGTAGTTTTTAATTCTCTCATTTAATAAAATAAAGCATATTAGATACAAAAGCGCCCAACATGATGGCAAAATCCCTTCTTTTCTTAATCTTTCATTGTAATTTGGTCTCCGGTATACTGTTTGTAGTCAGTTTCTGGAAATCTTGTACCGTTACCGCATAAATTAGGCCTACATCAACTTTTAAAGGTTATGCTGAACTCGAAAACATGGTTTTGACAGTAAGTATCGATTCTCAAAAGTTCTTGAATGAATTATATTCCATTCTGCCCGTCACTAATCCAATCAAATTGGAAAGATAAAAGAAATATCATCAAAACTTCAGAAATTACGGTTATTCTTGACCTTGAGGTCATCTGGAAAGCGCGCTCGCTGCACATGTCACTGCGAGTTGGAAATGATACAAACCATTTAAATGTACCGGTAACCTGCGCAAATAAAACGACTGCGGTTTTTGGTATTTTAACACGAAAACGTAAACTTCTCAGTCTTACATTAGGACCTAAACAGTAATAGGCAATCCCAAGACCTCCCATGGCTTCCTTTTTTAATGTAAGCTGCAACATCTGTTCTGGTCTCGCTAACATAATCGCATACGATAATATTAAAATACTAAATTTGTGTTAAGGAGCAGTTTTGATTCCTGCCTGCTCGGTAGTACGATCGAAAAAATTTAAAAATATAAACATCAAACCATGGACATAATATGGACGTTTTATAAGTGCGAACATTTGACGAAACTCGTTCCGTCTTCAAGCAGAGTTGTCGAAATGCGCCGTGTCTCCTTACAATTGTTGTGGCCACTCTCTGCTCTATGATTTTCCCAGATTCTCTACACAATACCTCCGAATGCGATGCTAAGATGGTCCGTTATGCAAGTTCACCACCGATCGCTTTTCCAGTACCGATACATTACTTGCTCTAATTATCGCAATGACGGGGCGTAAACGCCAAGATTCATACGTATGCCATAGCCATCCTTTCGTGAGATACAGTTTATTAAAAAACGATTGATCGAGGATTTAGCGTTGATGGAACTGGAATTTATGGTCGGTTTATCCAGGAAATCGTTTATTCGAGGAACGGATAATGCGGGATTTTTACAATGTGACTTAATTACGATGCTCGCAGGACAACGTAATTTGAACGCATATTCCGGGAAAACGTAGTTTCTGGGAATGGATAATCGAGGTTTCACTGTACCATAATATTTAAATGATTAAAGGTAAAGTAGTCTGTAGTAGACCAGGATAACGAGTGACCACCATTTTCGAAGAGAAATGGGCATACATAATTTTGAACTATACAAAACTACACACCTGAATTAATCAGCAACCACGAAGCAAGAGTTTATGGCAAACTCAAGTGAGGCAGGCATAGCAAGCTGATGGGAAGGAAAAGCTTTATTCCCTTACTGAAGTACAGAGCAACGTGGTGGGAGACGAAGGCTTCTGTGTCCCATCCTCTGTCCATTAACCCTAAGAGTTAATGCCTCACCTCTTCTCGCAACCTCAGCTGCTTGGCTTGTTCATTACCTACATTTGTCTTTGAGGTGTGGATGCTGTTGCATTGGAAATCTGTCTCGATAGCGAGTTACTTGCTGCGTGTAGTCTTTTTAACAAAGTCTTAGCTTTGCCATAAGAATAATTCCCTATTCAACTGAAGTTGCAGGATTGTGTTTGCTGTTTCATTTTGAACTTAGTTAACAAGAATCCTTTCTGCTCTCTGGCTAAGTATTGAATAACAGATCTTTTGAATATTTTCATCTGAAATTCCAGTTAAATATGGCTTCTACTGAAACCTCCTTCCACAGAAAATATCATGAAATGGTTGAAGGAAACAGAAGGTGGGAATAGAGAAACTGAAAACAATGTACGAGAAAATGACATTGTGTTATTGAACGGCAATTTTGACGATGACCCTACCTTTGGCCCTCTTAACGTAGAGAAAATATCTCGTCATTCGTCAGACTCAAGCTCTGAGGAAATGGAACTCTGTAGAACCTTCTGACATGCTTTCTTTGCTTCATGATACTTCTGCCTACTCTTCATATTTCTGCCTCCTATCCCGCTCCTCCATGCTTTTTGTTTTTCTTTCACTACATTCCTTACTTTGTTATTCCACCAGGGTGTCTCCTTTTCCTTCTTTTTTCCTGATAATCTACCATATGTATCTTCTGCACATTTCACCATTTCTTGTTTGAACTTGGTCCATTTCTCTTCAACACTGCCAACCTCTCCTTTAGGACTTTTTTTTTTAAAGTTCTTCTTGGAACTTCTCTTGTGCTTCTTTTTCCTTTAATATCCACACCTTCATTCTTTTTTCTCTTGTCTCTTTTAATTTCATTATTTTACCAAGTTTTAATTTAGCTACTACAATTTTAAGGTCTTTAAAATCTTCTCTTGGCACAGCTGTCGCATCTTCCAACTGTCTGTATTTCTCTCCATCAACTAAAATCAGATCAAGTCATTGCATTTGTTCTCCTTTGTCCCCATCCATATCTAGTTATTTTTTGGTGTACTTCTTTCTGAACTATGTATTGCATACTATTAATCCATTCCTCTCATAAAAATCTAGTAGTAGCTCTCCTTCTGCATTTTTATTTCCATAACTGAAAGGACCAATTATTTCCTCTTTACCTCGTCTAATGAATAGGCCACTGATTTTTCCATCATTCATCATCATTCGTGTAAAGTCGTTCATTTAGTAACACGCCAGCTGAAGAACAAGCACTGTCTGAAGGCTACAATTGTGTTGTTGAGAGCGCTAAGGGTGCTTTGAGAACTGCTGTGGGCTGTAGTTTATTTATCCAGACATCGTCATTGTATAATATTTATATTCTGCATTTCAGGTATATGTGGTGTGCTCTCGAGTGTCGAGGGGGCATACCCTATACATTTATGAACCCAAAAAGAAGGTCGTAAACATTGTCTACAAGAAATATAACCAAAACCCTTGCGATAAATCTGAACGATGAACAGATACTTTAGCTAGTTTGGTACACACTGTGGATACATCAGGATACCCCTACACATCAGAATACCTGGCAGAGATGGCTCTAGCAGCATTAAGAAACGTGAAGAACAGTTGAAATGTTTTGTGTATTCACTCATGACTGATAATGCAACTAATGTCTCAGAGATGCACGACATTTGCTAGAAAACATGTACAATACCTGAACAAAAGTATCTGGACACCCCTATGTAATCTGGAATTGAATCCTAGATATCAGGAGAAGAGGACCCATCAGTATAAAAGGAGGCAGGGAGTACTGTGTTGTCAGTAAAGAAGCATTAACATCAGAATGGGTCAGTCGAAGAGCTCAGTGACTTCAAACGTGGACTAGTCACTGGATGTCACCTGAATAATAAATCCATCAGGGACACTTCAACCCTTCTAAAGCTGCTCAAGTCGACTGCTGGTGAGGGTGATTGTGAAGTGGAGACGCGATGGAACAAACGCAGCTAAACCAAGACCAGGCAGACCTCATTTAATGATGGACAGGGACCATCCATAACTGCAGATTATGGCTGTAAAAAATTGCAAGAAATCAGCGGAAGGAATCACTTGTGAGTTCCAAAACGCTATTAGCAGTCAAGCCAGCACGACTGTGCATTGGGAGTTAAAAAGAGTGAGGTACAATGGTTGAGCTGCTGCTCATAAGCCAAACTTTTCTGTAGTCAATGCTAAGCGACGCTTGAGGCAGTGTAAAGAGCAACGCCACTGGACGAGTGGAAACGAGTGATTTGGAGTGATGAATCAAGCTATACCCTGTGGCAATCTGATGGAAGGGTTTGGGTTTGGCGAATGCCTGGAGAACATTACCTGCAATCATGTGTAGTGCCAACAGTGAAGTAAGGAGTAGGAGGTGGTGTTATGGTATGAGGTGTATTTCATGGTTAAAGTGTGATCCCCTTAATGCTCTTAAGAAAACTAAATATGGAGGGATATGAACAAATTTTAAACCACTGTGTACTGCATACAGTAAAGGACCAATTCGGAGACTATGATTCATTGTATCAGCATGACAATGTACCCTGTCAAAGCTGCATCTGTGAGGCAATGGTTGGAGGACAATAACATTCCTGAAGTGGATTGGCCTGCCCAGAGTCCCGACCTGAACCCGATGGAACACCTTTGAGAAGAGTCTGAACGTTGACTTCGCACCAGACCCCAGCATCCAACACCACTACCTGCTCTAGTTTCGGCTCTTGAGGAAGAATGGGCTACCATTCCTCCACAGACATTCAGGCACCTCATTGAAAGTGTCCCCAGCAGAGTTAAAGCAGTCATAAAGGCAAAAGGTGGACCCACCCCATATTAATGTCCAATAATTGGGAACGTGACACGGGTAAAGTCTGTGTGCAATTTCAGATAAGTATCCAGGTACTTTTGATCAGGCAGTGTATGTGATAAACAGTGGCTGCTTAACACATCTTTTGAATCTCTTAACTACTGTCAGTTTTGAAACCTGAAGGAACATGTTCTGTATTGTTTAATATTTTTTTAAACTATCATTTTGCAAATTGAGCCTCTGTGGCTCAGGAGGCAGCGCGCCGGCCTCTCACAGCTGGGTTCAAATTCTAGCCACTCCATGTGAGATTTGTGCTGGACATGGATGCGGGACAGGTTTTTCTCCGGGTACTCCAGTTTTCCCTGTCATACTTCATTAGAGCAACATTCTCCAATATCATTTCATTTCACCTGCCATTCATTAATCATTGCCCCAGAGAAGTGTGACAGGCTTCGGCAGCTGGCACAATTCCTATCCTCGCCGCTAGAATGGGCTTCATTCATTCCATTCCTGACCCGGTCAAATGACTAGAAACAGGCTGTGGATTTTCATTTCATTTTGCAAATTCTTTCTACAAACAATCAGGTGCTCCAAACTTTATCATACCAGCTGAAAACTGTTGGAACAGTTTAGTTGACTGTCCGGATGCTTACATTAAAGGTTGGCCTACACTTCTAACAATCAGCAGTGATAAGGACAAAATTGATAGTAATATGCAAACAAAAGGTACCAATGATATGCTTAAGAGAAATGTTGATATGATTTCCATTTTGAAGCCCATTGCTAGTATTGCAAGCTGTCCACTTCATGGCCGTATCGATGAGTTTAATCAACAAATTAATCTAAAAAGCCACCTAATCGATACTTTATTTCTTTTGCCTTTGGCAAACTTAAAAATACATTAACAAACACAGTGCATGTTTCGACCACTTAGTGGTCATCTTCAGCTGTATATAAAAAATCTTAGATGATAACATTTAAAAGCAAGCACATTGGATCTTAAAACTATATCCCATGGGAATCCAAAAACTATTGTTCTAGATGCTTTAAATGAATTGGAAGATGGGGGGGTTTGGGGGTAAGGAGATTTGTGTGAATGATACTTAAATTACAGTATCGTTTACAATTGTGTTTAAAAAACTTAAATGATGAAAAACATATTTAAAATATTTAAAAGCGTCTATGGTAAAATTCTTTTTGATAAAATTAGGTGGCGTGAATAAAAAGTTCGTGTTTGTAATAACCTTCAGGCATTTGTGAGAAAATAATAACTTAACACTTTGTTTTTAATAAACACACTTTAAAATACTCTAAAGTGTCTATGGTAAGGCACTTATTCAAAAACACTTGTGCTTGAATGAAAGTTTATGTCAGATGCACCAGTCTTCAGGTATTTATTGTTTATATTTAATAACTTCCTTGAGTGATATTCTTGTGGTTAAAAGGCCGTGTTGACTGTTTAACTTCCGAGAATTGCTCTTCGGAATGTGATAAAAGAAATTGTGTTAGTCGTTTAACTTGTTAAAACCCTCTGGTGGCTTCTGTTATACAAAATGGCGATCTGATTCGGGCAGCTTGCCTCGCGATCTGTAACCAGCAGGAGATCATAATATCTTAAAATATAACATATGATAACGCGGATTAAACATTTGCCAGATAAGGTAAGTCAAGGCCACGCAATCTCGAATACAAATATCTTCCCGCTATCTATTTAGAATTCGGAGCTTTTTACTTTTATCATATGTTATATCTTCCAATTCATTTAAAGCATCTAGAACAATAGTTTTTGGATTCCCATGGGATATAGTTTTAAGATCCAATGTGCTTGCTTTTAAATGTTATCATCTAAGATTTTTATATACAGCTGAAGATGACCACTAAGTGGTCGAAACATGTACTGTGTTTGTTAATGTATTTTTAAGTTTGCCAAAGGCAAAAGAAATAAAGTATCGATTAGGTGGCTTTTTAGATTAATTTGTTGCCCATTGCTAGCACAGAAAGACTTCTGTTTCACTGGTAATGCTGTGTATCACTGGAAACAACTTAAACACATAATTGATGTGACTCAAAATGAAAATATTAAGAAGAAAGTTGTAGATAGATATAATAGGCTTTAAGCCCTGCTCATTTTCTTGCTTATATGCTTAATCCAAGGGAAATCAGTAACAATGAACTGCTACAACTACTGTAAGTAAGAAGAAATTGGGACTTGACTTTGCAAGCTCAAAATATAAATCTAGTTCTCTACTAACACTGATAGTAAAATTGTAGGCATAACCCACACCAATCACTTTTCGGTGAATCTGGGATGGCACAAGTGTCCACTTATGAATGGTGGAAAAGAAAAAAGAAAAAAAAAAAAAGTGCAACTGAAACCTGCTTCTTTTGGTTTAGTTCACTCTAAGCTTTGAAACAGGCTGGGAAGTGAAAAGGCCTCTGAACTAGTGTTTTCATTCAAAGTGTTATTTCCCAGTGAAAACTCTTAATTTCTTTTTGTGCTCAAAAGAAGATCTTCGTATTTTTTAAATACATTACACTAGCCTGCAAAAAACAACTTTTTGTGCGGTAAAAAGGAAAATAGGTGGGTTTGATGAATTTCTTAATGCAGAATTCGAGAAAAAAATTAGTTTTGGCGTATCACGTCTGGTTTAGTGGCAATTTTACAAAATGTTATTTTGTTCTTACGTAAAATTGTTGATACTTAGTACTAATTAAATTTGATATATTAACGTAAATTTCAGCTTGCATAACATAATCATATTTTGCATGCATACTTTGTAAGCAAGTAGATGGTTTGCATTATATTTTTAATGTATATTGAAATTCGTGAAACTGAAGCATTAAACGCCTATTTAGTTTTGGCTCTACAGTTCCTTTTAAATTAATATAACCGTACCTTGAATAAAAATGACATGGTTAAACATACATAGTTTTGTTACTTACATTATGTGCAGGTTAGATTCACACCTCCGTCTTTTTCCGTTTTCCGTGGAATTTCTGGATTTTTGAAGTTCTTGAATTATCTCTAGAAGGGTCGTCTCGTGCAATCGACCAACATATTCACATCATCGGCCATCATATTCACATCCCAACGTCCCTGGTAGCGTCATTCTGCATCTTTGAGATCCTAGTGAAACCTTTTACCTTATTCTTCACTGACAGCTCCTAAATTTGTAGGAAAATAATCCAGTTGCGAACCTAAGAAATGAAGCTTAAGGCTCATATTACAACCGAGTTCCTTAAACTTTACCAACATTTCCCTTACAATTTCTTTGTATTGAGGGTCCTTAATGTTGCCAAGGAATTTAGTAACTACATCTTTGAATGCGTTCCATGCCTCTTTCTCAATTTTGGTCATTGTGTCTGTGAAATTTTTATCCATCAGTTTACGAATGTGTGGGCCATCAAATACGCCTTCTTTTATTTTTGCATCTGATAATGAAGGAAATTTAGTGGATTCAAATCACCGCAAATTTGCCAACCATGCTCATGATATTTAATTTTTTCAAGCACCAACTTTAAGGTCTCGTATGTTTCAGAAATTTTTGTGGAGTGTGCAAGGAAACATTTATCAGTCCATCATAAACATTGCATAAGGGCTGGGGCTTTTAACACGTCTGTTTATTCAAGTGGTCTAAGATGAAAGACAAACGCTCAACCGTCCTATCTTCAATCCTACATACCTCGCGGTCTACTGCGTATCTGGGGGAGTTTATGAATTTACCAGGAAACCCCCAACTATAAAATGAACATTTAGACAGCAATAAACCTACAATAAAATGCAAACAATAACAAATCAAACCACATAATTGTGCTCTAAAAAACGTTGTGCGAGAACATCTTTCAACATTACATCTTACGAATTCACGCAGATACTAAAACACCAAATTGCGTCAAAACTAGACGTGATAGGAAAAAAAATAGCATCATTTTTGGAATCACGGCAGCGATTTCCATAAGAATTATATATTTTCTATTTTACCACAAAATCATGTTGGCTAGTGTTATTTAAGGTTACTTCAACTGCTTGATCTTACTGTGACCTAACTAAAAACTACAATGTGTTAATAACAAGTGACTAAATATGCTAAGACATTAAATTACAACTGATTAATAACATTATTAAGAACTGAGGAAACTGTTTTGATTTGTTGACATCTTTAAGTGCACAGCGAAGGTTACTTATGTTGGCTTCTTGTCTCTGTCTAGTATGGGGCAGGACCAACAGAATGTGTCGAACAGAAATTGAAGAATGTTAATGTACCATTTTGAGGGGGCTCTTCAGTAAGTATGAAAATGAGCTTAATATGTCTAGTTATGGGACGAGTATGTTAGTACTTTATTTTGTACTACTAACTGATCAGATTTGATATACTGTATATAAGTGCAGCTTACGTTTAACATGATCATTAACATTATTTCCAATTCCATTCAAGCTTTTGATGCATTCAATTAAACTTTTTAATTTGATAGGGTTAGGTTAATCGGAAGGTAACTCCTGTGCGCTACAGGGTCATTAATTTTTCTGTGGCATTTCCGGTTGCACCATCTGAAAGCACGTGAGAGGGTGGTTGGATTTCTGTCTTTGGCATCATGTAGAGCGTACGAGTTGTCTGGGAGCTCTGGCTTCTCTTGGGGTAAGCAAATCTTAAATTTCCTAATGTAACTTAGCTTTATTTCATTTCACCCTTTTTAATTTGCCACAGGAGTTTCCCATTGATTTTTCTACTGGTAATCAATTTTCTTCTACGATGGTGTAAAGAAATCTTACATCCGTCTTCATCTTGCAACGAGGCAAGCCTTTTATAAACTACTGTAACAGAAATCAATTTTTTTTTAAAGCTTGGCCTCAGTAGTTCTGTTTCCTTTTCATTTTCTTTCAACCTGTATTTTGGTGAAGGTGGTCGCTTCACATTTAAAGTATTTTACGTGAAATTTTAGTACCGATGATATTGTAAAACTGTAACTTAATTACTTCAGGGTTTCATTTTCTATTTTGTACTTGATGTTAAAGGTAGTGTTTACTAATTACTTTTTATATGTCTTTATAATAAATATTTACGATAAGTAGATATTAACTCAATTATTCTTTGTTTGAAGTTTCGGCCACACAAGTCCTTGGATTCACAACCTCGTATGGTTCCTTCCGCTTTCCACATCCTGTCGTTACTTTCCGTGTATGTTGCCTGGTTTAAATTTTGATTTTACGAGATGATTTTTTTTAACTATTCCTAAAGTGTATTTAAAGTCCCCAAATTAGCCTGCAACATGGTAGCAGAGTATGGTTTTTGTGAACTGAAGCTTCAAAAGGGGTAATTCAGTTAATATTAATTTCCTTTTAAAAGATGTAATTACTGTGTGTGCATTCCTAATCCTTGTTTGTGTTTATTCACGATAGTTGCTCGTGCTCAATATTTACGGTCCGAGGGAGCTGCCTACCATCTCTGTATAAGGCATCTGAATGTGTTTGGCATTCTGTCCGTGATGTGGAATCTGTGTTTTACTGTTTTCAACCTGTAATTACCTGAACATTAGAGTAAGTCACTGTCCATGACATTCTATTTCTATTCGTTGTCAATATTTGTTTTGGCTGTGGTAAGCCTTCTGCTAACCGAGTGAATATTTTAAAGCTATATCATCACATAGCGTGTGCTGTGTTCTGAGAGTCTTCTTTGATAAATTTCAATATGTGTTTATTAATTTAAAGTTTTCTCGATACGTGTGTTTTAACTGTAACATTTGCGTGATCACCTGTTGCTTTAGCTCTCAGCGGACGACTGTCGGCCATTTCCCGACACCCCCATTTCCTGTTCTGGACATGTCGGGATATACCTGCCACCTGTTTCTGCGGTAAATATATATGTGTGTGTGAAGCAATTATGCGTGCTGCTGCTATCTATAGTTATTGTATAGAACCATTAGGAATGTCACAGCCTTCTAGATGCATTAAAACTTTGTTTTACGAGTTTTAAGGTAAATAAAGAATGAGCTGTTGTTTACATTAATCAGCTGTGAAAATGGCAGCGCGCAGACAGGGTAAAGCTACTTTGTCTGATATAGCTCGTTTTTTAGATGAAATTGACAGCAGTGACGACGAATTATCAGTTATGGACAGTGAGTTTAATGTTTCTGAGAGTGATGATGACAATTCTAGCAAAATAGAAGTAGTTGAAAGTGAGAATGAAAGCGATATAAATAGTAGTGAACCAGACAATGGTTGGAGAGTTTATCGCCCAGCTGATCCAAACTTTGTAAAGAAACCATACACTTTGATTAGTGGTTTCTTGCCTCTCACAGGCAAGAAAGCATCTACTCCCATTGAATTTTTTACACTGTTTTTTATGGAAGAATTGGTACAACAAATTGTTGATGACACTAACTGCTATGCAAGAGAAAAATACAAATGAATGCTTCAAGAAGTACCACACGGAGAAGAAATATAAGGAAAGGGGCAAACTGTCCTTCAACTACATGTTTATTGCTTATAGTGTGTATCTAGAGTGATAAATTAATTCATAATGCTGAGAGTCCAACTTTGTATCTCCATTATACCTTCATTGTAACTATACAGCTTTTTCGAAGAAAAAATATACGACTAGTAGAGAACTACACGAGGAAAAAATTTGTACGCAAAGGGTTAGGCTACGTCATTGAATCGTGCTAAGTCGTTAACTTCCTTGTGGGACTTCATGCTTATCTTTTGAACAGCTGATGTACGTATCCGTTGAAGACAGCTAATTGCTTGACCTACTTTGAGTTTGCGCACACCATTCCATCTTAAAAATTAACTTGTGTCATTTTCTTCTTGTTCTTCCAGATTATGTAATTTAAAATAATTTGATTGTTGTACTGGTTACCATGTACGTGTTAACAAGTCTTTAACATGGAGTTTCACTGAATTTTCCAAAATCTGTTTTGGTAAATTTTGAGTAACAAATTGTAGGTTAAACTTCGTAATTTCTTTGACGATTTTCTTAGAATGTTTATTCTGTTTTGCAAATCTGGTGTTTCAGTAAATTATTTTGCGAATTTCAAATTTCGTTTCTAGTTGCCTGCTGTGTAAGTACATTTCATTTGGCATTATTATTTGTACCGGTATGCATTTATTTAATATTTTCTGTAACGTTGCAATTCGGCTCAGTGTTGTGTTTAAATTTCTGGTCATCGACCTTGTAACATTATGTGTGTTGTGTTGTATTTCGGTCTTCTACTGTACTTTGGTTCAATTCTGAGTAAGTAGGGGATTACTTAGGGTGTTCCTAGCCAGTTGCTAAATTGTTAAATCTGATAGATCACGGGGTCTCTTAATCTGTCCGAAAATTTTCCTAGATCATCTGTTTAGCTTTTGAATCGTGTAATTTTCTATTTCCTTGTCGTTTATATTTTATTTTATCCTGTGTATTCCTATATTTGGCAGGAAGGGTTTCTATGAGGAGTTGGACAGTCTCATAGGGTGAAACTATGTTCACCATATTATTAGACCAGGTAATGCTGAGACCGTAATGGCAAATTTTGACGGGTTATGGATGTGCACCTGTGCTCACGACATATTTGAAATCTGGCATTCATCTGATATGAGATTCTTTTTCAATCTTTTTTCTTGGTATTAGATGGTTAGCCGTAGGATATTGTCCATTAAGTATTGTGAACTATGTGCTAGGAGGATGTTCTTCAAACGTTTGTTTTCCGTATCATTATCCTGAGCTGTTTATTTCAGTTAAATCTGTTTTGTTGCATCGCAGGTCATTAAGATTTCTTCTTCAGTTATAAATTAATCATAAAATTTTATGGTAAATTGCATGTGTTACAGTTCAGTAAAACATCTTCAATAACCCTTAATTATTCTGTTTTAATTTTCACTGTTGCTTATTTTCATCAGTTTTGGAATCACTGTGTCTTCTAAATTAATTTACTCAGTTAGCTCGATTAAGGGATACTGTGGGCTGAGTAATATTTCTGAATTCGGTACTGAGAGATGTCATATCTGTCCATCCATAATTTTGTAAATATTGTAAATGTTGTGTTTGTCCAGGGTGCCTTGGGAAGGCTGGTGAATTGAGACTTAGGACTTAAGGTGCTGAGGATTTATCGCCCTCCTGGGAGTACGATACTGGTCCTAGGGTAGTATCATGTTGTGTGATGAAATAAAGTAGTATTGAAAGTTATGTTTTGCCTTTTTCTTCTGTTGGTACTTCTTGATTTGGGGTCATTGCAGTGGTGTGTTTGTGTGTATTGTGTCCTTGCATTGTTGTCCGTTGGAGGATAGATATGCATGGTAACGGTGGTGTGTCATGCTGTGATCTGATATTTTCTGGTATGAAGGTGTTACTTGTGCCTTTTTATTTTTTATATCAGTCGAATTTTGGTATGTGCACTCTTGAACTATTTTTATTTTTAATTTGGATGCACCTCTTAACTGTAAATTTAATGTGATCTGCAATTCAGTATTCAGGTTTAAATTACATTTTCTTGTTTGGTATGATAATACATGCTACGTAATGTGACTTTCGTCAGTACTAAATTTTTAATGTAATGTGTATGATGGCACAATGAAGTGGATAGTGACTTACTAACCTTAATTTTGTGAATCGTCCTTTGAAGGTCATGTGAGCAACGTTGCAAGCTAATGTAATAAAGTGTCATTATCACCCTAGTTTGGATTCACTTGCAACATTCAAAATTTAACCTCCCATTTGTTTCTAGTTTACCCCCACCAGGAACTTAAGATTGCACCTTAGGTTGGTAACTTCAAGTTAAATTTGAATATTAAATGAGGATATGCTTAGTACATTAATTTGCCCCAAATGGTTAATTTTTCTGTGTGTAGCACTTCAGTTGGTAATGACGGTCCAGTTTGTGTAATATCTGGAGGATATTTTCACTTCTGTGCTGACCTGTCATACCTGCTGTGTTCAAATTATTTGGAAGTAAATTGTGTGCAAGGTATTTTGGTAAATCGTAATGTGTTTGTACAATATCCCCATTAAAGTATGAAGGCTTTCACGGCCGGTGTCAATATAATAAAATTCTTCCGGGCTGTTATGCCGTGGTCCACTCCTCTCGCTTCTCCCAGACGTTTCGACTACTGCTGCGGTAGTCATCTTCTGTGGCGTCGTGTAGATACGCTCTCCTGTATCCTGCTGGCGACTGCAAAAGTTGTTTGGGAAGCAGCTGTATTTATATGTAAATGTGCGGCCTCCAATTGGTTCGCGCTGTGCAAACTGACCTCTGATTGACTATCTGAAAGCACGACCTCCGATTGGGTCGCGCCGAGCAGCTTGACGTTTGGTTGGCTATCTAAGCACCCGACCTCTGATTGGTTCACGCCGGGCATGGATTCTGACTGGGTCGCTCCGAGAAGTCTGTCGTCTGATTGGATCTCGGAGTGCACGACCTCCGATTGGGTCGTGCCGAGCAATGGAACCTCTGGTTGGTTGACTGTAATGTCCCTGATCTTAGTAAACTTCGGCCGTACGTTATATAAAGGGGTGTACCAGGCCTTGCTGAGTTTCATTCCTTCCTCCTTTCTATTAAAGTTATCCGGATGTTTATGTATTTCGATTGCTTCCCTGTAGAGACGGGCGTGAAAGTAGGATTTTGTGGCCAGTATGTCAGTATCCTCGTAACGGATCTCATGATTTCCGTCAAGCAGTGCATGCTCCGCTACTGCTGATTTGTCGTATTGCCCCAAGCGACAATTCCTTTTGTGCTCCGTCAGGCGAGTATTGACACTTCTGCCAGTCGTGCCAATATAAACAGCTCCACAGCTGCACGGTATCCTATAGACCCCAGTAGATGTTAAAGGGTCACGTGGATCTTTGGCAGAACGTAACATGTTTCGTAGCTGTTGGGTCGGCTGAAAAATGGTTTTAACTTCGTGACGTTCAAGGAGCCTTCCAATACGATCCGTGACGTCCCGTATATACGGCAAATAAACGATACCTTTCTTCCTGGGTTCTTCTCGCTTACTATTCGTTCGCTGGCTGTCTTCTGGGGTGGAGTGCTCTCCTGACCTCTTGTACCGTGTAGCCATTGGTTTGTAAGGCTAGATCAAGATGCCGTAGTTCCTTCTCGATGTACTCTGGTTCACAGACACGAAGGGCGCGATCCACCAAAGTCTTCATCATGGCGCGCTTCTGCCCAGGATGGTGATTCGAATTTTTGTTTAAATATCGGTCTGTGTGTGTTGGTTTTCGGTATACTTGATGCTCTAGGGATCCATCATTCTTCCTCTTCACCAGCACGTCCAGGAAAGCTAATTCTCCATCCTTTTCCTTCTCCACAGTGAATTGTATACGAGGATGAATACTGTTCAGATGTGTAAGAAAACCGTCAAGTGCCTCCTCTCCATGTCCCCATATTACAAAAGTGTCATCAACAAAGCGGAACCAACAGCTGGGTTTATTTACAGCAGTCTGCAGGGCTTCCTCTTCAAAGAACTCCATATAAAAATTAGCAATAACAGGGCTAAGTGGGCTTCCCATGGCAACACCGTCTGTCTGTTCATAAAATTCATGTTTCCATTGGAAAAATGTCGTAAGTACATGTTCAAATAAAACTATTGTCTCCTCTGCAAAGAGATGTTGAATATGTTCAAGAGTATCCTTGATTGGTACCATAGTGAACAGCGAGACGACGTCAAAACTAACAAGTATATCCCCCGGTTGCACTCGTAAGTGTCGCAATCTGTTTATGAAATGCGCCGAGTCTCTGATGTGTGAGTCCTTAGTCCCTACGTAAGGTTTCAGTAAATTGCTTAAATATTTTGCGACTTCATAAGTTGGAGAGCCAATAGTACTAACGATGGGACGAAGAGGGACGTCTGGCTTATGGACCTTAGGAAGACCATATAGTCTTGGACACAAGGCTTCTGATTTCTTCAGCTTCTTCTGTTCTTCTGGTGAAATACAAGATTTCTTAATCAGAGTATTGGTCTTGCGCAGGATACTCATAGTCGGGTCACGGGGAAGTTTTTTGTAGATCGATGGATCAAGAAGTTCTTTGATCTTATGTTCATACTCCACGGTGTTCAAGATAACAGTAGCATTACCTTTGTCAGCTGCTAATATGATAATACTTTCGTCGGCTTTTAAATTCTTTAGAGCAAGCCCCTCCTTCTTGCTAAAATTACGTTTTGGTAACTTAACCTTACAGAGTATCTTGGAACAGTCATGACGTATTTCTTCGGAAACCACTGGCGGCAACTGACGTATTCCTGATTCTATGTTGGAAATAATATCTTCTATTGGGATGGTCGCCGGTGTAACAGAAAAATTGCCTCCTTTTGCAAGAACAATAGTTTCATCTTCTGTTAAACAACGGTTAGATAAATTTACGACTGTACGGGCAGTGTCCACTCTGTCGATCGGATCCCTCGTCCTCATATTGCCACTTACGCGTTCGTACTTTTTCTTCTGCCGTAGCGTATCCTTCTTCTCCTGATGTTCCATGGTGTTGTAAGTAATCCTGTCAATTCGGTCCCAGTCACTCCAGTGCATCGAGTTGCCTGTCGTCAAATGTAGTGATAAAAGCCGTTCATCATTGAGGGCAAGTTCTTTACGAGTAAAATGAATACGTTCCCTAAGAAGGGCTTGTTCAGTCCTGTTATAAATTCTGTGTGCCGAAGGAGTTGAAAAAAGTCTCTTCTGTCGAAGAAATTGTGGAATAACACGTGTCGCGGCAGCGGAGTAAAAATGTAAGAGAGCACAGTAGATGGGATTTCTTCTTGCGAAGCGTTTCAAATTGACGACTTAAACGATAAATATCCTCCCCGTAGAGGTGGGTCATTAAAGTATGAAGGCTTTCACGGCCGGTGTCAATATAATATTATTCTTCCGGGCTGTTATGCCGTGGTCCACTCCTCTCGCTTCTCCCAGACGTTTCGACTACTGCTGCGGTAGTCATCTTCTGTGGCGTCGTGTAGATACGCTCTCCTGTATCCCGCTGGCGACTGCAAAAGTTGTTTGGGAAGCAGCTGTATTTATATGTAAATGTGTGGCCTCCAATTGGTTCGCGCTGTGCAAACTGACCTCTGATTGACTATCTGAAAGCACGACCTCCGATTGGGTCGCGCCGAGCAGCTAGACGTTTGGTTGGCTATCTAAGCACGCGACCTCTGATTGGTTTGCGCCGGGCATGGATTCTGACTGGGTCGCTCCGAGAAGTCTGTCGTCTGATTGGATCTCGGAGTGCACGACCTCCGATTGGGTCGTGCCGAGCAATGGAACCTCTGGTTGGTTGACTGTAATGTCCCTGATCTTAGTAAACTTCGGAGGTACGTTATATAAAGGGGTGTACCAGGCCTTGCTGAGTTTCATTCCTTCCTCCTTTCTATTAAAGTTATCCGGATGTTTATGTATTTCGATTGCTTCCCTGTAGAGATGGGCGTGAAAGTGGGATGTTGTGGCCAGTATGTCAGTATCCTCGTAACGGATCTCATGATTTCCGTCAAGCAGTGCATGCTCCGCTAGTGCTGATTTGTCGTATTGCCCCAAGCGACAATTCCTTTTGTGCTCCGTCAGGCGAGTATTGACACTTCTGCCAGTCGTGCCAATATAAACAGCTCCACAGCTGCACGGTATCCTATAGACCCCAGTAGATGTTAAAGGGTCACCATGGAACATCAGAAGAAGAAGGATACGCTACAGCAGAAGAAAAAGTACGAACGCGTAAGTGGCAATATGAGGACGAGGGATCCGATCGACAGAGTGGACACTGCCCGGACAGTCGTAAATTTATCTAACCGTTGTTTAACAGAAGATGAAACTATTGTTCTTGCAAAAGGAGGCAATTTTTCTGTTACACCGGCGACCATCCCATTAGAAGATATTATTTCCAACATAGAATCAGGAATACGTCAGTTGCCGCCAGTGGTTTCCGAAGAAATACGTCATGACTGTTCCAAGATACTCTGCAAGGCCAAGTTACCAAAACGTAATTTTAGCAAGAAGGAGGGGCTTGCTCTAAAGAATTTAAAAGCCGACGAAAGTATTATCATATTAGCAGCTGACAAAGGTAATGCTACTGTTATCTTGAACACCGTGGAGTATGAACATAAGATCAAAGAACTTCTTGATCCATCGATCTACAAAAAACTTCCCCGTGACCCGACTATGGGTATCCTGCGCAAGACCAATACTCTGATTAAGAAATCTTGTATTTCACCAGAAGAACAGAAGAAGCTGAAGAAATCAGAAGCCTTGTGTCCAAGACTATATGGTCTTCCTAAGGTCCATAAGCCAGACGTCCCTCTTCGTCCCATCGTTAGTACTATTGGCTCTCCAACTTATGAAGTCGCAAAATATTTAAGCAATTTACTGAAACCTTACGTAGGGACTAAGGACTCACACATCAGAGACTCGGCGCATTTCATAAACAGATTGCGACACTTACGAGTGCAACCGGGGGATATACTTGTTAGTTTTGACGTCGTCTCGCTGTTCACTATGGTACCAATCAAGGATACTCTTGAACATATTCAACATCTCTTTGCAGAGGAGACAATAGTTTTATTTGAACATGTACTTACGACATTTTTCCAATGGAAACATAAATTTTATGAACAGACAGACGGTGTTGCCATGGGAAGCCCACTTAGCCCTGTTATTGCTAATTTTTATATGGAGTTCTTTGAAGAGGAAGCCCTGCAGACTGCTGTAAATAAACCCAGCTGTTGGTTCCGCTTTGTTGATGACACTTTTGTAATATGGGGACATGGAGAGGAGGCACTTGACGGTTTTCTTACACATCTGAACAGTATTCATCCTCGTATACAATTCACTGTGGAGAAGGAAAAGGATGGAGAATTAGCTTTCCTGGACGTGCTGGTGAAGAGGAAGAATGATGGATCCCTAGGGCATCAAGTATACCGAAAACCAACACACACAGACCGATATTTAAACAAAAATTCGAATCACCATCCTGGGCAGAAGCGCGCCATGATGAAGACTTTGGTGGATCGCGCCCTTCGTGTCTGTGAACCAGAGTACATCGAGAAGGAACTACGGCATCTTGATCTAGCCTTACAAACCAATGGCTACACGGTACAAGAGGTCAGGAGAGCACTCCACCCCAGAAGACAGCCAGCGAACGAATAGTAAGCGAGAAGAACCCAGGAAGAAAGGTATCGTTTATTTGCCGTATATACGGGACGTCACGGATCGTATTGGAAGGCTCCTTGAACGTCACGAAGTTAAAACCATTTTTCAGCCGACCCAACAGCTACGAAACATGTTACGTTCTGCCAAAGATCCACGTGACCCTTTAACATCTACTGGGGTCTATAGGATACCGTGCAGCTGTGGAGCTGTTTATATTGGCACGACTGGCAGAAGTGTCAATACTCGCCTGACGGAGCACAAAAGGAATTGTCGCTTGGGGCAATACGACAAATCACCAGTAGCGGAGCATGCACTGCTTGACGGAAATCATGAGATCCGTTACGAGGATACTGACATACTGGCCACAAAATCCTACTTTCACGCCCGTCTCTACAGGGAAGCAATCGAAATACATAAACATCCGGATAACTTTAATAGAAAGGAGGAAGGAATGAAACTCAGCAAGGCCTGGTACACCCCTTTATATAACGTACGGCCGAAGTTTACTAAGATCAGGGACATTACAGTCAACCAACCAGAGGTTCCATTGCTCGGCACGACCCAATCGGAGGTCGTGCACTCCGAGATCCAATCAGACGACAGACTTCTCGGAGTGACCCAGTCAGAATCCATGCCCGGCGCGAACCAATCAGAGGTCGCGTGCTTAGATAGCCAACCAAACGTCAAGCTGCTCGGCGCGACCCAATCAGAGGTCAGTTTGCACAGCGCGAACCAATTGGAGGCCACACATTTACATATAAATACAGCTGCTTCCCAAACTTTTGCAGTCGCCAGCGGGATACAGGAGAGCGTATCTACTCGACGCCACAGAAGATGACTACCGCAGCAGTAGTCGAAACGTCTGGGAGAAGCGAGAGGAGTGGACCACGGCATAACAGCCCGGAAGAATTTTATTATAATATCCCCATTGGCATATGTTTCTTGGTAAATTCATTTTCTTTAAATTTTAGGTTATGTAAAGTTTGCTCTTGTTTTTTTAAAAATGTAGGTTCACTTAAATTGTAATATGGGTGAATGGGTAGACTCTTGTAATATTCATACACCTAGTTTTCCTTTCTTGAAAGGTTTTCTTGATTTTCCTGTATGCAGCATCTACCTTTCCTAGGACCATACAACCTTCAACATCCTTGCACTTCTTCAGCCATTCTTCCTTAGCTGTCCTGCACTTTCTATCCACTTCATTCTTTTATCACCTTTATTCCTTTCTGCCCTTTTCATTTTTTGCATTCTTGTACTTTTGTTGTTCATCAATCAGGTCTAGTATTTCCCGAGTTATCCATTGATTCTTAGGTGATCTTTCCTTTCTTCCTATCTTTTCTTCAGCAGCCCTAGAGACCTCATGCTTCACAACTGTCCATTCTTCCTCTATTGTGTTTCCTTCAGCCTTTTCATTTAGTCCTTGTGCAACATGTTCATTGAAACAATCCCCCACACTCTTTTCTTTCAACTTGTCTAGATCCCACCTCCTTGCATTCCTTCCTTTTTTCAATTTCTTCAACTCCAGGTGGCATTTCATGACCAACAAGTTGTGGTCAGAGTCCACATCTGCTCCTGGGAAAGTTTTGCAATCCTACACCTGATTTCTGAATCTCTGCCTAATCATAATGAAGTCTATTTGATACCTTTGAGTGTTTCCAGGTCTCGTACATAATTATCGTATTAAATTTTCTATCTCCCAATGCAGCCATTAAAGGATTTGTAGAAAGTTGGGAGTGTAATATTCACTTGTTGCTTTCTGTTCCAGGCTACTTTTTGAGGGAAGTTCTGCTATAGTATTGGGGTGACGTCAGTCTTGAGGAATATACTGAGCTTAAACACTATGTGTCCACATAGTCAATGGCAGAGGGTTCAGTATGCAGATACCTTGAGGTCATCCTGATAGACCATGTGGTGTCATATGCACCATATATTACAGAAAATGCTGTGGATTTACATGATAATCCCATACTGTATGCTCCGTGAACCAGTATGAACTTGGTGGTATCAGGATACAAATTTTGAACAAGCTGGCCAGGAATCTAGACTTAAATCCCACAGAGTACTCCGACTACATTGTAAAATTGCCCTCTTCTCTGCTCTGATAATGATTTCTGTACAGAATCTGTTATCTTCATTATTATGCTGCCCAGATTCTTGGTAATGCAGCATATTTTTTAGTTTTCATGCTTCTAGAATGTTGTTCATTTATCGTGCCTTGTAATGGCTTATTTTCAGATCACATTGTTTAAACATGAGATTTCAGGTATTCAGCATATCTTCCACTTAAACTTCATTATGGCTCCAAATTAAATCATCTGCAAAAGGTCAAAAATTTTACATACAGAGGTGAATGTAAGCGTTTGATTGCTGATCAGCTGAACACCCTGCATTATTAATCAATAATATTCATCACTTAATACATAGATTGATGATCATCTCATAATTCATGTCTTTGCACAATATCTTCTGCATATTCAACATCTTAAAGAGATACATACAAAATATTTTTTGGTTTCTCTCAGTGCCCCTTCAGTGCTCTTCTGTATGGATACACATCATCTATGCACATGTGTACATTTACAGTATACCTACCTTCATTTGATACTAGTTTGTTTCCTGTTTTATTTTAAATTTCTTTTCCACTTAATGTGTTGTACTTCCTCTTAAAAAAACAAAAATCGCCACCACACCACCACCAGCCTCTTGCTTCTACACCTTTTACATTAAAATTTTTCAATATCAAATCAAAACAGGTGTGTCTCTGCTTCCTTCACCATCTGTCACAATCTAAAAATCTCCTACATAACCTCCACATTTCCATTCTTCTTGCATTATTCCATAACATTGGATGATTTATACACCAAGCTTCATACGACACATTCATTCCTAACTTAAAACCAGCACATAACAGAGAATATAACATCAATATTTGCCCATCCTAGCCACACAGAAATCAGAATTTCTTCAACAGGCATTACTGAATGCTGGCACTTACATTTAACTTTACAAAACATAAGACCGATTAAGAAAGAAACAGGTAATTGGTGAATGCCTACCTCTTACAATACCACCACTGTAGGCATCACGGTGAGTTGCATGGAAGATAGCTCTGCGTCCAAGTTCGTAAGCTGCTTCATCTGAGAGATTCCAGTTATAACCAGAATCCAATACACCAAATGCATACACTGATCCTGAACCTACTGAAAACACCTTCCCTTTTGTGCGTGTACCCTCACTGTCAACGTAGTACAGGCCTGGACCCTGGAAGCACATGGTCATCTTAATAACTTGTAAAATCAATTCACATTTAGAGAGATACAATTTGGCACTTGTTTGTTCCTTTCCATCCATGAATTGTAAGTAATAGAAAGAAACAAGTAACAGTCAAATACAGAAAGGTAAGAACATGAACAGGAACACATAATGATAGGTCAGCATCAGGAGAGGGAGCAAAAGAAAGTGACAAGGACAAACATGAAAATACAAATCTACATCTCTTAATATGCCGACATCTCACATAGATGGACTCTCTCCTCATCAACCAAAGTTCTTCTACATTAATTTCTCAGCAGTCCTCAAGAAGCTCATTACTTCTTCCCAGCTTCATCAGGGCTTTATTCCACAAAAGTATGGTCTAATACATTATTAATTACAAAAATGTTCTAGTAAATTACAGAGTTATAACTTTCTGTTCCACAAAAGAAATACAACACTAATTAACTATTAGTAAAATAAAGACATGTACAATACAGACAAGCGATGCCAAAACTTAAATTAAATTATAGACACCACTTTGGTGTGGAGCCTTTGTGGCTCAGGCGGCAGCGCACCGGCCTCTCATCGCTGGGTTCCATGGTTCAAATCCCGGTCTATCATGTCAGATATGTGCTGGACAAAGCGGAGGCAGGACAGGATTCTCTCCGGGTACTCCAGTTTTCCCCGTCATCTTTCATTCCAGCAACACTCTCCAATTTCATTTCATTTGTCAGTCATTAATCATTGCCCCAGAGGAGTGCGACAGGCTTCAGCAACCGGCACAATTCCTATCCTCGCCACTAGATGGGGGCTTTATTCATTCCATTCCTGACCCGGTCAAATGACTGGAAACAGACTGTGGATTTTCATTTTCACACAACTTTGGTAATGAATTTGTATTCCAGGATTATTAGCATTCCCAAAATGTAATTCTATTTTTATTAGGCGTAAGAGTCATTTACATTCTTTATCATTTCAATCCTTTAGATTAACAACTCTCTAAAGACCATTGTGCATTTTTACCATGGATTTTATTATATTATACATATCTTTATGTATATTATATTACTTATATTGCTTTTGGATCCCCTCCATATACATTGTACAATACATTTACTTAATACCCTGTACAGGAAAAGCTATATCCTCAACAATTTACAGAAGTGGATATAGGGGATTTTGAATCTAGATTCATTTATTTGACAATATGTAAATGTAACATTTCACACCAAGACTAATGTAATCTCTACTACAACAAATATATCAATTTTGATCAAGAGATGGCGTGATAATCTGTTTACATTATTTTCAAACACACACATTTCAAATTCAAAAACTCAATATATATCACAATTCAGTGAGTTTAAGTATTGAAAGTTTTAAATGTGTTACTAATTTGTAGTTTTCTATTTTAAAATATTTTTAAAATTTGAGGATCGTGATTAGTTACAAATAGTTGTCTGCAGCAACAGAATAATTTCATGAAAATGGTCTCCGAAGAAATAAAGTTATTTTAAAAGCTATATAGGCAAGGAAAGACATTCTACTTGGTGCATTTAGTGAGAGTATACACACATACATACATACATCATTATAGCATTCAGTCTGCAAGCCTCTGTGAATTTACTAAACGTCGCCACAATCCTCTATTTGCAACTAGTGCTGTGGCCTCATTTAGTTCTATACCTCTTATATTCAAATCGTTAGAAACTGAATCTAACCATCATCGTCTTGGTCTAACTCTACTTCTCTTACCCTCCATAACAGAGTCCATTATTCTCCTAGGTAACTTACCCTCCTCCATTCACTTCACATGACCCCACCACGGAAGCCGGTTTATACGTACAGCTTCTTCCATCAAGTTCATTCCTAAATTAGCTTTTATCTCCTCATTCCAAGTACCCTCCTGTCATTGCTCCCACCTATTTGTACCAGCAATCATTTTCGCTACTTTCATGTCTGTTAAATCTAACTTATGAATAAGATATCCTGAGTTCACCCAGCTTTCGTTCCCGTAAAGCAAAGTTGGTCTGAAAACAGACCAATGTAAAGATAGTTTCGTCTGGGAGCTGACTTCCTTCTTACAGAATACTGTTGATCGCAACTGCAAGTTTACTGCATTAGCTTTACAACACCTTGACTCAATCTTGCTTACTGTGTATTACCATCCTGGGAGAACACACAACCTAAATACTTAAAATGATCTACCTGTTCCAGCTTTGTATCACCAATATGACATCCAATTCTGTTAAATTTCTTACCTACTGACATCAATTTAGTCTTCAAAAGTTTAATTTTCATACCATACTCATTGCACCTATTTTCAAGTTCGAAGATATTAGGCTGCACGCTTTCGGCACAATCTGCCATTAAGACCAAGTTGTCAGCAAAGGCCAAACTGCTTACTACATTTCCACCTAATTGAATCCCTCCCTGCCAACTTATACCTTTCAGCAGATGATCCGTGTAAACTCCGAACAACAAAGGTGAAAGATTACAGCCTTGTCTAACCCCTGTAAGTACCCCGAACCAAGAACTCATTCTACCATCAATTCTCACTGAAGCCCAATTGCCAGTATAAATGCCTTTGATTGATTTTAATAATCTACCTTTAATTCCATAGTCCCCCAGTATGGCGAACATCTTTTCCCTCGGTACCCTGTCATATGCTTTCTCTAGGTCTACAAAACAAACAACTGCCTATTCTTCTTGTAGCATTTTTCAATTACCTGGCGCATACTGAAAATCTGATCCTGACAGCCTCTCTGTGGTCTGAAACCACACTGGTTTTCATCCAACTTCCTCTCAACCACTGATCGCACCCTCCCTTCCAAGACACCGGTGATTACTTTGCCTGGTATACTAATCAATGAGATACCTTGATAGTTGTTGCAATCCTTCCTGTTCCCTTGCTTATAGATAGGTGCAATGACTGCTTTTGTCCAATCTGAAGGTACCTTACCAACACTCCATGCTAATCTTACTACTCTATGAAGCCATTTCATCCCTGCCTTCCCACTATACTTCACCATTTCAGGTCTAATTTCAACTATTCCTGCTGCTTTATGACAATGGAGTTTATTTACCATCCTTCAAGCGTAATTTCACCAACATTATTTTTCTCCTTAGTGAGAGTATATTAAAAAAAAAAAAATAAGGAGCTGGACAGAAATATTAAGGCTTGTGGAGATTTCGATGGGGAAAAACTGGACCTACCTGAGAGGTGTGTTCTGGCAAAAAAAAACACCTTTCATGTTAGTTTTTATTTTAAAATTTGTAATTATGTTACAGTTTTTATTTTAAATTATCTACTAAATAATTGACAGACGTTATTCAAGTTATTTATTTCATAAAAATTATTTCAATTTCTTCTTTCACTGTCACAAACACAGACAACCAAAAGGAAACACAGTTTGGTGATGGGAAGGATGCAAAATTATCCAATGTTGATATTAAAGTTCTAGATATCATTGGAAGAGAATCTCCTTCTATTATAAGTCGAAGTCTTTTGATGGAATAGTGCCTGAATCAGATGGCCATCAAAACAACTTTGAACCTAATGTACCTTCTTGCAGCACTGGAAAATAAAAACCCATTACCATGAGTAAACAAAGTGACACTGAAAGGGAAGCATTTTTATGAACTTTAGAAAATTGGCACTAGAAGTAATGGAGCTAGGAAAGAGGATTTGTGTTGGCCCTTAAGATTTAGTTTGTAAATATTACCCTGAGCACAAAGCTTCAGAGCCATTGCTAATTCTAGATGGTAAAGTACTGGTTTTGTTACATTTTTTAAATAGGCCTAAAAATTGACTAAATTTCTTTTTAGCTTATTGTTGCTGGTTATATTCTAGTTATTTTGTATTTAAATACTATTTGTTATGTGTATGTTATGTAAATTGTGGCAATGTCCTCCAATTTATTTTTGATATATTATTGTGAGAATGAGGCAACACCAATCAATATTTGTCTAGTACTGCACAGTAGAATTTTTAAATTCACAGATATATATCTCGTATGTTCACTGACAAGTGTGGTCTTTATGGTACATTAAAGCAGGATTTGGTATGTGAAATGTGTAAATTGTGGCAATTCCTTCCAATTTATTTTTGATACATTGTTGTGAGAATGGAGATAACACCAATCAATACTCGTCCAGTACTGGACAGTACATTTTTTAAAATCCATAAATAAATGTCTACTTACGTTCACTGACAAGTGTTAATTAGTGATTAGCTTGCTTTTTTTTCTACTATTTGCTTTACATCGCACCAACACAGATAAGTCTTATGGCGACGATGGGATAGGAAAGGCCTAGGAGTGGGAAGGAAGCGACCATGACCATAATTAAGGTACAGCCCTGCCATTTGCCTGGTGTGAAAATGGGAAACCACGGAAAACCATCTTCAGGACTGCCAACAGCTGGGTTCAAACCCACTATTTCCCGAATGCAAGCTGATAGCTACGTGGCCCAAACCCTGCAGCCACTTGCTCGGTCTGTTTATTAGTTAGTCTGCAGGTTGTTCAAGTTCATCATCGCCTTCACTAACTCCCGCAATTCGGATGAGGAAAGTGACATCTAAGTCAATTGAAATTAGTAAGATCTGGAAACATTTTAAATAGCAGGGACAATTGTATAGATGCTCGTAAAGTTAGGACTGAGCTCCATGACATGGAATATCAAGCATGGTGTAAACTACCTTATAAGGGTAAGGGGGGTTATTCTTTATGAAGACTACACTCCTGTAAATAATTGGATCTGGCACCACAACGGACTCTCTTGCTCGTCATGGAAGGATGCCCTCAAAACGACGTGTAATGCTGCTGCAGTCCAAGCTGTGCTGAGGAGAAGTCTGGACGGTTACCACTGTCGGCATTGCCACAATGAGACTGAAACCCTTCCACACGTCCTTGGCTATGCCCGCACAGTGAAACTCTTCACAATGCCTGTCACCACACCATTCGTCACATGTTAGCCAACTCTTTACAAAGGAGACAATATAACACCCGTGAGGAAGTCTCTGGTATCGTTATGTAAGGGAGCATGAGGTGAATAGACATCATAGCCTTTAAATCTGACTCATAACCTAGCTGTATACTAGATCCAACTGCGAGGTTCAGATCAGCTACAGGAGGTTGACAATGAAAAGAAGGCTATCTATGAACCTACCGTGCCCTACTATGAAAACAGGTACAACCTTGAATGCATTGAGGTGATCGGAATGATGGTGGGTGCTCATGGAATAATACAAAGTATTTTTGTAAAGACCTGCAAAATGCTAGGCAGCCCTAATAATACCATAAAAGATTCTTGGCAGTTTAGGGATCTGTCACGATTTTACTAAATGTTACATAACAATGTCTTCTATTTTCCTATTATTTATCAGCAACTGTATAACCATATTTTGTGTCTTTGTTATGCTTTGTCTCTGTGGCAGCCTTGACAATTTTCAGGAATAACAAAATTTTAAAAACTTTAGTGAAGTAAATGAATCTTCTCCATCCATCATTATGACGTATGCAACAATATTAACCTCCATCTACAGTATAAGCGCAAAACAAACCCTTAGCGCTGACATTGGGGGAGTCACATCTAACAAATTTTTGATTGTGGATGCTTCGTTACCGGTATTTCCATGGTAGAGATACGATTCGGCCATTCTTTACATGCTTGGTTCTTTCTCGATGGAATGCATCTCATTTGCTGAGATGAATTTGTCATTTTGTTACACATAGCAATATCAACATCATCTACCGACATAAGACTGAACTAAGTCCCACAGCCTAATTAGAAGTTGTCCCGTGTGAAGTACAATATCTAAGAAATAAGGGGTGAAAGTTTGCTATGGGTGGGTGCCAATGACAGGGGTGCCAACCTTTGAAGTGGGTTATAAGTAATCCCATTTTTAAGTCACGCACTGCCCCCCTCAAAATGTTTAGAAGTCAAATCCAAAGCACCCCCGTTTGCCCTTTCCAACAGCAATCTTTTTTTTCTGCTAGTTGTTTTACGTCGCACCGACGGGACAGGAAAGGGCTAGGAGTGGGAAGGAAGCGGCCGTGGCCTTAAGGTACAGCCCCAGCATTTGCCGGTGTGAAAATGGGAAACCACGGAAAACCATTTTCAGGGCTGCCGACAGTGGGGTTCGAACCTACTATCTCCCGAACACTGGATATTGGCCGCACTTAAGCGACTGCAGCTATCGAGCTCGGTCAACGGCAATCTATTCTAAAATACATCATATTACACTATAAAGTTTGCTCATTACCTGTTAGTTCTTTGTAGCTTGTTTCGCACCCAGCAGCTGTTTTTCAGTGTAAGTTTTCTTGAAACATATTTCCCCTTGAGATGACATTTTCGTCTTCAGAACCATAACTGATTCCAGTGTAGATATACTTAACATATTGACTCCCATAGGTGCCTTAAGGCAGATAATATTTTGCCAGTGTATTCTTCCTAAGAACTTGCGCAAAAGTTTCAAGTTAACAACCGTGCTACGGATCGTAGTTTCTTCATTCTTTCATAGATGGTAGTTAGATGAATGTTCTGACCTTCGTTAACATATATCTAAACAGTGATTCCCTCCTAGAATTGCCCAGCAAAAAATTTTTATTTCCTGGCACATTCCAAGCCCACGATCTTGCCTCCAGTGTTGTGTTAGTGCCACTAGCGAGACACAGTATGACGAGCAGTAAGTTTATATCTGTTGAAGTGGTTGTTGAAATGATTTATAATGATGATTCTAGTGATGAACTCATCCCAGATTTAGATAGTGAAAGTGATGATTATGAAACAACAGTGCACAATAATGTTGAAATACCAGACAGTCATCATTATTTATAAGCTTCATGTCCATATTGATAGATTACACATATATGGAAAAGAAAGGACTCCACCTAATCAACATAATTTATTGTACTCATAATTCTTACAGTACCGGTTTCGACCTATTAGGCCATCGTCAGCTGGCTAACATTGATGCTTTGCATTAACTACATTACATTGTCTGAAGAGAGATGCCTTTTTCGATTAGCATATCCAGATATGTCTAATGGGTCATGTAAGTTAAGATTTGTCATTTGAATTGCGGTACGTAAGTGTAAAATGACCTTGAGGTTTAAATTGTGATTATAAAAACTTAACCTAAACTTAAGGGCTAATCAGTTGTACAAACACATAACACACATTAAAATATGCTAAAAACATGTGTAAAGCACTGATTAATTTGTATGTTTATGTCTTGCGTATGTCATTTTCTTGTTTCTTGGTAGAGTCTTATGATTGTTAAGTTACATCAGTCGATGCTAGTGCTCGTGAATAATAATATAAATAAGTCTAAAATTTGATGAGGTTAATTGTACATGTCTTGCGTATACTATCTTCTTGTAATCTTCGTGCTGTTAATCATAGATTTGCGTTGGATATCTTGATTTGTTAGAATATTCAAGTTTAAAGACTTCATGTTAATTCCGTATTGAACTGAGAATCTAATGGGAACAAGAAAGGTCCACCTATTCAATACCATATAATGTTATAAAATAATTTATAACATTTTATTATTCTTAGTACCAGTTTCAACGGTGGTGTGCATCATCATCAGCCATAAAATTAGAAATACATACAAAAAACAATGCATAAAGTGTACTCAAATTTTACAAAATTAGGCATGACAATTAAAAACATGATCGTAAACATTGACTTATAACCTAAACCTAAAAATATAGCACCAAATGTCTTAAAACTTTGTATATACTTCCTCTTGACAAGAGTCCTCTAAATCTAAAAGCATCGAATAATATGTGAGCAGATTAAATCAAGCCGAGGACAAAAACTAATATCTCACTATTTTAAAAGTCCGAGAGCATATTTCCTTATTTTGTAAGATAATTTGTATAAAAGATTTTCTTGCTGAACATCCACCGAGTCTTGACGTAATAGGTGCAATTAATAAGAAAACATGTTACTATCGGTTAAAAAAGTCTGTCGTTAAAATAACATTACCAGTCATAAGACGTAAAGAACACGAAGAAACTTCAACACTGTTTCGCGTAATAAAATACAAGTCTTCTCTAACTTAAAGAACGTGGCTGGATTCGGTCTGCTGAGTATTAAATAACAAAATTATTTTTTTATTTTACATGAAAATAAGGCGGACACCGTGTTTCCAGGGTACTAAACGATATTCTCGGTTCAAAATGGGACCTGAAGCAGATAAAGAAAAAGAGGAGAATGTTAAGAAAGGCCTTTGAGAAAAGATAAAAGATAAAGTCCTATCGTAAGAATTGACGTGAATATGAGACTCGTCTCTGACAGCGTGTATGATGTTTATAATCAAACGTTAGAGGAGACACTGAGAGCCGCAAGACACCGTGACCAATGTACCTGTGTTGGAGGGGAAGGGAGGGGAAAGTCGATCAGGGGAGGTACTGAGGGGAGATAGCACGATAGATAGGGAATGTGGGAAGGAGGAGGGGCTTAGAGCTGATGGCAATAAGGAAGGAGGGAAGAGGGAGGGGAATTATACAGGGTGATGTGGTGAGAGGGCGTGGCGTGAGAACATTTCCTGTATGCTTTGAAAGACTGATTTGCTATTGGAAGCTTTATTGAGTCGGAAAAATGCTATTAAAAAAATCGAACAATACTTTTGGTTTCTCCGAAATATCATTGAGACAGCATTAAAGTATTGATCCAGGTGAATGAAACAGCTCTCAGTGATGTCAAGTAAAGTACCTTTATTAAGAACCTGTAAAACTGTGAGATCCTGATCAATGCTAGTAAAATTATGCCGAAAATCTTTCATATGCTGCCCCATTGCCGAAAACCTATTGTATCTAACAGCATTAACATGTTCCGCGTATCTGATTTTAAAGTTACGTCCTGTTTGTCCAAGATAAGAACAGCTGCAATCATGACAGCATAACCTGTACACTCCAGAACTATGAAAAACATTATTTCTATTTAATGGAGTTATGCAGGATGTCAATACTTCTATTATTAGTTCTGTAAGAAATCTTGGTGTTATGTTTTTTGAAGACGGTGACACTGTGTATTTTATTTGTAAAGGTGAAAGTCGAAAAAGTATTAACCTTGGGTTTTCTTCTCAGAAGGATGGTAATAGGATGGTACTTAAACTTGTTGATGGTTCTCTCAATGAAAACGTTCTTGAAACCATTGTTTCTAGCTAACGCCCGAATTAAATTTAATTCTTTATTCAAATTCTTTTTTGACATAGGAACTGTAAAGGCTCTGTCAACCAGACTTTTATAGGTACCATTTTTATGGGCCTGAGGATGGAAAGAATCATTCCTGATGGTGATAGCAGTATGAGTACGTTTTCTCTAGATATTATATAAAATGTAAGAAAGTGATCGAGTAACCGTTAAGTCCAAAAAATTTAAATGATTATTATTCTCGGATTCTAAGGTAAACTTTATATCTTGATCTAAACTGTTAAGATTATCAAGAGTAGTTTTTGCATCTGTGGACCGTTCATCAAGAATTACGAAAGTATCGTCCACAAATCTGGCCCAGAAATGAGTATTACTGAAGGTTAAATTGTTAACTATAGCATTATGTTCTAGGAAATCTAAATAAATCCCGGAGTCCGGTGACCTCATTGCCACACCATTCTGCTTATTTATCAAAAGTAAAGTAATTATTATTAATTAGCAAGCTAAGAAGACTCATAAAATTTAGAACTTCTAGTTTGCTAAGTTGGCTATTAGCAAGAAGATTCTTCTTGATGATAGGAAGAAGCTCCTTGGTATTTATACTGGGAAACATGTTAACTATGTCAAAAGGGTGCATAGTGTGATAGGGACGAAGAACAAAAAGATCCAATCTAATAATTAATTCTGTGGTGTTCTTAATAGAGTTGTAATTTTTAGCAAGGAATGTTTGAATAAACTGTGCTCGCTTGTATAGAGGACTGGGATATAATTTATAATAGGTCGAATGGGGACACCAGCCACCAATTTACAATGGAAGATAATAAAAAAGGATTTTGCCATCATGTTGGGCACTTTTGTATCTAATGTGCTTTATTTTATTAGATTAGAGAATTAAAAACTACTTGTGGTCGATTGTTGTTTGGCTTGACGTTACGGGTATTAGATTTTTCAAAGAGTTTGGCTGATCACAGTTGCTGAACTGAAAGAAGTATTCAGAGGAAACTGACGAAGTTTCCCCGGTAAAACTGAATGTAAAGTTTCGAGATTTTTAAGTCGCATACTGGTAATTAATGTTTGAAGCCAGCCCCGTGGTCTAACTTGCCTGCCTCTCACCCGGAGGGCCCAGGTTCGATTACCGGCCAGGCCAAAAATGTTTAACTGGATATGAGGGCTGGTTCCAGGTACACTCATTCTAGATTACCTTTAATTGAGGAGCTATTTAATGGCAAGATGGCGACCCCGGTCTAGAGAGCCAGGAATAACGGCCGAGAGGATTCGTCGCACTGACCATGCGTCACCTCGTAATCTGCACTGAGGGCGGTCGCTTGGTAAATGGAAGGCCCATTGGGGCTGTAGTTTGGTTTGGTTTAGGGGCGTTTGTAAGATTATAAGCATACATAATTCATTTTTGTAATGTTTAGCCAAATTGTTGATGGTTCATTCGTTCGTGTATTTTAGATTTTCCCGTGTTGTGTTTTTTCCGGGGTCCTTCCAAAAACGGAGAATTGAGGTTCCACTGTATATGATTCTTGCCTCCATGTCAAATCTCGACTCATTTCGATTGCTGGTAACTAATATAATTGTAAATTTAGCTCCTGTATTCTTGGCGTGTAAACACACGCCATTTGTGGCTTCAACCAATCAGCGAATAGCGTCACTAATTTTTAAGAATTATGAGAAGAAAGCTTCATTAATTAATAACTTTAAATGTTTGGTCATGTTTCTAAAATCTTGTTGATTAAGAATTCTATATTCAGTTTTCCTTTATAAATTTAATCAGCGAAGTTACTTTTTATACCCCTTCCTATAATATGATGCTGGCATGACTGCTTTTCCCAGCAAATTTTACTAATGGTCCGTAGCTAAGCGAGAGTTTGAAATCTCATGTTTTTTTCTTTAAATACCAACTGCACGCTTCACACTCGTCTGCAGCCCTGGACTTTCCCTGATGTCATTTCCAAGAATCTTGCATGTCGTAATTTCCTTGTTCTAAAAATCACTTGGCCCTCAGGCTCAGGACTTTTCCGTTGACTCGGAAATAACCATTCCCTTCTCTTTCCAACTTGGCAATAATTCCTGGGAATACTAATTTTACTGGCCATTGTGTTTCATAATCTCTAGTGGAGACAGAAGTCTGTGTAGGTTTCACAATACCTTCCAAACTGGCCAGAAGGCCTACAATAAGATATTCTGGCTTATCAAATATGAAACATATTCCTTAATAAATAATTCTAATTGAATGACGCAGATGACGCTCCACCAAGGTACAGTATGTCGGGCAGACCAGGAGTAATTTTACTATTAGATATTCAGAACAAGTTAACTTTAAAATACAATAGATTCTCTGCAGAAGGACAGCATATACATGACTCTAAACATAATTTCACCGACATAGAACAGGATATGCAAATACTTGAAATAATAAACAAAGGCCCCCTAATTAACACAACCGAAAATTATTACATTCATCTTGACCAGTATTTTAATCGTAATTTCAATTTAAATGACATATCAGAGAAACCAAATATTCTTTTCGATTTTATTATCTTCATTTTTAAAAGTGTTAAATCTTTAAACTCACGATTTTCCACGCCTTGCATAGTACCCATTCACGTCAGCCCCTCACTGTATCATGCTGAGCTATGCGAGTTAATATATTTTTCTCAATCAATTCATTGCCTTTAAAATATTTCTCTCACCTAAATTGGCTTTTATTACTCTCATTATGTCTTTCTATTTCCGCATCGAACTGGGAATTAAAATCAACCCTAGTTCAGAACAATATGACCTTCAAATTTATCTCTTTGCCACCTCAAGAACTACTCGAGCATTCATCTTAAAGATACCTTCGTTTGTCAACTGTGATTCTCAATTGTTCTAATATTGCACTCTGTTTTACTTATTTCTCTTCACAACAGCATTTAATTTCAACTTTTCTGCATAACAAGACAACTAGCTATTTGCATCTTAATATATCAAACATAAGATTTAACATTGAGCTATTTATTCATCTACACATCTAAATTTTAAAGACATTTAAAACCTAGTGCTTTACACTCAAGTGTTATATAGCTCCACACAAACTTTCGTCTTGAAAAAATCTTTATATCTTCTATGTTACTTGTTATTCATCTGTGCATTGCTCTTATCTTGTACCTTTTGAACGATTAGCTGATGAGGACCCAGATCTGGGGTCGAAACCAGTACTGTTTATGATCGACTTGTGATGTAACCTCGCATTACTAAGTGTTATTGTACTGAATAGGTGGAACCATAATATATTATTAATTTAATTGTAATGTCGTATGATTTCGGCATGTAAAAGATCTCTGGTGACACATTTGGTGTTCACCCGGCAAAATTAATTAAATCTCAGCAATAGACACCCAAGAGAGTTTTGGTTTACTCGGTCTGCAATCTAGTAGGCCTAGAGTAAAACAACGTCGAAATTGATGAGCAGACAGCCAGATGGGATCAAATTGAAGTTTCTGCACACGGTAGCTGAAGCCATACAATTATTATTATTATTATTATTATTATTATTATTATTATTATTATTATCATCAGAAAGAAGCAACAACTGACCAAATAAGTTTGAAAAAGGAAACTGGAAGAGAGGAGACCAGCACAAGTAAGAGGAAGCAAAGTTTTATTTATATGAAGTCCTATGATCGCCACAAACATCATGCAAGATGAGAGCCACAGAGGAACATGTAAATTAACAGTGTTACCTCTCACTGGATTCTTCCACCAACATGAATATGTCACATAGAAATATTTTTTCTCTCTCTCTTCTTGTCCTTCCCTAGTTAAGAAACTCTTTCCCTCTCTTCATTTAATCTGAGTGAAAACTTGATAATTCTTTGTAAACAATATTACATAAAGGGGATCAATCAACATCCACTATGGAAATTAAGTCCACTAATAACATACTCATTATCAGTAAATATTCTGCAAATATAACTCACCCGCTTATCCCAACCAGCAATCATCATGCCCATACTAAGGCCCATACCCTTGTAATTGTACACCATATTTGCCATTAGTTTTGAGGCTGCAGCAACAGATATCCGCTCACGGTTCCTCAGCTCGTACATACGACATTGTTTAGCCAAAACACGATCCCAGTACACACAATCAGCTGCACCACCAGCCAATGTTCCCAGTAGATAATCATTTATTTCAACAATCTTCTTCATTGACTGTGATCCTAAAGTCCACATAAAAAAAGGAGAGAAAAAACACTGAATCACAATAATCTAATGTTTGTTATCCTTACACATGTGGTAACCTTCACTTAGGAACAAATACTTCTTTCCTTCCTCTTTATTGAACAATAAATAAATTATCCTGAAGGAGCACTTTCAATCATAAGGATACAGTTATCATGAGCAATTTACTGCCACCAGTGGAACACTTTATATTTTGTATTCATTACCAAAACAGAACTCTAGTTAAGATGAGATTTCTGTACTTGATTGTATGATTTCTGATATTTGAAATGAAAGACAGAGTGAATGTGTTTATGTACAGACATGGATATAAGTATTCATACAGTAAAACATTTTACAGTAAGTGAATTATATGTATCTCTTAATATTTTATGTGCATCCTCTGTTCCCCTTGGGTAACATGTATGAGATTTCCTGTAATACTACACATCAGCCACAAGGGCAAGACCATATTTGTGTGTGAAAACAAGACTACTTTTTTAAACAATCTGCTTTATGCTGCACAGGCGCAGATAGGTTTTATAGTGACAATGGGATGGAAGAGGGCTAGGAGTGGGAAGGAAGAAACCATAGCCTTAATTAAGGTACAGTCCCAGCATTTGCCTGGTGTAAAAATGGGAAACCATGGAAGAGCTGCTGATAGTGAGATTCGAACCCACTATCTCCCGAATGCAAGCTGACAACTGTGTGACCCAAACCATGCAGCCACTCATTCTGTGAAAACGAGAAATGTTTATGCTGTAATGTCCAGTTGTTCCCGGACAGAAGTATCCGTACACTTGGCGGTGAACAAGGAAACAAACTAGTTGTCTACCACACTGTCTCGCTCAGGTGTTGACTGCATGTTAAACAAGATTTATTGAGTGACTGGTGGGACACAAGTGGTTCAAATGGGTCACAAAGGAAAAGAAACTACAGTGGAAATGAGACAGCTGATTGTCTCATTAAACTTGTGAAGGAATATCACATGCCAAAATTGTAAACATTGTTGGGAGAAGCGGTTCAACTGTGCCGAGTATAATTAAATTAAACTCGTGTCCTCATCCCGAGGTGGTGCAGCTCTTTTCAGGCATGGCCCCCAATGAAGGTGAGCTTCATGTATCATTTTAATCACATACCAGCCCCCCTGCCATTCTTAAATTTCTGGCAGTACTGGGAATCAAACCCAGGTCTAAGGATGGCAGTTAATAGTGCTAACCATTACACTATGGAGGCAGACAGAGTATAACTAAGCAATTTGAATAAGTGAACTTGCTAATAAACAAAGAAAGAGTAGGTCGCCCACAAAAACTGATAAGAGGCATGTGATGCAAGTGATCAAGAAGGACCCAAAATCTACATCAGCGTGATATCTGCATAAGTTGAACAGTTTAGAAAGAAAGTGACACAAGGAGGTATAAGGCATCTCATCAATCCTGCAGGATTCAGAGCTAGAGTACCTACACAAGCAAGAAGAGTCTGAAGAGCACAGTCGAGTTCACAAAAGATCATGTAGGAAAGGACATCGATTTCTGGAACAACAACGTTGTTTTCTCTGACGAAAGTAAATTCAACACGTTTCATACCAATGGCCATGTTTTGGTTTGGAGGAGACCCAATACTGTTCTTGACATCTGGAATTGACAAGCTGCTGTGAAGCATGGTGAAGGTGGTGTTTGGTCTGGGGATGTACTGCCACACCTGGTGTCATGGAGCATGTTTTCATAGATGCCAGATTTGCCTATTTACATATTCAGAAAGAGGTTCATGGTGTGGGTTACTGTAGTCACATCCTAATTCGTGAACCATGGACAACGACTGAGTGGCCTAGTAAGTGGTCCTGAGAGTCAGGATACCAGTTGCTATGGAATGGGAGTGGGCATCTCAGATGTATTCTGAGTCCCTTCTTGTGTGCTCAGGTGGCTAGGACTATACAATCCACCATAGTTCCTAACCCACTGGAGGAGAGATCTTCACTTGGACTATGTATAAGTAAGGATAGTATTCTATTTCACAGAATTTTCACGGAGCACGCTCAGAACATTTAAAGCAAGCCTCGGACCTATGGGAGTAACTGAGTCCCACTCCCATTTGACAGACGAGGGACTCCTTCAAAACAACTTGGTGAACAAAATGGAATTTGATGGGGAGCTATCAATATTAATGGGGCTTATGGAAGAAAGAAAAAAAGAACGAACTAGCAGTCAGCAAAGAGGATTCATTTGAATGTGCCAGGAGTAATGATATTCGGGTAAAGGGAGATAACGAGGAAGAGAGAGGAGATTGTAAAGTATACTTAGAAAGGGAAGGGTAGAGTATGGGGTAGGGCTGTTCATCAAGAATACTATTGCTCGCAACATAGTTTCTGTGAGGCACATATGTGAGCGAATGATGTGGGTAGGTTTGGCAGTTGGTGGAATTAGCACAAGAATTTCTGAGTGTATTCAACATGAGAGAGTGCAGATGAGAATGAAGTTGGCAAGTTTTATGAATCATTAAGTGACTTCATAGTCAGGGTCAACAGCAAGGATGGGATAGTGCTAATGGGCAATTTCAATGCAAGAGTTGGAAATAGAACTGAAGGATATGAAAGGGTGATTGGTAAATATGGGGAAGATATGGAGGCTAACAGGACTAGGAAGCATTTGCTGGATTTCTGCACTAATATGGGTTTAGAAGTTATGAATCAAGATGGCAGTGACTTACATGATGTTTGCGTGTAATACTGTCGCTTGGAACCATTGAATAATCGGTCATTCTTAGCTAAAATTTACCGTCTGAAGCACCAGAGTGAAGCTGCTAAGTACTTTTGTAGTGAGTGTGGTTTTAAATCTGCGTTGTGGAGATTAGTGTTCATTACAGGATCAATCTCATACCTATAACCTCATCTTGTTAGCTAACCGATAATGGCCGCCTCTGTTGATGGAGGTCGGCAAGTTTTTTCTAACTCAATGAATCTAAATAATGAAAATCAGCAAGTCTCAAGTAACCTCACGAATCGACAGAATAAAGAAAGCATAATTCCCACCCATACCGGTGAACCAGGTAACCTCATGACAACCTCTATTACTGTTCCTAACATACTTAATCTCCTAACAATCCAAGGTTAAGTTACTCTGCAGCAATGCAATCCTACCCTACCAAAGATCAAGCTATTGTTATTGAATCTTGCGATAGTATTAGTATCCGAGATTATATACTAGCAATTGGAAAAGTCACTAGCCCTAGTAACATCCGATTTGTCTCACGGATATCTAATGGAAGAATATGTATCTTCCTTGCAAGTCAAAGTGTGTTGAAGAATTAATTTCAAAACATCCTAAGATTCTCATAAATAATGTCTCCTTGGAAATAAGACCTCTCCTAACTAAAAACAAACGAGTTATTCTATCCAATGTTTGCCCTCTGATTCCTAATATTGTTATTGAAGAAGAATTTCTCAAACTCGGCATTAAACCAATGTCAAAGATATCACCTATTAGAGCAGGTTTAACAATCCCCGGATTTTCTCACATTCTCAGTTTTCGGAGACAGATTTATATTCAAAATGAAGACTTTAACAAACTTCCAGACTCACTCCAAATCAAATATGAGGGTACCAATTACTGGATTTATTTATCCTCTGACACACCCACCTGCTTTCTTTGTAAAACTGAGGGGCACTTAGCTAGAAACTGTCCTGATAATGATGAAATAATAAATGAAGGCTCCTCATTAAATCAAAACAGTCATTCTCGTGGCAAGATCAATCCAACAGAATTTCTCCAACTAGTAGAGGAAACACAAAAAATTAAAACAAACTGTCAAGAAAATATTACCTGTACTCCCTCACAAACTACTGTTCAGACAACTGCTACATCTACATCTCTTCAGTGTTCTCAAAATCAAAACTGTGGGCCTTTACCCTCAGTCGAAACGACTCTAACCTCTCAATTGGAATGCCCTCAAAACCCCTCATGTGTTCATCTTGCTGGATCGAAGAGACCAATATCACTATCTAGCAGTGAAACTACAGGCAGAAAAGACCTTGATTTTAAGGAACCTCCCCTAACAACTGAACATAAGACAAGTGAACAGACAGGGAAACACAAGACAAAACAAACTTACAAGAAACCAAGGACAGAAAAAGAAAGCACAACTATTAGTGATATGCTTAAGCCAATTAAGCAAGTTCTAGAAGCCAACCCTCAGTCCTTTCCCCTCAATTACTTACAACTCCAATCCTTTTTTGAAAACAGTATTGGAGTTAATGACATTGCATCAATAGCTTCCAATTAATCTAGAGAGTTTAGCCCAGCCCTTCAAAAACTATATCCATACTACACTGAAAAATCCATTAAGAACAGGAGTACTCAAATAGTCAAGAAACTGCTTAAGGCTAGCAGTGAAAACCGAGGTGAAGCAATTAACAGTTTAGTTCCAGATTACTCCAGCGATGACTCTACTTCCGTCACATAAGGATGATAAAATTCCCTCTACACTTGTTTGTCTTCTTATGACTATATCATTACTTCAATGGAACCTCAACAGTTTTCGATCACAGCGAGAGTATTTACAACTTCTACTAAATAAACATCAGCCTTCAGTTGTCTGTCTACAAGAAACTAACTTTAGAGACAACTTTGTTTCCCATTTAAGACAGTTCAACGTACATTATAAAAACCGAATTAATCCAAATCATGCAAGTGGAGGCGTAGCCACTTATGTTAAAAATAATTTACACCATCAAGAGGTTCCTTTAACTACTGATTTAGAAGCAGTCGCAGTTTTATTATACCTACCACAAGCTATATGTGTATGTAATGTTTATTTTCCTACGAATAGTACATCTCACGCTGATGATTCAAGAAACCTAATACACCAACTCCCCAAACCCTTCATTTTGATGGGTGATTTTAATAGCCACAACAGTTTATGGGGTAGTCGCAATACTGATGAAAGGGGGAAAGAAATAGAGAAGATACTAGATGAATTTACTCTAGTATTATTGAACTCAACTGCTCCAACTTGTTTTGATATAGCACACAGAACATACAGTAGCATAGATTTAACTATATATACGCCAGACATAGCTGCACTATTTAACTGGTCCATTTATTCAACTCTACAAGGAAGTGACCACTTCCCCATCATAATTAATGATGATCAAAGTTCTCCAGACAACACATCAAAACCCCAATACTGTAAATGGAATTTAAATAAGGCAAATTGGCAATCATTTAGAAAGATTGTAAATAACTATTTAAATGATCTAACTCCAACAAATAAATTTCCTTCTAAGCACATCAATGATATTGTTCAAGACTTCACTGAAGTAATAATTAAATCTGCTGCCTATGCCCTTCAAGAAAACGGTTCCCTGGTGGAATGACTCCTGTAAAGAGGCTATCAAAAATAAAAACAGTGCTTACTACCTATACAAAAGAAATCCTACTTCTGAAAATAAAATCAATTTTCAAAAACACCAAGCAATAGCACGAAATAAAATAAAATTAAGTAAGAAAACCTCCTGGTTAACATTCGTCTCCTCCTTAACCTGCCAAACTTCACAAAAAGTTATGTGGAATAAAATCCAAAGAATAAGTGGCAAATAACAATAAATTCTGTATTACCTCTCTAAGAGATCCAGTCGCTGGATCAATTGTAAATGAACCTCAACAAATAGCTGATCAACTGGCTAAATCATTTTCAAAAATCTCTAGAGATAACAATTATGAACCTGAATTTCTTCGCATGAAAACAACTCGAGATCCAATAGACTTAAGTGAAACTGTACCTACACCGAACTATGCTTATAATGATACTTTACAGTTACAAGAAATGGTTACAGAACTCAACAAATGTGGCAGATCTAGCCCTGGACCATTCCATATGAATTTTTAAAACAGCTTCCACATAGTGCACTCAATTATCTACTTGCTATTTTCAACTATATATGGAGTTCCAAACTATTTCCAGATCAATGGCGTTGTGCCTATACTCAAACCAGGAAAGGACATTTTTATCGCAGATAATTATCGTCCCATCACCTTGACAAATACAATGTATAAGCTACTGGAGAAAATTGTTAACAAGAGATTACGCTGGTATTTGGAACATATACACTTTTTTAGTGATGCACAAAATGGTTTTCGTCAAGCATGTTCAACAACAGATACTCTGATATGTTTAGAATCAGAAATCCGAGAAGCTTTCCTAAATAATCAGCACCTCACAGCTGTTAGTTTAGACATTGAGAAGGCATATGACATGGTGTGGAAAGACTATCTAATTGAAACACTGATGAAACATAATATTTCAGGAAACATGCTTCCTTCATTTATAATTTCCTTAAAGATCGCCGAATTCAAGTCAGGACAAATGGAACTCTTTCACATGAAGTAACCATTGACAATGGAGTTCCCCAAGGATCAGTCATCAGTGTCGCATTATTCCTCGTTGCAATAAATGGCATTGTCTCCAACATTCACCTATCAGTAAAGGCTTGCCTTTTTGCCGATGATTTGACTATACTAAGTGCAGGAAGAAATAAATTAACTACTCAACAGTTACTTCAAGAATCAATTGATAATATCCAAAAATGGGCTAAAGTTACAGGGTTCAAGTTTTCCAAAACTAAAACCAAATGCATACTCTTCTCCAAATGTAAACATACTGTACAAGACCCTGAGCTGTACATGGGCAATCACAAAATTGAAACAGTAACAACTATGAAAATCTTAGGAGTTTTATTCGACACTACGTTACATTGGATACCTCACCTGAAAAACCTTAAAGATGACTGCTTGCGAAGGCTGAACATAATGAAGATCCTGGCAGCAAAGAACTGGGGGGCAGACTACCAAGTGCTAATGAACACGTACAAAGCCATTATTAGGGCTAAATTAGACTATGGAAGCATTGTATACAATTCCGCAAGAATGTCTTCACTCAAAATCCTTGATTCCATCCAGTCCTCAGCTCTTCGAATTGCTCTAGGAGCCTTCTGAACCAGTCCAGTAGCCAGCATTCAAATAGAAGCAAATGAACCACCACTCACAATTAGACGTAGACAACTAAGTTTGACTTACGCGCTCAAGGTAGCAACTATGAGTGAATCAAGAATTAAGTTGTATGCTTTTCCTAACAAGCATCAAGGTACACTCATTAAATCAGGATCACAACCACAGCCTTTCAATGTCAGAATAGCCAAGTTTCTTGAATAACTAAATTTAAATATCCCTCCAATACTCCTCACAACAACTCTCTTAATGTCCCACCATGGACTATTACCCTTCCAAAAATTAACTTTGAAATAAATTACAGTGTCAAAGATGAAACTGACAGATCTCACTACCATCAATTATTTCTTGAAATTTCTAATAAATACCCAAGGCACACTGCAATCTATACTGATGGATCAAAATGTGAGGAAAGAAATGGATGTGGGATTATATATCCTGAACGTACCATGCTATACCGATTGCCTGACTACTATACAGTCTTCTCTAATGAGCTGTACGCAATAAAGCAGGCTATGCTATATATATTGAAAACCAGCACCTGTAATAACTCCATTTTTTCTGATTCAAAAAGTGCATTAAACGCAATAGAAAGTCCATCATCGAAACACATCCTTGCACAAGAAATACAACTGTTGTTTAACATCATGAAAGAAGGCAAACAAGTCATCCTTGTGTGGATACCCTCTCGTAGAGGTATTCAAGGCAATGAATCTGCCGATCAAGCAGCTAAAGACGCTACTTACCTCCCGCTAGGCGATCTAACAATAGCTACCCCTCACACTGACATTATTGCCTATGCTAAAACAAAATTATACCAACAGTGGAAGATAAAATGGCTTCAAACTTCGAACAGCAAACTCCACGAAGTAACAACGGAATCTACAGTACAACACTATCTTCACGACCTTGACAGGCAAGATCAAGTCCTAATAACTAGAATACGGATTGGCCACTCCAAGATAAGTCACAGCTACCTCCTTGAGAAGAAACTGCCTCCCATCTGTACAACATGCAATAGTGTGTTGACTGTGAAGCACATCATAACAGACTGTTCACTGTATGACAAATAGTGCCAGTACCACGGTATACCTAAGGATATTAAGGGGACACACTCATCTCCTTCACTGTGCAAACAAATTATCAAGTTTTTCAAAGACACTGGTCTGTATTCAAATATTTAACTGTTCAGTTTAAAATACCACTTTTATATTTTTTTCATTCTTCACCCTACTGTAATTTAATGTAAATTCTACAGTTAGAAGTCACGATAAGACCTTAGGGTTAAAGTGACTCTAAATTATCTTAATTTAAAAAAAAAAAAAGTTATGATTGTCTTCTTCAAGCATAAGGCTATTCACTGCTACACATAAGAGGCGTAGGGGCATCAGATCCATAATTAACTACTGTATATCTTAACCGACTTTGAATTCAAGAAATCTTTTAGGAATGCGTGGGTTTTCTAGGGATTTTTCGATGATACAGACCACTATCCGATCTGCAGTGAACTAAGAGTATCTCTAGGCCTAGGATAGAGAAAGTAAATGTGTCTGCAGATGAATAAGGGTAGAAGATCTCCAGGATTAGGAAATTAGACAGAAGTACATGGATATGACAAGTGAGAAGTTCCGAACAGTGGACAGTAAGCAGGTTCAGGATATAAAAGACAATGGATTGTATATAGGGATGCAGTAATAGACACAGCAAGGGAATGCCTAGGAACAACTATGTGTAAAGATGGGAAAAAGCGAACATCTTGGTGGAATAATAAAGTGAGAGCAGCTTGTAAATGTTAAAAAGAAGGTGTATCAGAAATGGCTCCAAACAAGGACTGCTGCAGACAGAGAATTGTACGTAGATAAAAGAAACAAAGCTAAACAAATAGTTGTTGAATCCAAAAAGAAGTTGTGGCAAGATTTTGATAATAACCTGGAAAGGCTAGGTCAAACAGCACGGAAACCTTTCTGGACTGTAATAAAGAGGGGAAAAACAAAATGAATAGTGTTTTCGGTAATTTAGGTGAACCCATAATAGATCCTAGGGAATCACTGGACAGTTGGAAGGAATATTTTGAAAATCTTCCCAACGTAAAGGGAAATCTTCCTGGTGACGTCACGAACAACCGAGCTCAGGGAAAGGAGGACAATGACAGTGGTGAAATTATGTTTGATGAGTGGAAAGGATGGTAAATAAACTCCATTTTCATAAAGCAGCAGGAATAGATGAAATTATACCTGAAAATCAGTGGCGAATATAGAATATATTTTTGGGGGGGGCCAAGATTTGTGTAAGGTTAGATTAAGTAAATTTTAAGAGGTCAGACGACTACAAACACTTTAGAAAGGAAAAAGGAAACATTGATTTGGGCTGATACATACATACATACATTACATTACATTACATTACATTACATTACATTACATTACATACATACAGTACACCAATGGTTACAAAACGAAGTCCAGGTTTCTTGGTACACTTGCAAACTTATCAAGAACTTCTTCATCACTAACTATAATGTCTCTGTGGATAGAGAGTAAAGCAAGCCCGTTAAGCCTACTTTCAGATGTGCTGTTCCTTAAGTAAGTCTTCAGTCTCATTAGGCTAGAGAAAGTTCTTTCTACGGTTGCGATAGAAACAGGAAGAACGGCGAGTAATTTGAGAAGGGTATAAATGTTGGGGAAGAAAGTCTTGTCACATTTTTCTAGAGAACTTACAGCCATTTTGGGAAGATTTGAAGGATTTTCCTGACTCCACTTTTATTTCCACAACATAAACTCACTTTGCACAATCTCTTTATGTGACAGATTTCCTTCGTAGAAACTAAAAGCAGCCTCCAATGAACCGAAATCTGTTACAATACACAATTGTGGAAGGATGTTTTGTAAGGATGCACCTATTTCCTTGTGAGATTCAAAGCATTATTTTAGTGAGTTACAAAAATCGTCCAGGTATGGCACATAAACTGCTAACTGTTGGCTCGGAATCTCAACAACGATCGAAAATTCCCATCATTTTGGTCCGGTTCTTCAAGGCTTATACATTTTTTCGGGGGGGGCCCAGGCCCCCTGGGCCCCCCCCTTATATACGCCCCTGCCTGAAATGGTGAAATATAGTGAAAACACAGGGATAAAATGGCTTCGAGTGATAAAATTAGTATGGACAGTTAGTAAAATACCTTCTGATTGGACAAAGGTAGTAACTGTACCTATCTATAAGCATGGGAACAAGAAGGATTGCAACAACTATTGAGGTATCTAATTGGTCAGTATACCAGGTGAAGAGTTCACTGGCATCTTGAAAAGGAGGGTGCGATCAGTGATTAAGAGGAAGTTGGATGAAAACCAGTGTGGTTTCAGGCCAGAGAGGGGCTGTCATGACCAGATTTTCAGTATGTGCTAGGTAACTGAAAAATGCTACAAGAGGAATACACAGTTATGTTCATGTTTCGTACATCTAGAGAAAGCATATGACAGAGTTCGCCGTACTGGGGGATTGTGGGTTTAAGGGCAGATTATTGAAATCAATCAAAAGCATTTATGTTGACAATTGGGCTGCAGTGAGAATTGATGGTACAATGAGTTCTTGGTTCAAGGTATTTACAGGGGTCAGACAAGGCTGTAATCTTTCACCTTTGATGTTCAGTTTACATGGATCATCTGCAGAAAGGTATCAAGTGGCAGGGACAGATTCAGTTAGGTGGACATGCAGTAAGCAGTTTGGCCTATGCTGACAACTTTGTCTTAATGGCAGATTGTGCTGAAAGCCTGCAGTCTAATATCTTGGAACTTGAAAATAGGTTCAATGAGTATGGTATGAAAATTAGCCTACGAGTATGGTATGAAAATTAGCCTTTCAAAGATTAAACTGATGTCAGTAGGTAAGAAATCCAAGAGAATTGAATGTTAGATTGGGGATACAAAGCTGGAACAGTCGGATAATTTCAAGTATTTAGGATATGTGTTCTCCCTAGATGGTAGTATATTAAGTGAGATTGAATCAAGGTACAGTAAGGCTAATACAGTGAGCTTGCAGTTGCGATCAACAGTATTCGTAAGAAAGAAGTCAGCTCCCAGGCGAAACAATCTATACGTACGTCTGTTTTCGGATCAACTCTGCTATATGGGAGTGAAAGCTGGGTGGACTCAGGCTATCCTTTTACTATCTGTTTTATGTCGCACCGAAACAGATAGGTCTCATGGTGACAATGGGACAGGAAAGGACTAAGGAATGGGAAGGAAGCAGCTGTGACCTTAATTAAGGTACAGCCCCAGCACTTGCCGGGTGTGAAAATAGGAAATCATGGAAAACCACCTTCAGAGCTGCCAACAATGAGGTTCAAACCCACTATCTTCCGGATGCAAGCTCAAATCTGTGTGGCCCTAACCGCTCGGCCAACCTGCCCGGTTCAGGATATCTTATAAGTTAGAAGTAACAGGCATGAAAGTAGCGAGAATGATTGCTGGTACAAACAGGTGGGAACAATGGCAGGAAGGTGCTCAGAATGAGGAGATAAATAGGAATGAACTGAATGGATGAAGTTGTACACATAAACCTGCTTCGGTGGTGAGGTTATGCAAGATGAATGGAGAAGAATAGGTTACGTTGGAGAATAATGGACTCTGCTATCGAGGGAAAGAGAAGTAGAGGGAGACCAAGACAATGATGGTTTGACTCAGTTTCTAACGATTTAAGAGGTGTAGAACTAAACAAGGCCAAAGAACTTGTTACAAACAGAGGATTATGGTGGCGTGTGGTAATTTCACAGATGCTTGCAGGCTGAACACTGAAAGGCGTAACGGTCTATAATGAAGATATATGTATGCATATTCTGAAAGAAAATTGGAAGAAGAGAGTACAGAAACTGGATTTGGGAAATTATTACTACTTCCAGCAGGACAACAATCCCAAGCATACAGCCGAGATTATCAAGCAATGGGTGCTTTATAAAACTCCAGCACAGTCACTCGATCTGAATTCTATTGAGCGACCCTTAGTGAACTGGAAAGAAGAGTATGAAAGCACCACATCTCTTGTAAATCTTGGTTAGAACAATTGCTTCTGAACGAATGGCATAATACTGCAAGAGAGACGACTGGAAATCTGGTGCTCAGTATGAGGAAAGTGATTCACAGAGGAGGTAGGTACATCCAAGCACCGAGGGACAGAATTCACCATTCTTTCAAGATGACTGATGTCACGCAATTTAACGAATATCAGTATCCAGCTTAAAACTTGTATTGAGAGAAGAAATATTCATTTCCTTGTATGCAGAACATTAAAATTCTATCATCACTGTGTTCATACGTTCAAGTGATTAGTTATCTTTATATATATCAGAGGTATTTATGTTTGTATTAATATATATCTAAAAAGATAGGAGAAATAAGGAAAGGAACATAAAATAGGAAGAACATAGGCTTATATGAGGGCAGATCAAATATAAACGGGAATTACTTTTTTAAAATTGATTGCATCAACAAAATAAAATACACACAGAGATGACTTTTCTACACATTATCCTTCTTTTGATATACATTTTCTCCATCAGATTGGTAAGCTTTTGATAGAAAGAAGAGGGACGTGTGCAGAGTCAGTTGCACACAAACTCTTCTACACTTGCATCATCATCAAACCGCTGTCCTCCTAGTTCTTGTTTGAGTGGTCCAAACAAATGGTTGTCGTAGGGTGATAAATATGAATTGCACGGAGGATGTTCCAGAAGTGTCCAGTGAATTTCCTCCAGATTTTCCCGCATTAGAATGCTAGTATGCGGCCTGGCATTGTCAGGGAGAAGAATGACGTTTCAGATCGGTTGCCGGTGTTGCTTGTTGCGATATGCAGCTTTTGCTTCATCCAAAAGGCTACAGTAATAGGCTGCATTAATTGGCCTTTGCTCGTGAAGAAAATCCACCTGCAAAACGCCCACAGAGTCCCAGAAAACGGTTGCAAGCACCTTTCCAGCAGATGGGCATGTTTTGGCCTTGATCAGATCTGCTTCGTCCCTTCACCACCACTCCATACTTGCTTGCTTTGACTCTGGGGTGTAATGATCTACCCAAGCTTAATCACAAGTCACAATACAATGCAAGAAATCCTCTCCTTCCTCCTCACGAGTGATGCAGGAGTCTCTGGCAAACTTCCTTAGCATAAATTTTTTTGTTTCTGGTTGAGGAGACAAGGAACCCACCTGGCAAACAATTTTCTGAAATGGAGTTCATCTCAGATGATGGTTTGAACACTCCCATAACTCATTCCTATGGCTGCAACAATTTGCAAAATTTTATTCGCCTATCTTCTCCAATAATGTCATGAATGGCAACAATGTTGTCTACAGTGATACTTGCCAGCGGTCTCCTTTCATGAGGTGCATTTTCCACAGCTTCTCTTCCCTTTTAGCCCACTCATACACTTGAGTCTGCTAAAGTGTTTCTTCCCCAAACTGTACGCGGAGCTGTCTCATAATTTTGGAAGGTTTGTGCCCTCTTTTGCGAGAAATTTGATAATGATGTGTTGTGCATCAGATGTGTGCACCTCTTGCTCTCTCATGGCGCACTGAAGCTCTCCACCATTGTTCGCGCACGCAAACCCCTTCTCCAGACACCCCAACCAAAATCCTGGCAAAGCCCTGCCTCAGAATTATTACTAACAGCAGCGGTACATTCAAATTCCCGTATATATTTAATGTGCCTTTATATGTTTGCATTGAGAATTCCACTAATAATACCTTGGCATTTTCCAAGTGGCTGCGTGAATACTTACACCCATATGTACTCCAGAGTGTTAAAAGTGTATCCTTGCAGATTGATGTGGAGAATTTCCACATTTGTGTTGATAGCTGTGAATTCATCTCCTTTTTCTAGGAGGTTGGAAAGTACAAATTCTGTGTTATGTTTGATTGTTCTGATGTGTTTTGTGTACCTATTTTAGAATTTCGGTTGATTTACCCCATGTAGAAAGTGGGATATATACTGCATTTGAGTTTGTTATCACTAAGTACGTTATACATTTAAATGTGCTGATGTTTCTGTGTTGAATTCTGTTATATAAGACATAGCAGTTTAACACAAGAGTAGTAGCTTGTTGGGGCAATCAGTACAATTTATTGAGAATGATTTAAACATATTACACTGCATTAAGAAAACCAATCTATGACCACTTGTTCTTCAATAAAGTCAGCAAGGAAGGTTTAGCAAAGAAACGATAGTGAAATGCAAGGCATGACAAAGTCCTATAAAAACTTCCAGTTAAACTGTTTTCAACTGCACCACATACCACAAATGGTATGACATCTCGCTATTGAATTTCCAGATGTTTTTCATAAAATTAATTAACAAACATTTATTTCAACTTAGCATTTACCTACAATTCAGCAGGAGAAATTAGGACATCATTACAAAAGGAATTGGAATGATCATTAGCTGTATTCATAAAAAGGATTCATGACAGTTTGGCATAAAATGTTTGTGCATGCGTGTTCCTTGTGTGGATTTTCCCTTTCTCCGTCATTCATAATCCACGTCAGTGCTAGGCTTTACTTGCATTATATGGGATAGACACTGTTGAAGTTTGAGGCTACTTATGTGATTACTACTCCTATTTTGTAAGGGATGAAATATTTATATATATAATGCGCCTTTCGAACCTATTGCTCTTGTTTGAGGAGGTAGGAGAATGTGACCACCACTTTTCCTTCGGTTGGGGCTCATTTGGCATGTGTGCAAATGCGTGAGTGTGTGTAAACAAGTAGGCCCCTAGTTTAACGGGGCATATATAAACTATGGAATTCCCCAAGATTTTAATTTTTATTTCCTCCTTATTGTTGGCATGTATCGCCCCTTTTTTCCCCTAACCACCTCCCATTATTTTTTTGGTACTTGAAGTAGAAGATGGCAAGCATGCTTGTCTTAATTCCAGTTCCCTTTTATTTTCGTGCGCTCTGTGCATGCTTAATACTTGACCCACCTTTCCATGATGGCTTTGATGATTATTACCTAACTACTCCTTGATTATAAAAAAGAAAATCTTAAAGCGTGCGGGAGGTATATTTGAGTTGGAAAAATTTACTCCCTTTTCAGGATTTATAATCCATGTCGTGGGTTATTGCACTGAGATGAAAGTAATACACAACTACTATGTAAGTAAAGCTATTGTTTTATGAGTAGGCCCTAACCATATGAACATAGTCTTGGTAAAGATGACACGAAAATTCCTATTTTGAGTCATTATCCTTTTCTTCTGATTTTTAAAATAAACCTCCCTTTTATATATATTTCTTGGTTTGTATTGTATGTAGACTAGCATCTTATGCTTGTTTACTATGGACATGATTATTGTTATGGCACTTAATTTCCACTGCGCACTCTAATCTTCATGATCATGTTTCTCCTGGATTGGGTGTATCATTATATCTTCACGGGAATTTATTGTAGTAGAGATTCATATAATTAGTGGATACGGGAGGTTCACTATCATCTGCCGGAATGCTGTGGCATTAAAAAATAATCATCTGAAGACAGCACTGTTAAATGATGGAATAAATGCATGTAAACGTCGTACATACTTCGGCTTCTTATGGCGACACGTTGATGAAGATGTCTCTAAGTAGTTCTCATAATTTCCACCCGCAACAGTACATTGCAATACGCATGGAGACTGTAGGAAGAGGGAATAATAAGACGGGCCATGAAAATGCTAAAGGACAAGGACAATTTCCGCATCGTTGGAAGTTTTGAATCAGCTTGTACATTGGCCACTCAGTTCGCTTGGAACATCCGGTGTAATCAGATGGAGTTGACTTGCGTTGCATTTCCTGCGATGAGTACTGTTACATGAGAAAGGCCAGCAAAATGTATTTTTATAGTGAATCTGAGAATACAAATTTAATGCATAGACATTTTGAAAGTTATCACAGACCAGGTACTCCTCAGAATATTCGTAATGCTGTAAATATCTTTATTGAAAGTGAAGGTTGAATAATAATTGGGTTTAGTTTTTTCCCTAGTTAACGTTGAATTTAAACAGTGTTTATGTTTATTGATGATGCGCTCTATGAATGCATTATCATATCTGTTATACTTAGCTATGGAGCGAGTTGTGTTCAATTCCTTATCTAAATTGTCTTTAGTTAATGGTATTCTGAATGCTCGGTCTACCATATTGCTGTAGGTAGCACATTTATGTGCTTTGGGATGGGAAGAATCTTTTCTGATGTTAGTAGCTGTCTGTGTTGGCTTCCTGTAGATTTTATACTCTATAGAAGAAGGAAGTCTGTTTAATGTGAAATCCAGAAAATTTATGCTTCTATTTGATTCAGATTCCAGAGTGAACTTTATCTGCGGATCAATGTTATTTAAATTATTAAGAGTGGAGACTGCATCAGTAATTCTTTCATTGAGGATAACAAGAGTGTCATCCACATACCTGGCCCAGAATTTTATGTTCGCAAAAACACTATTGCTATTAATTGCCATATGCTCCAAATAGTCAATATATATTTCTGCCAATATCCCTGAGACCGGCAACCCCATAGCCAAACCATCTTGCTGGTATATGCGATTATTAGAGGAAAATAAATTATTCTTGACAACTAGTTTCAAAATTACCATGAAATCTTGGATCTCGAACTCACCGAGGCTGCTATATTTATTTAGATTGTTCTGAATAATAGGAAAGAGTTTCTTAGTATTGATACTCGGATACATATTCATTATATCAAAAGAATGCAACGAGTGTAAAGATTGTAATTCGAAGTTATCAAGATTTTTCATTAACTCAATGGTATTTTTTACAGACTTATTTGACCAAAAATTATAATTCTTTCTTAGAAATTTCTGGATAAATTGTGTTAATTTACACAATGGGCTTGGCTTATAATTGATGATGGGGGCGTATTGGGACGCCGGTCTTATGGATCTTGGGCAAAACTTTCGCTTGTATATAGGATATGTCCTACGAAAAGCCGCAGCCATCTTCTCCCGTCTGGTGTTGTTTGCTTCTCTTTCATCAGTCTTCAATTGCACTATTTCACCCAAGTATTTAAAGCTATCAACTCTTTCAATTTTACCGTGTTCTGTCTTCAGGTACTGAGGGGCTATTTTGATGTTTGTTATATATTTAGTTTTTTCGAAAGAAATCTGTAGTCATGCTTTTTCTGCTTGTAGTTTTGGTACATTCAGCTGTTCTTTGCTGAGTCAGTATTCCTAGATAACAGCGCAAGGTCATCAGCAAAGGCAAAGCAATTAATTATGACACCACTTTTTGATCTTCCAATGTATACTTGGTTAAGTAATCCTTTTCTGTCCAATTCTTTTTCCCATTCCTGGATAATCTTCTCCAACACACAGTTGAAAAGAATTGGTGACAGTCCATCACCCTGTCTGACTCCTGTTTTAATTTTGAACTGCTTGGAGATCTCTCGCATGAACTTAACTTTCGAATGTGTCCTAGTTAAAGTCTGCTTCATAATTGCCGTTGTTCTGGCGTCAATTCCAAATTCCACCAATATATTGAATAGCACTTCCCTGTCGACTGAATTATATGCCTTCTTGAAGTCTACAAAAACCACCACTAGATCCTTTGAGAGATGATTCTCTAGTACACGTTTCAGACTCCAAATTTGAACAATGCATGATCTTCCCTTCCTAAATCCTGCTTGATACTTGCCTAGTTGGTGATCCACTTGTTCCACAAGCCTCTTCTGTAGTGCTTTAGACAGTATCTTATATGTTACAGGTGTGACGGAAATGCCACGCTAGTTGTTAGGATCTGCTCTATCACCTTTTTCGTGTAGAGCATGAACGATATCATTTTTCCAGTCTTCAGGTATTACCTCCTTTTCCCAAATCTTTTCCATTTTTCACCTTAAAATGGTTATTGCGAATTCTCCACCACTTTTCAGCATCTCTGCTGTGACGGTCTTCCCCTGCAGCTTTGTCGTTCTTTAAGTGTGTAAATATTTCATGGAGTTCTTTTTCGTCAGGGGGTATTGAGTTTTAATTCTGTTGCTTTGGATCCTCTTTTGGCCATTTATATTTAGGTTTTTCACAGCGAGCCCTTATTGAAGTGCTCATTTAATTAGTCATTTATTCAAATATACAGAGAATATTTCATTTTTATTAAGTACTAGTAACTGGCAGACAACATTATATTCAGCAGCACATGTCGCAATTTCTGCAGGGAGCTTGGAGCTCGGGTTTGTTTGCTCGCCAGCTAAGTTTGGAAGGTGGAATTTCGACATGACGTACACAAAGCCGAAGAAGGGAACAATAGGATTCCAACAGACAACATTTCGGATACCCGGCGGGAGGCTAGGTTCACCTACGAGAGATGTTTGAGGTAAGTGTCAGGTACGCGATATGTTGAGCCAATGAAATGATAGAGCCACCGTCGATATGGCTAGGCATTGGTCTAGGGAAGTGATGGCCCCAACCGAGGATACGGCGGCGTCTTCAAGTACGAGTTAATAAAAACGATGACCGTGTCAGTTAGTTACACCTATTATTTGGCGAGATTCTGTGCAGGTAACATCGTAAGAAGAAGTTTTTATTTACGCGAGTAATCGTGTGGGGACTTGGAAAATTTTGTTGAAAGACGCTCAGTCTGCATTTAATCTATTCAAGTTTTCTAATACTGAAAGAATGGCATTTAATTTACAATTACCAAAGGGAGAGAACAGTTCCATTTAATCATTTCAAAATGCATAGTAGCCTGCCTGTGTAAATAGTTTTCCGAGGGCATAAACTTTACAATTTCCAGTCCAGCCTCTTATAAATGGGAAATATTTGACCTAGTTACGGGAGTAGATAAGAGAAGTGGTTCCGCGATTGAATGGGAACTGGTTTCATGGTCAGTGAAAATTACTCCCAGCTGTAGTATTCTAGTAACTGGGAGGTTGATCTTGACCTAGTTTCTACATCATGAACGAGGGGATGTTTTAGATGACATCCGGATGCAGAAGCAGCGACGGAAAATACGACATCACCTTTGTACGCCTCGATGGAGACCAGAGGACTCATCCAAGTCTTTTCTGAAGGCAGCATCATCATCGATATGGCTGGCTAAAAACAAGATGGGGTCGGCTGTTTCCTGAAGACGAGCAGCAATAAGTCAACGAAACAGGTGAGTAGAGTTTTTAATGTAATTATGTGAGTGTGAACGTGTTTAATGTTGCAAAAGGGGATAGGTTAGTTTGATATTTAATTTCAGTAGATGCAGCTTTGTTTGGAAGGCCTACGTCCTATTTAAAGCAAGTAATAGGAAGCTTGTTAATGTAAATATAGTTTTAACGTAAATGTGGACCATTTGCATGAGGTCGCAGCTTGCTTTCTTATATTTTATTCTGATTTATTTAGCTGAGTGGTTACCATCATTTCTTTTACGAGTCAATTTCTTATTTTAGCCTCCTATATATTTTGATCTGTTTTGCTTTGATGTTTGAGACGCTGTGTACATCTCGGGGCTTAATTGCAAATGTAAAAGGAATTCAAATTAAAGTCAGGCAGGACTAGATTAAAGTATTATTAATGGGAGCTCAAAGTAAACGGAAACATGCCGTCATGTTTTCTGGGATTTATTGCATGATGCGTGAAAGAGTGTATAAGACGGTGGAGTGTGGATCCACGAATTTGTTAGCGTCATCTTCACGACTATTTTGCACATCTAGGTTGAAAATTAGTAACTGATTCACGAGTTCCACGAACTCTGTTTCATATTTCGAGTTCCGAATATTAGAATAAGATTTCTGTAAGATTTATTATTATTATTATTATTATTAATTTATTATTATTATCAATACGAGTTTCTCACGATGTGGGATTGAGATATTTCAGTAACTTTCCGATGTTCAGACATGATTGATTGTCAAGGTGGCAATTTCTTAGTTTCAGTTTATCATATTTATTACAGACTTGGCCACTTTATTATTCATGTTTACTTTGAGCATGAGTGCTTTTTTTTGTGACCAGCATGGTCTTGTTTCTTTTCATGCGAGTGAATGTTAAGACGACGTCCTTTATATTTCTTCAGTTTTATGCAGCTTTAAGACATGAGATATTATTTTGTGTGATTTTGAGTAAGAGGACGCGTTCCTCATCTGAAAGGCCTGCATCTTCTTGTTCAATCAATCAATAAATACTGATCTGCATTTAGGGCAGTCACCCAGGTGGCAGATTCCCTATCTGTTGTTTTCCTAGTCTTTTCCTAAATGATTTCAAAGAAATTGGAAATTTATTGAACGTCTCCCTTGGTAAGTTATTCCAATCCCTAACTCCCCTTCCTGTTGTTTGAGTCATCAGTCCATAGACTGGTTTGATGCAGCTCTCCGTGCCACCCTATCCTGTGCTAACCTTTTCATTTCTACGTAACTATTTCATCCTACATCTGCTTGTCATATTCATACCTTGGTCTACCCCTACCGTTCTTACCACCTACACTTCCTTCAAAAACCAACTGAACAAGTCCTGGGTGTCTTAAGATGTGTCCTATCATTCTATCTCTTCTTCTCGTCAAATTTAGCCAACTGTTGTTTATAAGTTTCATTTCCGTATTGATAGATATTACTTTACAAAAAACAATATATATATGAGTCTCCACCTTATCAATACAAATTTATTTTACATTAAGCAGGTAAATATAGTCAAGACTAGTTTCGACCCCTAGGGGGTCATCCTCAGTTGACATGCATTAAAAATGTATTATTTACAAAAACATCACATGTAGTGGTAAAAGCTTAAATTAATTTGAACCGATCATTAATGTTGGTATGTCTGGTACATTTGGGCTATTGTATGTGTCAATTTTGAGTTTTTAGCACACAGTGTGAAGGTAGTCGATTGACTAGTGTGCATCATCCATGAAGACACATATTTTTTATGCTACTACCATACAATTTTTTGGGGTTATACAATGTGGAATATACATACATTTGTGCAATTCAACAGTGGCAAGTTTAACAATATACATTTAAAGTTGGTTCATAAATTACACAAATTGGCTATTGATTAGTCATATGAAAATGTAGGACATTGGTTTGAACACTTTTGACTAAAATATCAACGTAACACCTTACTGGCATATATCTTAGATACTAAAATCAGTTTATAAAGCCTGTTACTCTTGATTGAGTCTTGGAATAGGGTTAAAATTTTTTAAATAAAAACTATTTGCTTAGTATAGGCATTAAATAATGCTGTTAAAATGGACATATAGCTAAAACAGTGGTATATGTATGCCATATATGCCTGGTTAAAAACACATTACATTAATGTTATTGATATGTGGTGCTACATGTACATTGTTTTGGAATAAATGGGGTTGACGAATTTTTCACAACAGTCTTAGATATAGTGTTCCGATAAAATGGGTCCGTAAAAATATTTATATGTAAAAAACGGTTAGGTAAGTATTTGAATAATCCGCTGCAGATCAGGTAATACTTAGTTATATATCTGGAGATATTTTAGGCAGCTACTAATGTTGGAGTTATTAGAAATCTTGAATATATTAATGGAGCATGTTTTTCCATCCGTATGTCGTGATGCTTTAAGTTGGTGACATTTGTCAGAACGTGTTGAAATTATGCGTCTTGATGCACGTTGATTTTATCATGGAAGCGTATATGTTGTAAAAACAAGGTACAGTATGTAAGGTGTTGGAACCGTGCATTCTTTGTAGCTGCCTGTTGAGATCTTACATACTGTACCTTGTTTTTACAACATATACGCTTCCATGATAAAATCAACGTGCATCAAGACGCATAATTTCAACACGTTCTGACAAATGTCACCAACTTAAAGCATCACGACATACGGATGGAAAAACATGCTCCATTAATATATTCAAGATTTCTAATAACTCCAACATTAGTAGCTGCCTAAAATATCTCCAGATATATAACTAAGTATTACCTGATCTGCAGCGGATTATTCAAATACTTACCTAACCGTTTTTTACATATAAATATTTTTACGGACCCATTTTATCGGAACACTATATCTAAGACTGTTGTGAAAAATTCGTCAACCCCATTTATTCCAAAACAATGTACATGTAGCACCACATATCAATAACATTAATGTAATGTGTTTTTAACCAGGCATATATGGCATACATATACCACTGTTTTAGCTATATGTCCATTTTAACAGCATTATTTAATGCCTATACTAAGCAAATAGTTTTTATTTAAAAAATTTTAACCCTATTCCAAGACTCAATCAAGAGTAACAGGCTTTATAAACTGATTTTAGTATCTAAGATATATGCCAGTAAGGTGTTACATTGATATTTTAGTCAAAAGTGTTCAAACCAATGTCCTACATTTTCATATGACTAATCAATAGCCAATTTGTGTAATTTATGAACCAACTTTAAATGTATATTGTTAAACTTGCCACTGTTGAATTGCACAAATGTATGTATATTCCACATTGTATAACCCAAAAAAATTGGATGGTAGTAGCATAAAAAATAATATGTGTCTTCATGGATGATGCACACTAGTCAATCAACTACCTTCACACTGTGTGCTAAAAACTCAAAATTGACACATACAATAGCCCAAATGTACCAGACATACCAACATTAATGATCGGTTCAAATTAATTTAAGCTTTTACCACTACATGTGATGTTTTTGTAAATAATACATTTTTAATGCATGTCAACTGAGGATGACCCCCTAGGGGTCGAAACTAGTCTTGACTATATTTACCTGCTTAATGTAAAATAAATTTGTATTGATAAGGTGGAGACTCATATATATATTGTTTTTTGTAAAGAAATTTAGCCAAATCGATCTCCTCTCACCAATTCGATTCAGTATCTCTTCATTCGTGATTCGATCTATCCATCTCACCTTCAGTGTTCTTCTGTAACACCACATTTCAAAAGCTTCTATTCTCTTTCTTTCTGAGCTAGCTATCGTCCATGTTTCACTTCCATACAATGCCACGCTCCACACGAAAGTCTTCAAAAACATCTTTCTAATTCCTATATCAATGTTTGAAGTGAGCAAATTTCTCTCTTAAGAAAGCTCTTCCTTGCTTGTGCTAGTCTGCATTTTATGTCCTCCTTACTTCTGCCATCGTTATTTTACTACCAAAGTAACAATATTCATCTACTTCCTTTAAGACTTCATTTCCTAATCTAATATTTCCTACATTACCTGCCTTTGTTCAACTGCACTCCATTACTTTTTGTTTTGGACTTATTTGAAAATAAGTACTCCTTACCCAAGACTTCATCCATACCATTCAGCAGCTTCTCGAGATCTTCTGCAGTCTCAGATAAAATAACAATATCATCGGCAAATCTCAAGGTTTTGATTTCCTTTCCTTGGACTGTGATTCCCTTTCCAAATTTCTCTTTGATTTCCTTTACTGCCTGTTCTATGTAAACATTGAAAAGGAGAGGGGACAAACTGCAGCCTTACCTCACTCCTTTCTGGATTGCTGCTTCTTTTTCAAAGCCCTCGATTCTTATCACTGCAGACTGATTTTTATACAGATTGTAGATAATTCTCCGTTCTCGGTATCTGATCCCTATGATCTTCAGAATCATAAATAGCTTGGACCAATCAACATTATCGAATGCCTTTTCTAGATCTACGAATGCCATGTACGTGGGCTTGTTCTTGATTCGATCCTCCAAGATCATTATTATTTATAAGTTTCATATTCCGTATTGATTGGATTCAATGTAATAGACAAGAAAAATGTTCCACCGATCAATACATTTATTGTGAATGAATTATTGCACTAGTACCGGTTTCGGCCTATCTTGGCCATCATCAGCTAGCACACAAATTTACAGTCATTAGACAAAATTACAAAGATGTTACGTTAGAGCATCCGGATGTCTAATGAAAAATGGAAGTAAAATATATTGCAGTATGTTGCGTTAAAATATCTCTGATTAAAAGTGGTGATGGTTATAATAAACTAAAACCTATTGATTGAGCATAGACATGAGTACATAAACACATTAAAATATATATGCCACATCAAAAGACACTAAAAAATATAGCACATTAAACACATTAAAACATGGTATATTTTAAAAACGTCTATTAAAATTTGAGTTCATGTTGCGTTGCATTCATTCTTCAATCCTCTTGTGGTTCTTGTGTTGATTAAGTTGTATTAGGTGAATATCGAGAATGTTCTATGGCTGATATACTTTGTATTGGTATGTTATATGTTATTAATGACAAGAGTTCTTATTAATGACAAGAGTTCTTATTACATTCTCGATATTCACCTAATACAACTTAATCAATACAAGAACCACAAGAGGATTGAAGAATGAATGCAACGCAACATGAACTCAAATTTTAATAGACTTTTAAAAATATACCATGTTTTAATGTGTTTAATGTGCTATATTTTTTAGTGTCTAATGATGTGGCATATATATTTTAATGTGCTTATGTACTCATGTCCATGCTCAATCAATAGGTTTTAGTTTATTATAACCATCACCACTTTTAATCAGAGATATTTTAACGCAACATACTGCAATATATTTTACTTCCATTTTTCATTAGACATCCGGATGCTCTAACGTAACATCTTTGTAATTTTGTCTAATGACTGTAAATTTGTGTGCTAGCTGATGATGGCCAAGATAGGCCGAAACCGGTACTAGTGCAATAATTCATTCACAATAAATGTATTGATCGGTGGAACATTTTTCTTGTCTATTACATCTCCAAGATCAGTCGTAAAGTCAGGATTGCTTCACATGTTCCTACATTTCTTCTGAAGCCAAATGATCTTCTCCCAACTCAGCTTCAACTTGTTTTTCCATTCTTCTGTAAATAATACGTGTTAAAATTTTTCAGGCATGAGATACTAAACTAATGGTATGGTAGTTTTCACACCTGTCAGCACCGGCTTTCTTGGGAATAGGTATAACAACATTCTTCTGAAAATCAGATGGGACATCTCCTGTCTCATACTTCTTGCACACTAAATGAAATAACCTTGCCATGCTGGTTTCTCCTAAGGCAGTCAGTAATTCAGAGGGAATGTCATCAATTCCAGATGCCTTGTTCCTATTGAGGTCACTCACAGCTCTGTCAAACTCTGACCTCAAAATTGGGTCTCCCATTTCATCAGCATCAACAGCCTCTTCATGTTCCAGAACCAAATTATCTACATCTTTACCTTGATACAACTGTTGGATATGCTCCTGCCATCTTTCTGCTTTATCGTCTTTCCCCTAGAAGTGGCTTTCCATCTGAGCTCTTAATATTCATACACCTAGATTTCCTTTCTCCAAAGGTTTCCTTGATTTTCCTGTATGCAGCATCTACCTTTCCTACAACCATACAACCTTCGACATTCTTGCATTTCTCCTTCAGCCATTCTTCCTTAGCTACCTTGCACTTTCTATCCAGTTCATTCTTTAATCGCCTGTATTCTTTTCTGCCCTCTTCATTTCTAGCATTCTTGTATTTTCGTCATTCATCAATCAGGTTTAGTATCTCCTGAGTTATCCACTGATTCTTAGTTGATCTTTTCTTCCTTCCTAATATTTCTTCAGCAGCCCTACTGACTTCATTTTTCATGACTCTCCACTCTTCCTCTATAGTGTTTCCTTCAGCCTTTTCATTTAGTCCTTGTGCAACATGTTCCTTGAAACAATCCCTCACACTCTTTTCTTTCAACTTGTCTAGATCCCATCTTTTTGCATTCTTTCCTTTCTTCAATTTCTTCAACTTCAGCTGGCATTTCATGACCAACAAGTTGTGGTCAGAGTCCACGTCTGCTCTTGGGAAAGTTTTGTAATCCAACACCTGGTTTCTGAATCTCTGCCTAATCATAATGAAGTCTATTTGATACCTTCCAGTGTCTCCAGGTCTCGTCCACGTATACAGCCATCGTTTGTGGTGTTTGAACCAAGTATTGGCAAGGACTAAATTATGATCAGTGCAGAATTCAACCAGCCGACTTCCTCTTTCGTTCCTTTGTCCCAATCCAAATTCTCCTACTGTACTACCTTCTCTTCCTTGCCCTACCACTGCATTCCAGTCTCCCATCACAATTAGATTCTCGTCACCTTTTACATATTGTATTAAATCTTCTATCTCCTCGTATATTCTTTTGATTTCTTCATCATCTGCTGAACTAGTAGGCATATAGACCTGCACTATTGTGGTGGGCATTGGTTTGGTGATTATCTTGACGACAATTATTTCACTAGGCTGGTCGTAGTAGCTTACCCGCTGCGCTATTTTCTTATTCATTATTAAACCAACTCCTGCATTTCCCCTGTTTGATTTTGTGTTGATAATTCGGTAGTCGCCTGACCAAAAATCTTGTTCTTCCTGCCAACGTACTTCACTTATACCAACTACATCTAACTTTAGCCTATCCATCTCCCTTTTCAGGTTCTATAACCTACCACAACGATTCAAACTTCTAACATTCCACGCTCCGACTCGCAGAAAGTCAGTATCCATCTTCCTGATGATCGCCCCCTCTCGTGTAGTCCCCACCCGGAAATCCGAATGGGGGACTAGTTTACCTCCGGAATATTTTACCCGGGAGGAAGCCATCATCAGTACATCATTCATACACAGAGAGCTGCATGTTCTCGGGAGTTAGTTACAGCTGTAGTTTCCCGTTGCGTTCAGCCGTGTAGCAGTATCAACACAGCTAAGCTATGTTGAGTATTATTACAAGGCCGTATCAGTCACTCATCTAGACTGCCGCCCTTGCAACTACCGAAAGGCTGCTACCCCCCTTTCGATGAACCTCCCCTTCCTATAAATGAATATTTGCCCCAATTTGTCCTCTTGAATTCCAACTTTATCTTCATATTGTGATCTTTCCTACTTTTATAAACCGAAACGCCACTCAAACTTATTCGCCTACTAATGTCATTCCACGCCATCTCTCCGCTGACAGCTCGGAACATACCACTTAATGTAGGATGCTAAATGGTTTATTTTGTCACCTATTCAATACATATACAATATTTTACATTTAGGAATTTATTTTAATTCCGCTTGAGACATGTTTCGCCCTTCATTGAGGGCATCATCAGTCAAATTACCTTCTCAAGGCAAAAATCAGGTACCTGATACATACTTCACCTGATTTTTGCCTTGAGAAGTCAATTTGACTGATGATGCCCTCAATAAAGGGTGAAACATGTCTCAAGCGGAATTAAAATAAATTCCTAAATGTAAAATATTTTATATGTATTGAATAGGTGACAAAATAAACCATTTAGCATCCTACATTCAGTATCTTCAATACGGATAACAATGATATTTATCACTTGCAACATACCACTTAGTCGAGCAGCTCCTCTTCTTTCTCTCAATTCCTCCCAACCCAAACTTTGCAAGATTTTTGCAACGCTACTGTTTTGTCAGAAATCACCCAGAACAAATCGAGCTGCTTTTCTTTGGATTTTTTCCAGTTTTTGAATCAGGTAATCATGGTGAGGGTCCCATATACTGGAACCATACTCTAGTTGGGGTCTTACCAGAGACTTATATGCTCTCTCCTTTACATCCTTACTACAACCCCTAAACACCCTCATAACCATGTGCAGAGATCTGTACCCTTTATTTACAATCCCATTTATGTGATTACCCCAATGAAGATCTTTCCTTATATTAACACATAGATACTTACAATGATCCCCAAAAGGAACTTTCACCCCATCAACGCAGTAATTAAAACTGAGAGGACTTTTCCTATTTGTGAAACTCACAACCTGACTTTTAACCCCGTTTATCAACATACCACTGCCTGCTGTCCATCTCACAACATTTTCGAGGTCACGCTGCAGTTGCTCACAATCTTGTACCTTATTTATTACTCGATACAGAATAACATCATCCGCAAAAAGCCTTACCTCCGATTCCACTCCTTTACTCATATCATTTATATATATATATATATATAAATAAAAAACAGAGGTCCAATAATACTGCCTTGAGGAATTCCCCTCTTAATTATTACAGGGTCAGATAAAGCTCCACCTACTCTAATTCTCTGAGATCTATTTTCTAGAAATATAGCAACCCATTCACTCACTCTTTTGTCTAGTCCAATTGCACTCATTTTTGCCAGTAGTCTCCCATGATTCACCCTATCAAATGCTTTAGACAGGTCAATCGCGACACAGTCCATTTGACCTCCAGAATCCAAGATATCTGCTATATCTTGCTGGAATCCTACAAGTTGAGCTTCAGTGGAATAACCTTACCTAAAACCGAACTGCCTTCTATCGAACCAGTTATTAATTTCGCAAACATGTCTAATATAATCAGAAAAAATGCCTTCCCAAAGCTTACATACAATGCACGTCAAACTTACTGGCCTGTAATTTTCAGCTTTATGTCTATCACCCTTTCCTTTATACACAGGGCTTACTATAGCAACTCTCCATTCATCTGGTACAGCTCCTCTGACCAAACAATAATCAAATAAGTACTTCGGATATGGTACTTGTTTATGTGACTTGCCTCGGGTAGACTGTTGAGCAGCGTGTGTAAAGGGTTGGACCCTGTGGTTTTGGTATTTGCCGCTTTATTTTTGGGAGACGTGGATCTCCACTGTGAGCCATTCCGCCGTGTGTTGACGAGGGTGATATGTTTGTCTACCGAGGAGAGTTTTATTTGAGCGGCCTATACTTCGTGATTTTATTGTTTCTGCCATGTCTCTATGGTTGTTGCAGTTGACGAGAGTTTTATATCGCGACGTTTGTTTCGGATCTTCTTTTATGATATAACCACGCTGAGGAATATTTTGTGTCATGTAATCTTTTCCAGGATACAATGTTGAATTAGGTGTTGAAAGATAAAGACTACTCTGGCATTTTTTTAATGAATTTGTGTCATGTAATTTCATTTCAGGAATCCACGTTGATTTGTGCGTGATATTGTAAAGTCCAGCAGTTTATTGATTTGTGTCATGTAATTAATTTCAGGATCCTACATTGAATAGGAAGTGTTGCTGAAAGTGTAATTATGTTTCCTTTTATTTCCGTGGAGGCTTTGAGTGAATGCGAGTTGCGTGAATGCTGCATGCTTTTCTTAGTGAGCCCTGGAAAATATGACACGTTTAGTTTCTTTGAATGTATATATTTTGCCATTATATGATATCGATTTCTGTGCGGTTCCGGTCCACATTGTTTGTTGTGCTCATGAGATTGCCCATGACTCAGGATGTATATATTTTGTGCGTAGGATGTTTTACCACTCAGCGTGTTATATATTGTACAGTTAGGTTAGTTCTGTCCCCCCATTTTGCACATTAGATCACGTCTTTTCTTAAGGTTAGGGACCCCACTGCAATGTCAAGTGTGCAGAAATGGGGAACATGCTCATCTACAGTTAAAAGTGTTAACAAAAAGTAAAGCCAGGAGTGTGGTGCAAGCACGCAAGCCCATGTGTTAAAATTAATGAAACTTCAAGATTTGATTTGATATGTTAAGTATGTGTGTCAGCATACATTGTAAATTTGTAATATATTCTGATTCTCAAGATGGACTTTATCAAGATGAAAAAAACAACAATCTGAGTCATGTAAAATCTGGATTATTTGATACTTTTGCTATTTTTAAAAATATTTATCTTGTTTATTTTTAAGAAACAGATTTTCCTCCAAAACTGACGTCATGCTTCGCCTTGCTTTATTTGTAGTTTTAATTGACCTCACCATGTCCGTATTTAACTATATGTTCCCCATCAAAATCCAGGGTGTATGTATTTTAGGGCATTATGTTATAGTTTGGACTGAGCACGCCTGGGATCGGCTGACTAGTCCGAGGCAAATTACCTTGATGGTAGAAACAGCAACAACAGTTCAACATTTCTCAAAATATGTAGCTAATATCTCACAATTTTCATTCTTATTCACAGCCAATTTTCCATCTTCCCTTCGAAATCCGATGGTAGATGGCTGATATCCATTTATGAGCTCTTTAAAGGTCCTGTAAAATGTTCTGGTATTGTTCTTCTTAAATTCCGTGCCAATACTTAGGATTTCTTCAGATATTTGATTCCTTTTGGCTTGCCGGAGGGTCTTTGCTGTCTGTTTGCGTACCTCTTTGTATGTCAAAATTTATCTTCTGTTTTATCTGCGTACCAAGCTTTACAAGCTGCAGCTCTCCTATCAATTGCCAGAGAGAGAAATGCATTTATTTTTACTTCCCCCATTTAGAGATTGCCAAAAAGACAAAGCTTACATGAAAATTTGATTAATAACCACAAGGGTCATTTATAATATATCCATAAATGATAAGTATACTACATTAAAGCCTACTTAATACAGTAATTAAAAATGTGTATCAGTCAATAATTTTAAAATCCTTGAGGGATTCCTCATAGCACAAAGATGTAGCTAAGAGTATAGATGATTTTTGACTATTGCTAACGATCCTTTCAGAGCTGCTAACCCAATGTCCTTAATAAATTGGTAATGCAGATTAAATTTCTTACAAAAGTTGTGAAATGTGTGAGTAATGGTGCCTCATGCTCCTATCATCAATCCTAATACATCTATGGAGTCCAGATGATATTTCTCGGTATAGTACGGGATTGTAGGTTCATATATATCTCTTTGTGTACATCATGTAGTTGAGTGGATGATGCTTCGGTTCTAATTGTGGGGAAATAGTGTTCTAACAGCAGTAAGGTCATGTCAGAAATACCAGAAGAAAATAGAGAAACCAAATCACCACTTCAACAATGCAGACACAGTAAGAACATTGGGAATACTCTGGCATACTTCTATGGACCAATTTCAATTCGACACAACTGTTAAAAGGGTTTCCCATGCAACCAAAAGAAGTGTACTCTCAATCATTGTTGCAATTTTTGACCCTCTGGGCTTATTGGGTCCAGTTATTCTCTCATGCAAGGTCTTTATGCAACTCTGGACTTTTCAATTAAAATGGGACCAAGACCTGCCAAGTCAGCTTCTTAACACTTGGAATGCAATTTACTCGCAATTACCAGAACTTAACGATATAAAAATAAATTGACAGGTACATTTTAAGTAAGACTAAAATTGTAAACTGTGAATTACATGGTGCCGGCCCCGTAGTGTAGGAGTAGCGTGCCTGCCTCTTACCTGGAGGCCCCGGGTTCGATTCCCGGCCAGGTCAGGGATTTTTACCTGGACCTGAGGGCTGGTTCGAGGTCCACTCACCCTACGTGATTAGAATTGAGGAGCTATCTGACGGTGAGATAGCGGCCTCGGTCTAGAAAGCCAAGAATAACGGTTGAGAGGATTTGTTGTGCTGACCACATGACACCTCGTAATCTGCAGGCCTTTGGGCTGAGCAGCGGTCGCTTGGTAGGCCAAGGCCATTCAAGGGCTGTAGAGCCATGGGGTTGGGAGGGGGTGAATTACATGGTTTCTGTGATGCCTCTGAACGTGCTTACGGGACGTGTGTATACATTCGTACCACAGATGAACAAGGGCTTATTACATGCAATTTGATATGTTCTAAATTAAGAGTCGCTCCACTTAATTGTCAATTCCACATTTAGAATTGTGAGATGTTCTCCTGTTAGCAAGATTACTTAAGCGAACATATGAGCCTCAATCTGGATATTAGTTCTATTCATGCGTGGACAGACTCAACAATTGTCTTACAATGGATTTCGTTACCATCGACAAGGTGGAAAACATTTGTCACCAACCGGCTCTCTGAAATCCAGGACACGGCTGAAAACTGCACATGGCATCATGTAATTACACAACAGAATCCAGCTGACATATTGTCATGAGGAAGCGAGCCTCAATCATTAACCCTCGAGCACTCGCGCTGGCGCACTGAGTGCGCCACGTTTAAACAAACGGATGTCCACTGTCACACCAACAATCTGCTGACCTGTGTTGTTAGGTATTCCTACAATACAGTTTTAGCTATCTGTGTGAAAAGTCAAATAAATATTTCTCCATCAGAAGCGAATTAAACTGCGTTTTAAGTTCACCGTGTCACAACTGGCGCACTCAGTGCGCCACGTGCGTCATCATGTAAATATACTTTTATTTACAAATTACTTCTGTATTCACTAGAATTGTCTTGCATTAGTTCTCTGTGGACTGTTTGTTGATTTCTACATGAGTCTCCAATAATCGTTCTGTTTATTTAGGGCTGCAAGATATCTGTCAAGTCCACAGCTGAACTGGTTACTGAATGATGATCCTGATTTCGACAAAGCAGATGACTGTGAAAATGAGGAAGACAATTCTGAAACTGAAAATGAGGAAATAATTTTCAGTGAGCATAACTCAGAAAGTGAACAGGATTATGACTCGGGGACAAGTGATGAAAGTTCTGGTGAAGTTGTGTTAGCCAAAAGTGATTGTTTCATAGGAAGAGACAAAGTTTGTGTATGGAAGAAATAATGTTCTAGTGGATCCTCTAAAACTAAAAAAAAATATTGTCAAAATATTTCCAAGACCAAAGGGTGAAGCACGGCGTGTAACAATTGAACTGTCTCCTTTTCACAAAATTGACATAAATATGATTGACAATATTGTAAACTTCACGAATTTGTACATAGCTACCAGGTTGGGATAACAATATTATATTGTAATTAGGGAGGTAAAATAAAGACTAATATTATGAAAAATATTTCAAGAATTAATTGATGAACGATAAAACATAGAATATAGGCTCTGAATTTACTTAACTTCGATGAAAACATTAACATACTTAATGGAGCACTCAGTGCTCCATGCGAGTGCTCGAGTGATGAAAAAGAACGCGAGCGCTCGAGGGTTAAAATTACACGACTTCTGGTGGCATGGACCGTCCTAGTTGTGCCAGCCCGAAGAATTATGGCCAATCCATACCTGCCAACTTGTAGAAACCAAAAATAGGAAGATTTTTTAATTCTTGGATTTCATCACATATATTCAACCAAGGTCTACGTGAAACAAGGTCAGGATAAAAGGCATACTTGTCTACAGTTACGATGCGAATTGACCATTATTTTTAAAATCTTAAACTAAGAAAACATAAAAATGGTTACATGAAAATGTACCTAATCACTCTCATTTATGACATTAACATACGAATAATATTCGTCACACCGACACACGCAACAAAATGCATAATACCGTATATTCTCGCGTAATTAACGCACTTTTTTGACGAAAAATACAGGCGAAAACTTCGGATGCGATTCAAGGAAATCGGATATTTACAAATTATTTACAATTCATTTACATTTAAAAGATACTGGTACATCAAATATAATCCAAACACAATCGGTTCAACCCATTTGCAGTTATCGTCATTTGGCGTAAAATTCCGGCGTGAGATTTTTTCTGAAAAGTCAAATAGGGTACATCAGATAAGTTAGACACGTGGGTTTGAAGTACCAACACTGGAAAACATTCTTCCCATTACGAGCTGACAATACGACCTGAATGACATACCGGCAAAAAAAAGCCTGTCCAACACAAGAAGGGCCGGGCATCGATGGAGGGACCCTGCTACATTACCCCAAACCGTTCGTATCCAATCTTGTACGAATGACGTGTCCATCCACCTTTTTTCTTGAATACGAACGTGGATCACTCGCGGAAATTATGCTTTAGGCATTGTTTTTCGTTTTAGAACAATGTAAGCTGCAAGCTTTCTGCCATCAGCTGTTACAGCAAGCATTGCAGTACATCGTTGCTTTTTGCTTCCGGTAGCGCGTGCGATAACACTGTACGTTCCTTTCTTATCAATTGTTCGACTTAATGGTATATGGAAACTGACTGGCGTCTGACCTGCGGTTCCTATAAGGGAGATAAAATATTCCTTCACTTTACGCTTCCCAATCACAAAGCGCTGAAAATGGTTAAAATCATTCGTCACTTTTTGGCATAATGTTGTTCTTCGTCGAAGAGAAAGTCCATTTCTCTTCATAAAATTAATTCAGCCTCGGCTAACCTTCAAATACGAGACACGGATTCCACGTGCCGCGGCCATTTCTCATTCTTTAAAATGCAGCATTTTGTGAGAAACTGCTTATCCAACATTGCGTAACAAAATCATATAGTTAAGCAGATAATCCTCTACTTGCGGAAACTTGCCGCTTTTTGGTCCGCGAAATGCTTTGCGAGACTTGTTGGCCGCTTGAAGTGCACTTCTGTTACCGCGGTAGCGCATGTTTCATTTGCACACTGAAAAATTGCTGCCCGCTGCTCTATTCACTATGTTTCGGCGTAACTGATCACCGCAAGTTCGTATGATGCAGTATTAATCGAGTACTGTGGACTGACAAACAATTTTGAGATCACATTATGTCCCGTACGCGAAACACTCGTAAAACTAGTGCAGTGGGATTTCCTGCCGGCTAATACAGCACGTTGCCTGTATTTGGAATGCCCGTTTTCGCAATAGGAAGCCTGCTACCTGAGTAGTTGGCATCTTTATTTCGAAACGCATCCGGAGCTGAGTGATGGATCTTCAAAGTTGTGGGTGCGTCGAATTCCACTTTGGACCCAAAAATATTGGGATGTGTAAATTATTCAAGGGCGTCGATTACGGTTCGCGGGAAAATACGGTAGTTTCCTTCAATAGCCGGTAAAATGTACAGAAATTTATAGGCATCTCTGCGCACTTGGAGAACGTTTGTCATATTTTTTGGCCATAACGAGAAAAGAAAATACCAGAAACGGTCACAGAAATGCAAGGAAAAACACGTGGCCTACAACTCCGACGAAACTACGCACAGAAACGATGTTAACAGCGCGCGAACAACACAATAACAAACTCATTCTTTCATCCCGATTAACTGAGTCGTTAGCGCGCGCTAGCCTCTTGCTTGCAGGACGATTGCCGCCCCGAATCCCCAGCTATATAAAGCGCACACGCTGCTGTGGTGAGCGGGAAACACGATACACGAAGGCGACGGACGAAACACTCACGAAATGAAGCATCAAATACGCTTGAAAATTAGGTTTCGTAAATTACACAAGCACATAAGAATTTATCCTTTATTCTAGGGGAAGAGTATTGGCCGTACTAGAGATTATATTAGTCAAAAATCGGAAGAAGTAAAAATAAATCGGAAAATCGGAAGACGAGTTAAAAACCGGAAAGTTTCCGGGTAAATCGGAAGGGTTGGCAGGTATGCCAATCACTATTGCAGAATATACCTCAGAAGCACTTGAAGCCAAACCCACCACATGTGCAATCAACAGCTGCGATAATGAAGACATCACTACAAGGTTTTCCTCATTATCAAGAATGAAACGTGTCTTTGCGTGCTGTAAAAGATTCATCTACAACCTACAGCACTCTCATACGAAGATTACAGGAAATCTAAGCATGGAAGAATGCAACAATGCACTACTTTGCTATGTACGATATATTCAACACCAGGAATTTCAGGACATTCAATACCTCCAACTGAAAAAAGAAGTTGACAAGAGAAGTCAGTTAAAATCTCTCGCTCCATTTCTCGATAAAGATGTGGGCGGGTGATTACGTAATGCAGATGCAGCATATGACCAGAAACATCACTTTATATTACCAGTGCATCACCATGTCACAAAATTAATTATTTGTGACGAACACTTCAGATTACTACATGCTAGTACACAGCTACTAGTTGCAGCACTTAGAATGAAGTATTGGATTCCTCACGCCAGGATAACTGTCAAAGGTGTCATTCACAAATGCGTGACATGTTGCAGGTTCAAGACCGATAGCTCATCCCAATTAATGGGCCAGCTGCCTGCTGAAAGAGTTAAGCCCACTCGTCCTTTCCTATATATCGGTGTAGACTTTGCGGGACCCTTCTTCATTAAACAAGGTTCTCCACGTAGTAACACGAGAGTGAAATGTTACGCTGCACTTTCTGTCTGCTTAATCACCAAGGCCATTCATTTGGAACTTGTAAGCAACTTAACCACCGAAGCCTTCATTTCTGCTTTAAGGAGAATGATAGCCCGGTGAGGAAAGGTACTTCAACTTCACAATGACAATGATTTGTCATTCATCGGAGCCAGAAATCAACTTCGAGAACTTTATAAATTGTTCCAATCAGAGCCAACACCAACGAAAGATGAAATTAAATACCCTGAAAATAAAACAAGCAGTGCATTGAGTTCTGTCTCAAAAAAAAAAAAAACTGTCAAGGCAAAGATAAATACATATGCATAAATACACAAGAAAATAATGACGAAGCACTAGTCAATTGGGAGTGGGCATAATTTGCGCACAGGTCTCCTATAAAATCGTATAAACTAATTAAAAAAGGATTTACCTAGAAATACATTCCTCCACGAGCACCAACTTTCGGAGGACTTTGGGAAGCTGGGATGAAATCTATGAAATTTCATCTTACTAGAGTTAACAAGCATGCTCACTTGACATTTGAAGAAATTACTACTCTCCTCTGTAGGATAGAATCCAGTTTAAATTCACGTCCGATCACTCTCCTGAACAATGCCCAAATGACACCTATCTTTCACCAGGACATTTCTTGATAGGAGAACCCATGATGGCCATACCTGAACTAGACCTAACCTTATCAACTACTTCCAGGCTTTCCAGGTGGAATCATCTTCAAAAGATAAAGGGACATTTTTGGAACAAGTAGTCATCCGACTATCTGAGCAACTTACAGCAACGCATGAGATGGAGGTCAACACAGCCCAGTGTATCTACAGGAACTGTTGTCCTAATTAAGGATGACAACATTCCACCATTGAACTGGAGATTAGGCATTATTGAGCAAACATTCCCAGGCAAAGACGAGTTGGTGAGTTGATGTCCATACACCCTCAGGAGTTTATAGGAGACCTGTGTGCAAATTATGCCCACTCCCAATTGACTAGTGCTTCGTCAATATTTTCTTGTGTATTTATGCATATGTATTTATCTTTGCCTTGACAGGTTTTTTTTTTTTTTTTTTTTTTTTTTTTTTGAGACAGAACACAATGCACTACTTGTTTTATTTTCAGGGTATTTAATTTCATTGTTAATGCATTTAGTTTGTATATGTAAAATGCGAGCACATTTTAAGTGGGCCAGTATGTTACTGCACACATTGCATTAACAATTATAACTAAGTAATTATATAATTTATTTGTGTTTATAAATTTACAATATTGTAGTATTTCATTTATATAATGTACTTGTTGATGAAGTTGTGTATAGAGTGCAGCACCATGCTGGCGGGATGTTTTTCCTGGCACCAGGGACTGGCGGCAGACGCAAGTAAGAGGGACGAGAGACATGCCGCGAGTAACATGTGGAGACAACAGTCTGATGAAATTATGTAATTGCACAACAGTGCTAACATTTTTAAGTTCAGCCAAACCCTTGACACAATTTTAATTACGTCCTTTCAAGTGTAAATAATATTTCTAGTGTTTTTAGTTTCAGTGCTTACCTCATGTGTGTGAATGTATATGTACAGGCAGAACATACCAGTAATGGTGTGTTTCAGTTCACGTATAACAGAATAAATCAGCAACTTGTGTGCTCTTTATTTTTTACAAAACATTATTTTCTTAACAACATTTAAGTGGTCCTCCGAAAGTGTACTTTATTATGTCGTCATTATATGCGACCACCAGAGGTAAGGTTAGAACATGAACATACAGTAATTTCATCTCGGTCAAACAATGGGCTCCTTTTCATGTTCCTATCTCGTTATACAGGACTTGATTTAAAACTTGTCTGTTGCTTACCAATACTTCACTTCCTGTAGGTATATCACTTTAAAAATGGTAATAAAACATTGTTCATGACAAATTTTTACATTTGGGTCAAAAAAAAAAAGAACTCCGTATTCTTTTAGGAAATAATTTCTTACTTCTCATTCAATCTATTGTAGGTTCTGTACAGTTGTGTTTGCAACATTTATCATGATAGAATAGGGCATTCAATTTACTATTACAGTAGAACCTCGATTATACATTCCCGGAAGCTACGTTTTCCCGTATTATTCGTTCAAATGACGTATTCCCGCGAGCATCCTAATTAAATCAAGTTGTAAAAATCCTGCATTATCCGTTACTCGAAGAAACAATTTCCTGGATCAACCGATCAAATTTCAGTCCCATCGAAAACGGTATTTCACGAAAGGACGGTATGGCATACTTACGGATCTAGGTGTTAAATGTCCCGTCATTGAGGTAATTTGAGGGAGTACTGTACCGGAAAAGCTATCGGCGGTGAACTTGCATAAGGGACCATCTTAGCATCGCATTCAGGTGGTATTTTTTAGAGAATCCTCGGAAATCATAAAGCAGAGAGTGTCCACAACAATTGGAAGGAGACAGAGCGCATTTCGACAGTTCAGTTTCGTCAAATGTTCGTACTTGCAAAACGTCTACATTATTGTCCAGGGTTACATGTTTACTTTGTTACTTTTTTCAAGTATATCGCCGAACAGGTTTTCGGCACTTCCCTCAGGGCACTGTATAGTCACTGGGCTTTCAGGCAGAAATCGAAACTGCTCCTTCTTAAGTAACACAAATTTAGTATTTTAATATTATCGCCCTAATATAAGACTGGGAATTTCACGTTTTTGTGTTAAAATGTTATAAAACCACAGTAGTTTTATTTGTGCACGTTACATTTAAAAACTTTCTATCATTTCGCACTCGTCCGACCTGTACAGCGAGTGCGCTTTCCAGCTGAACTCAAGGTCGCGAATAATCTTAATTTTGGAAGTGTTAATGATATTTTTCTCTTTCCAATTTGATTGCGATTGGTGACCGGCAGAATTGAATATAATGCATTCGAGAACTTGAGGATCGATACTTATATTCGAAACCATTCTCGAGTTCAACATAACCTTTAAAAGTTGATGTAGGCCTAATTTACGCAGTACAAGATTTCCATGAACTGACTACGAACAGTATACCGGTGACCAAATTACAATGGAAGATTAAAAAAAAGGGATTTCGCCATCATGTTGGGCGCTTTTGTATCTAATGTGCTTTATTTTATTAGGTTAGATAATTAAAAACTACTTGTGGTCGATTGTTGTTTGGCTTGGAGTTATGGGCATTAGATTTTTTGAAGAGTTTGGCTGATCAAAGTTGCTGAACTTAAAATAAGTTTTCAGAGGAAACTGACGAAGTTTCTTCGGTAAAACTGAATGTACAGTTTTGAGATTTTAAAGTCGCGTACCAGTAATTAATGTTTGAAGCCAGCCCCACGGTCTATCTTGCCTGCCTCTCACCCGGTGGGCCCGGGTTCAATGCCTGGCCCAGTCAGGCATTTTTACCTGGATATGAGGGCTGGTTCCATGTTCACTCATTGTACAATTACCTTTAATTGAGGAGCTATTAAATGGTGAGATGACAATCCCGGTCTAGAGAGCCAGGAATAACGGCCGAGACGATTAGTCATAGTCACCTCGTAATCTGCACAGGCCTTCGGACCAAGCAGCGCTCGCTCGGTAGGTGGAAGGCCCATTGGGGCTGTAGTTTGGTTTAGTTTAGGGGTGTTTGTAAGATTATAAGTATACATATTTAACTTTTTTTTAATGTTTAGCCAAATTGTTGATGGTTCCTTCGTTCCCGGATTTTCCGTTTTCCCGTGTTGTACGTTTCTTATCCATGGTCCCTCCAACAACAGAGAATCAAGGTTCCTCTGTATTCAGAAAACCTAAAGGTTGTTGTGTGCCGTTTAGAAACAATATTTCATCATAAACGTGCACATATGTTCAAAAATTAATGTGAACCACAGTAGGCATTTACATCTTGAGAATAAAACGGGCAACATATCAGAGATAAAATATACTCCAAAACAAACAAGTAACACTAATCACTTACCAATAAATTGTCCACCAGTGGCTCTTGAGTCAACAGCAAGAACTACACCTCCCTGATATCGAAATCCAAGGGTAGTTGTACCGTGATCAAAATCAATCTTAATTCCCTTGCCATTTTCATCCACAGATAACTGAGAAAGTTTTTCAGCAGGCTGAAATAAATGAAATTTTCATTAATGTATATTCTGCTTCTATTCATTACTTAGGTAACAGCAAAACCTAGAATGAAAGTCCAGCAATAGATCCACTGAACATTGAAACCATATGGTACATGACGGTAGACTAGAGTCTAAATAAAAATAATTGTATGCAATCTATCACATAATGCTGCTATTAGGTAGACACAGGTATGTTTCATGGAAGTGAACGACTTGTAAGCAATACAAAATGTATATTAGGATATGGATTATTGTGGGTTTATTTAATTGCTAGCAGAACATGTCACATTTTTGAGGGCTTTACACTATTATTCAATGCATTATTGCTTCATTTCAACACTTTTCATACTACATATGGCCCCATTTTGGTTAATATCATACTGGTCCAAATATAACTGATCTTTTTAAGTAAAAAATATTCTAATAAAGATTCAGTAGTCTTATCTCTGCAACATACATAACATTATTATATACTCATTTTTGCAAAGGTCTACTAATTCATATTATTCCCAAATGTATTGGCCTGTGCTATGGAAGCCGCTTCGCATACCACAGTTGAGCTCACGGTAATGAATAACCAATATTTCTCAAGCTTTGACATTTCAATTTGTGTGTTGCAACTACTGTTGCTAGAGCTGGCATCGCTGTATTAATGATTCCGTTTTGGTCACTATTTTAATCATGATGGATCATGTGGATAATAAAGTGCATTTGTCACTTCAGTCAAACAAAGGAGATAAGGGTCATTAGATAAACTTCAAAATGCAAGTTTTAGGCAAAATGTACTAACAACATATTAGTCGGAAAATGAATCAAGAACCAAACAACAAAATGTGCAGCAACTCCAGGTCATAGTGGAAAAAGTGGGGAAGAGGAAGTGGAGATTTGATAGGCCTCCAATGTGATCACCGTATACACAGTGTAGTAGTCATGGAAGATGATATAGCAATAGCACTGGTAAACTGGGTGGCAGGAAAATTCTTAATAATAATGGTATTTGTTTTACATATCCTTAACTACTTTTATGGCTTTTGGAGAGGTTGACGTGCTGAAATTTTGCTCTTTTTACAAACTGTTTACATCACCAACACAGCGATGATGGGGACAGGAAGGGGATAGGAGTGGGACCATCTGTGCGTTGCGGCATCGTTCAGCAACTGCCAGAGAACTGCAACAAGACCTCAGGAGGGTAACTGGAGTCTCGGTGTCTGACCAGACAGTAAGGAACAGGTTAAGAGAAGTGTCCTTACGACCCAGACGTCCTGTTCGAGTGCCCTGTTTAACGCAGCAACATCGCACAGCTCGCCTTCTGTTTGCCCATTCCCACGTTAACTGGCAACTTTGCCAATGGAGACTTGTGTTGTTCACAGATTCCCCCCCCCCGACACAGCGTGATGGACATCAATGTGTATAGAGACACCGTGGTGAACAGTACATGCCAAATTTTGTCCAGGAAGGCGACCTATTCAGACAAGGTTCTGTGATGGTGTGGGGTAGAATCAGTATTGATGGCCGTACGGATCTTACTGTCGTCTGTGGTAATCTTATCGCTGCTGTGTACATCGAGCAGATACTGCTACAGCATGTGTTGGTTTGGCCCTGAATTCATACTCATGCACGACAATGCCAGGGCTCATGTAGTGTGCATCACCAGAGCTGTCTTGCGAGAACTGGACATTCAAGAGATGGAATGGCCAGCAGTGAGTCCCGACCATAATCCCATCGAGCATGTGTGGGATAGGCTTGACAGAAGTGTTCGTGGGCACCCTGTTCCACCACAGACTCTCCAAGACCTCAAACAGGCTCTCATTGAAGAATGGGACCTGATATCGCAACATGACCTCCCTCGACTTATACGGAGCATGCCACATAGGTGCCAAGCTGCGATAAATGCTCGTAGAGGACATACACCATTTGGACATTTCCATTTGTGCTCTGAAAATGAACACTAATCGATCGATGTTCTTTTGTATACTTCAACAGTAAAAAGTAAAGGTTTATTTGGTAATATACCTGGGTGTGAGGTATTGTTTTGAGGAGCATGGCATACGTTCAAAAAACTTTTTCTGGTAATACCGACAGCTTGAAGGAGACAATGAAGGCACCTGTGGCAACGTCTTCCCCGTTAACTTTGCAAGTAATAAGCCGGACGTGTCACACCACGGTTCTTCATATCTTCCATCAGCTAAGTTTTTTAAAAAAGCTGTATATTAGACACATTTGTAAAATCACATTGGTTTGGTAGAAGGCAGTGGACGAGGTGATTAACAGCGAGTTCTTCTTTGATGCTTTTTGGTGGCGAGATCTCTTCCTATAAGGGGAGCGCCTAGGTTTTAAAGCAGGTACACCTGCTGGTGGTGCTGGCATGTACCCTCCGGATGGAGTTGAATTCCCAGCCCTGGCAGACGTTGCCAACTCAGCCAGCTTGGGCACGGCTACAGCCGACCTCTTAGGGGAAAAAGAAGACTATCCCCTGCTGTGCCGGCTTAGGATTCCCAGCAAGCACAGGCTTCTTTGTGGTCGAAGGCTGGGTGATCCCCACCTAGCAGCCTTTACTCTTTACAGCTTTGTTCACATTAGCAACAGCCACCTTGATCACAGCGATCTTCAAAGATGTTGGTGAAAGAAACGACGAACCTGCTAGACTCTGTGTTATGCTGAAGTCTAGCATCTTTGCAAGTCCATTCATGAAATTAAACTTACAGTGCACTTAGTGGTAGGAAAGACCATCCAGTGTCTTTAATCTCCTGGATCATCTTCTCAATGAGAAAGACTGAACAGTTCCTATCTCAAGGAGAATGAAGGCCAGGGCAACTAGTGCACCTGTAAGGAGGTGTGCACTCTTCTGCACCATGAACTCTTCTTCCACATGTACCACACACAGTCTGAATCAAACAATGTGATCTCATGTCAGAACCTTTGGCATTGATAGCACCACATGGGAGGTAGGGCGTACTATGGCCTCACATTGCAACAACAGTTTGTTACCTTGACTTTTTCTGGTAATACCGACAGCTTGAAGGAGACAATGAAGGCACCGGTGGCAACATCTCCCCCATTAACTTTGCAAGTAATAAGCTGGACATGTCACACCACGGTTCTTCATATCTTCTATCAGCTCATCATCAGTGTTCTTAATAAGGCATGGTGGAAGATGACTAAGCGTACCAGATTCAAGAATTTGTGCTCTTCCACTTTGATGAGGATTCTGCCAAAGTAGTAACACTTAAGCAACAGATCAGCCTGAACTGCAGTGTGCGTTTTCAATAACAAACCACCGCTGCGCATTTTCTTGAAGTCTTCAAGCTTGCAGTAGATACCTTCGATGTGTCTACTGAAGAAGATAGATTCACCAGCTTGAAATCTTGCCCATTGGTTCTGGTAACAACCAGGAACCTAGGGAAGCTGAGTCCCATGTTTTCACACTGCGCTTGTTCCCAGGAGGTTACCCCTTTCAGGGAATCAAAAGTTAAAGAACTGAGAAGCAGACTTCAGACATTTCAAAGTCATGCCCGAAATCATCCTCCCCGAAGGCCATCCACTCTGATCAGGGGCCTCTGTAGAAGAACCAAGCAGCCAAGGCCATACCCACCTGGTCGTAGCAGGTATTGCCCGGGGTCCAATGCTGAATGATGCCTAATACGGGTTGAATTAGGCTATGAGCACTAGGACTCTCTTCCTTAAATCACCCACCTAGCATGTATCGCACAGTGTATAAAGAGTGGTAAGCATAGGTTTTTAACATTTTTTAAAATGTTTTTCTTGCATTCAGCTGTGCATGGACCTGCATTGTCAGACAGATACTACTGGCAAGTACATGGCATTCCCATGCGATGGGCTGGCGATACTGTCTCGACTTTCGAGCATAGTCGCACACATAAGAGCTCCCATCCCAAGCAGCATGCACATCAAATTTTGATTCTTGTATGACCAACCCACTGATGGCCACATGACTTTTAGTCGCCTTCTACAACAGGCAGGGATTACCTGTGGATTTATTCAGACCCTCCCATCCAAAGGGACAATCCATATCCGCACCTAGGTCGCCCCTTTTAGTTGCCTCTTACGACAGGCATGGGATACCATGCATGTATTCTTCATCTGCGTCCCCCACCCACACGGGGTAAACCAGCAAGAAATCCTGGTCTAAGCTTGTAGGATACCCCATTTGTTCCTGTGGCAGCCATTCTTCAATTCTTTCATTAAATGTGTTTTGGGCCGCTTTCTTCAGCTGTTCTATCGCTGACCTCAGTTACTTGAGCTCTGCTTCTAGTTAGTTGATCTAAGTTCACTTGTGTGGAATGCATGTAATTTCCTAACCAGAACATATCATCAATACTCAATTTGAGTACTCTGGTTAATGCAAGAGGATAGTTGCCCAGTTGCATTTCTTCATAAAACAACAACGACCACCACAATAGGTGAGCTTAAAAATTCATCATGATAGTCAGTCAGTTCCAAAATTCCTTGTTGATGCAACAAGTGGTCTCTGCCCTTAGTCTCAGGTTTAATGTCTTGGGAGTAGTGTACTGAAAACTCTGCATCAAATCATTAAAGCACTTTTTAACCTTGCGCTCTCTTACCCAAGACTTTCCCTCTGATTAAATTAGTCAAAAAGATACCATAGCAAAAGGTATGTTCAATGAATTAAACAGTCCCTTCCCCAGTTTTTTCTTCCCTCAGATTTAGTTTACCGTACTACACTTCCACTGGCTATCATTTCATTCTATTGAATCTTCAACATCCCTGACCCACATTACATTCTTTTTTAAATTCCTTAACGTTGCACTGACACAGATCAGGTCTTATGGCGAAGAAGAGATAGGAAAGGACTAAAGTGGGAAGGAACCGACTGTGGCCTGAATTAAGATACAGTCCCAGCATTTGCTTGGTGTGAAAATGGGGAAACCATGGAAAGCCATCTTCAGGGCTGCTGACAGTGGGGTACAATAATTGTCTTCAGTCATTTATGATCTTAACTCTTCACTGGTTTACCAAACTATACAAGTGAACACACTTCACAGGAGATTTTTTTTTTTAATTTCCTGCTTGAAAATACAAGTGCCCAAAAGTCATCAGATTTTTCTTACTGTTAAAATGCTTGTTTTGCTAGCACTTTCCATTTCCTGATCTCTGAGCTGATCTTATTATCATAGGTGATAAACTTCCCAAGATAAGAGAAATGAACTGATCTGTTTTGCCAGTAAGCTTAATGGTGGCAGCAGTGGTGGTTGTTATTGCTTTTGAAAAGGAGATACAACTGGGCAAAACAAATCGAAGGAAAACAGGAAGAGGTCCGATACTTTGAAGGTATTGCTAAAAGAAAACAAAGGGCTGCAAAGGGTAACACAGGCCATGAAAATGAAAAATTTCCTAGGCCTCTCAAACTTAATACTGTAGGGGTCATAAAAAGAACAAGAACAAGACTTGTCCAAGGGAGGTCGGATGGCAAAGATGAAAGCCAGGGGTCTGATAAAAGTGGAAGCAATGCAAGACACAACTAAGGGACACATGGCCAACAACCCATGCACCTACCCTAAGAACCCCTGGATTCTCCTTTATTTCTAACGACATGTGGGGGATACCCTGTATGTAATCAACTGCCCCCCCTTCCTCCCCCTGCCGGGTTGACAGTAAGCTTGATATTAATGTGCATTTCCTCAGGATGTTCCTCACAATTTACCTAACCTAACTAGCAATACTTTACTTCTCGCAGCCCAGTACTCACTACATTCAGCAGCGCGCAGAAGGACTATCGTTCATTTACACGCTCGCGGCCTTCTCGGGAAGGATGTTGTCAAGCGCTGCTCACTGCTGCCAACCTCTGTACTGAAGACATAATGAGCGAGTGGTGCTTTGATAGCTGGTGGTGGTGATTATTGTTACGCAATTCGAAGCGGTCCTAGGCCTCTAGTTTAGTGTGGAAACACGACTAGTCTGGACTGGTTCTTGCCATGCGGACGTAAGGATAGGATATGGACTGGTTCTTGCCGCGCGGACGGTTAGGATAGGATCTGGACTAGACCATTGGTCTGGGCGGTTAGAATCTGCAAAGCGGCTCTAGTTTCGTTTGGAAAATAGATTGTTTTACATTGTTTCCTTTACATGGTGTTCTTTGTTTCTGCTTTTATTCAGCCGGGATTGGTAACGCAATGCATTTATCAGCAATGATGGCAATGACGTCACATTCTGTTCACGATGACCAATAAGAATGCAAGTAGGTACTTTAGCCATGGACGATGACGGGTGCTGCTCCTTATTAGGTTATAAAAGTACATATACTTCTGGGGGTGGGATGGTGGATTCCTATCAATAAATACTGATCTGCATTTAGGGCAGTCGCCCAGGTGGCAGATTCCCTAACTGTTGTTTTCCTAGCCTTTCCCTAAATGATTTCAAAGAAATTGGAAATTTATTGAACATCTCTGTTGGTAAGTTATTCCAATCCCTAACTCCCCTTCCTATAAATGAATATTTGCCCCAGTTTGTCCTCTTGAATTCCAACTTTATCTTCATATTGTGATCTTTCCTACTTTTATAAACGCCACTCAAACTTATTCGTTGACTAATGTCATTCCACGCCATCTCTCAGGCTGACAGCTCGGAACATACCACTTATGATACAAATTCTTATAATTTTGTTAATTACCACCTACTCAATCAAATAAAAACATAATAAAAACTTACATATTTATAAAGTTGTTGATATGGTACACGTTTTGCTCCTTTTTTGTGAGCATCATCAGCCAATTATTATTTACTTAAGGTTATATAAGATCATGAATGTATTCTGTTGGATTAAGATTATGCTTGTAAACCTGATTGACAAATCTTATAATATTTTACAAGTTAAATAACAATAAAATTGTGTCTTTAACTTAAAACATATTTGTCTAAAATCTATCTAAGTCTAACATTTTATTGACGAAACTCGCCATTTTAAAGGAAGTTCACCAGATGAGTTTCGTCAATAAAATGTTAAGACTTAGCTAGATTTTAGACAAATATGTTTTAACCTAAAGACACAATTTTATTGTTAGGCTTGTAAAATTTTATAAGATTTGTCAATCAGGTTTACAAGCATAATCTTAATTCAATAGAATAGATTCATGATCTTATATAATCTTAAGTAAATAATAATTGGCTGGTGATGCTCACGAAAAAGGAGCAAAACGTGTACCATAACAACTTTATAAATATGTAAGTTTTTATTATGTTTTTATTGTATTCAATAGGTGGTAATTAACAAAATTATAAGAATTTGTATCACAAGTAGATCTTCAATATGGACACACACAAAAAAGAAATTTATAACCTGCAACATACCACTTAGTCGAACAGCTCCTCTTCTTTCTCCCAATTCTTCCCAGCCCAAACTTTGCAACAGTTTTGTAACGCTACTCTTTTGTCGGAAATCACCCAGAACAAATCGAGCTGCTTTTCCTTGGATTTTTTCCAGTTCTTGAATCAGGTAATCCTGGTGAGGGTCCCATACACTGGAACCATACTCTAGTTGGGGTCTTACCAGAGACTTATATGCCCTCTCCTTTACATCCTTACTACAACCCCTAAACACACTCATAACAATGTGCAGGGATCTGTACCCTTTATTCACAATCCCATTTATGTGATTACCCCAATGAAGATCTTTTCTTATGTTAACACATAGATACTTACAATGATCCCCAAAAGGAACTTTCACCCCATCAATGCAGTAATTAAAACTGAGAGGAGTTTTCCTATTTGTGAAACTCACAACCTGACTTTTAACTCTTTTCTATCAATACACCATTGCCTGCTGTCCATCTCACAACATTTTCAAGGTCACGTTGCAGTTGCTCACAATCTTGTAACTTATTTATTACTCGATACAGAATAACATCATCCGCAAAAAAGCCTTACGTCTGATTCCACTTCTTTACTCATATCATTTATATAACATAAAGGTCCGATAATACTGCCTCGAGGAATTCCCCTCTTAATAAATACAGGGTCAGATAAAGTTTCACCTACTCTAATTCTCTGAGATCTATTTTCTAGAAATATAGCAACCCATTCACTCACTCATTTGTCTAGTCCAATTGCACTCATTTTTGCCAGTAGTCTCCCATGATCCACCCTATCAAATGCTTTAGACAGGTCAATCGCAATACAGTCCATTTGACCTCCTGAATCCAAGATATCTGCTATATCTTGCTGGAATCCTACAAGTTGAGCTTCAGTGGAATAACCTTTCCTAAAACCGAACTGCCTTCTATCAAACCAGTTATTAATATTACAAACATGAAATGAAGTGGTGTATGGCTTTTAGTGCCGGGAGTGTCCAAGGACATGTTCAGCTCGCCAGGTGCAGGTCTTTTGATTTGACTCCCGTAGGCAACCTGCGCGTCATGATGAGGATGAAATGATGATGAAGACGACACATACACCCAGCCCCGTGCCAGGGAAATTAACCAATCGTGGTTAAAATTCCAGACTCTGCCGGGAATCGAATCCGGGACCCCTGTGACAAAAGGCCAGCACGCTAACCATTTAGCCATAGAGCCGGACATCACAAACATGTCTAATGTAATCAGAAAGAATGCCTCTCCAAAGCTTACATACAATGCATGTCAAACTTACTGGCCTGTAATTTTCAGCTTTATGTCTATCACACTTTCCTTTATACACAGGGGCTACTATAGCAACTCTCCATTCATCTGGTATACGTCCTCCGACCAAACAATAATCAAATAAGTACTTCAGATATGGTACTATATCCCAACCCATTGTCTTTAGTATATCCCCAGAAATCTTATCAATTCCAGCCACTTTTCTAGTTTTCAACTTTTGTATCTTATTGTAAATGTCATTGTTATCATATGTAAATTTTAATACTTCTTTAGCCTTAGTCTCCTCCTCTATCTGGACATTATCCTTGTAACCAACAATCTTTATAGTATGCGCAATTTTTAGTGATAGATTTTTGTACTCGTTGGAGAAGTAAGAAGGGTTCCGTTAATACTGCCAACTGAATGGAAATGAAATCTGAATAGAATCGATAATATGATCGATCGATATGAATTTTATAAACCTTTATTATTTTAAGCAAACAACTGTATCACACACACAATATATAATACTATATAACATTTCCCATTGCGAAACGTGTTCCTAGCATGAATTCTATAGTTTGGCTTTGCTGTGTAAACAACAACAGTACGAGTACTTAAAGTGTACGCCAGATGTCGCACAGCGATGATAAGCGATTCTTAGTTTGTGTTTCAAAGGTTGTCAATACGAATCTCGAAGATAACCGAAGTCGACCACTTCAGCACTAGGGTGTAAATCTATCACTAAAAAGTGCGCAGATAGTACATACTGCTGACTGAATACTTCTGCCTTTTGAAGATCCTCACATACACACTCCCCTTGTTCATTAATTATTCCTGGAATGCCCTTCTTGCAACCTGTTTTTGCCTTAAATTACCTATACATACACTTAAATTTTTCACTAAAATTTGTATGAGTGCCAACTATACTTGCCACCATGTTATCCTTAGCTGCCTTCAATTTTCTAGTTCCTTCAATTTCTCCTTACTTCCACAGCTATTTCTAACTATTTCTTTCCGGTCTGCACCTCCTTCTTAGTCTCTTTATTTCTCTGTTATAATAAGGTGGGTTTACCATTCCTTACCATCCTTAAAGGTACAAACCTGCTTTCGCATTCCTCAACAATTGCTTTAAACCCATCCCAGAGTCTGTTTACATTTTGATTTACCGTCTTCCACCGATCACAGTTACTTTTTAGAAACTGCCTCATGCCTGCTTTATCAGCCATATGGTACTGCCTGATAGTCCTACTTCTAAGACCTTCCTTTCTATCACATTTATTTTTAACTATGACGAAAACAGCTTCATTTCGATTCGACTTGTACTTGTTACCATGTTGTGGAATGCTCTAAGAGAAATAGGCCTATAGTAGACTTATGTTTAAATGACATGTAATTGCTTTATATACACAAATTGTGTGCTCTATTAAATTATAAAAACAGCTTCATGATCACTAATACCATCTAGGCCTATTACTTCAGTTTCTCTATAGAGCTCATCTGGTTTTATAAGCACCACATCCAGGATATATTTCCCTCTGGTTGGTTCCATCACTTTCTAAATTAGCTGTCCTTCCCATATTAACTTATTTGCCATTTGTTGGTCATGCTTCCTGTCGTTCGCATTTCCTTCCCAATTGACATCTGGTAAATTCAGATCTCCCGCTACAATCACATTTCTTTCCATGTCATTTCCTACATAGCTGATTATCTTATCAAATAATTCTGAATCTGTGTCAGTGCTACCCCTTCCCGGTCTGTACACTCCAAATATATCAAGTTGCTATTATCTTTAGAAATGAGCCTTACACCTAGAATTTCATGTGTCTCATCTTTAACTTTTTCGTAGCTTACAAATTCTTCTTTCACCAGAATGAATACTCCCCCTCCCATCCACACTCCAGTTCCGTGAGAAAATTTCTGCATCCATTATATCATTTCTCAGCCATGATTCCAACTTCTATTACAATATCCGGTAAATATATATCTATTAAATTACTTAATTCTATTCCTTTCTTCACAATACTTCTACAGTTCAACACGGTAAGTCTTCAATGGCGAGAATGCTTCCAGTATCTTGGACATCTCCAGAGTATGCAGTGACCACTATACTGCCTACAAAGAAAGACACATCAGAAATGAAACAAAACCCGAAGATTGGTGGGGATGAAGCAACTCAATTTTGTCTTTCTTTTTCTTTCCAACTATTGGTTGAAACTAGACCGTCCCCTTGCCATACTTGAATTCAAACGTAAAGAATCAATATGAGCAGGCTTATAAGAAATATAAGTTAACAGATAAAATAAATTATAATAAAAAGAGATTGACTCTTATAACATAAGCTTATCAACAAACCTGAAAATATACCAACGAATGCCCAGGAATTGATGGGTAACAATTCAACAATTGTCATCAGCAAGTAAAGTTAGGAAGCACGACAAGTGATGCGTTATTTTCAAGAAACATTGTAAAGACTTACGTTCGAAAACGGCGGTAGAGCCAGTTCGAGATTTGATGAGAAATTCCCGGCATAGGAATCAAATTCCGTAGCAAATTCACAAGGTTTCATAGAACCGAAGTTACTATTATAACCACATAACTCAGCTAACGCCATGATTCTTACTTCTTGATCGGACCTTCGATTACTTGATCAGTGTTTGAACGTAAATCCGATGAAGAGTAAGCAGATTTGAAGGCAAATTTTAGGTTTGGTTAAGTTTGGTTACTTGCAGTTTTGCTTACAAGACAAGGAAAACGTATATATATATATATATTTCAAAGAGAACAATAGTTGTCAAATGCAAGGTAGCCACAATGCCAAGAAGAAATTGACCTTGATTTGCAAAAATTTTCCCCTCGGCCGTACACATGTAACAATTGACTTATTTCACCGCACTTGATTGCCTGCTGCCATTTCTTGATGGATACAGTACTTTTGTATCTATCTCTTGGCACAGTCCAGAGTAAAGTGTAGCTATCACCGTAGTCCCAGTCTCATCCATGGCTGTAACAATATGGAAGCTGCTGGGGTATGGGCAAGGTCTGTCTAGGGAGGTCTGGTCGCGCTACCACAATCCTTTGCGGTGGTGACCATATTGGGTCACAAATATCGTTGTTATGTGGGCGTGCCCGATTTAAAGCTGCGAGTTATTACTTGTATTTTGAAGGAAAACGGGATACTGCGCCGCACCAAATTGTAAAATTAAGACAACTGACGGAATTAGTGTTTCGCTTCCCGAGAGATAAGCAGAGGAGAGCTCAGTGGGTACAAAACTGTAGGCGTGGCAAATGTCAACCTACAAATAATTCTTCTTGTGCCATGTTAGTGAAGTTATACATTCGTATTATCCCTGAATAATTGTATGTTTATATGAACGACGTTTTATATTTATAGGTCTTATGTATTTTTTCTAGCATCATTTTGAAGAATCGCAATTTGAAATAAAGAGCGCAGATGGACGGAAACTACTCAAGTGGAATTCCATCCCAACAATTTTCAACGTCCCTAATCCACCTGAGTTTTTGACATATAATAGGAAACCTCCCAAAGAAAGAGAATTGTCTTTCAAAACAAGAAAGAAAAGTAACAGGAAGTGTGTAATAGTAGTATTGATGTTTATGAAAATTTCCTTTTCATGTGTCCGGCTCCATGGCTAAATGGTTAGTGTGCTGGCCTTTGGTCACAGGGGTCCCAGGCTCGATTCCCGGCGAGTTCAGGAATTTTAACCATAATTGGTCAATTTTTCTGGCACGGGGCTGGGCGTATGTGTCGTCTTCATCTTCATTTCGCCCTCATTACGACGCGCAGGTCGCCTACGGGAGTCAGATTAAAGGACCTGCACCTGGCGAACCGAACTTGTCCTCAGACGCTCCTGGCACTAAAAGCCAAACGCCATTTCATTCCATTCCTTTTCATGTAAACTGTGGTCTTTAATTATTGTAGAGTTAAGAGGTCTTAAATCTTTCCCTCTTTCAGTGCATTTTATGTGCGGATAATCTCCCGGTAGCCGTTGGTTTTTAAATATATTTTCTAAATTGTTGATCGATTGCAAAACTTCTTGCAATTCTTGGAGGTAACCGTTTGTGACTTTCCAGACTAGATCTTCGATGGATCCGTAGCTAGTTAAATATGAGATGGCTCCGGAATAGCCCGTTAAGGGCTAGATTTGGTCATAAACGTGGGTCTACAAGCAGTTCGTCACCAAAGGTTGTGATGCTACTGATGCTCCGAGAGCTTCAAAAAACATTGGCAGCAAACTTATGAAATCATTGAAAGAACTCAGGTAAGAGTATTTAGGGGAGTAAGTTAATCAAAATATTTTGAAGAGCATTTAACATGGTCAATTCAGTTTATTAATGTATAAAATTTAACTTACTTGTGAATTAACCTACATATTTTTTTTCTTGATTTGTACAAGATATCATTAAGCTTTTAATTTTATTTAATTTTTCTAGCAAAAATTCAGAACAACTTACATTTTTCAGAAACAGGGTTAAAAGTCAGTTTTACAAATAGGAAACGTCCTCTCAGTTTGAATTACTGCATTGATGGGATGAAAGATCCTAATGGGGATCACTGTAAGTATATAGGTGTTAATATAAGTATTGACTGATTGCGGGTAGTCACATAAATGGGATTATAAATAAAGGGCACAGATCTCTGCACATGGTTATGAGGGTGTTTAGGGGCTGTAGTAAAGATGTAAAGTAGAGAGCATATAATTCTCTGGTAAGACCCCAACTAGAGTGTGGTTCCAGTGTATGGGACCCTCACCAGAATTACTTGATTCAAGAACTGGAAAAATCCAAAGAAAAGCAGCTCAATTTGTTCTGGGTGATTACCGACAAAAGAGTAGCGTTGGAAAAATGTTGCAAAGTTTGGACTGGGAAGACTTGGGAGAAAGAAGACGAGCTGCTTGTCTAAGTGGTATGTTCCGAGCTGTCAGTGGAGAGATGGCGTGGAATGACATTAGTAGACGAATAAGTTTGAGTGGTGTCTTTAAAAGTATGAAAGGTCACAATATGAAGATAAAAACTGGAATTCAAGAGGACAAATAGGGGCGAATATTCGTTTATAGGAAGGGGAGTTAGGGATTGGAACAACTTATCAAGGGAGATGTTCAATAATTATCCAATTTCTTTGAAATCTTTTAAGAAAAGGCTAGGAAAACAAGAGATAGGGAATCTGCCACCTGGGCGACTGTCCTAAATGCAGATCAGTATTGACTGATATATACAGACAGTATCTTTCTAACCCTACATGCAACGTAGAAATGTTTCACAGATATTTGAAATGCCTGTTCCTGTTCATTTACCAATTACAATCACAACAAAGAATAAGCCTATTACTTCAAACCAACAATTTATGTCCAGCTGGCCATCATTACAACTATTTTATTGATAATAAGTTCAAATTAGTTCAAAATATTGGAAATTACTTTCTTAATAAAGAAAACGCTGAAGGTAATTTATTACAACCGTCCTTTAGTACTTTAAATACAGTAAGTTACTTCAAGTTCAGTATTTCATGTACCGGTAATCATAATATGACACAGGTACTATACAGATTTCTATTTTTCTGTGAATAAGTCTTATGCTGTATTGTAGTTATTATTTACAGCTAAATTGCATTCATATCAAATGCTCTATGGAGTACATTATATGGCTGGACAAATACTTAAAAATCACAACAATCGCTTCACTCGCACTAAACAACTACTGTAATTTAAAGTACCGTAGCCTAACATAATATCCTAATTTAATCATTCCCTAAAATAGCCTAACCTAGGTTAACTCAACTTAATAGCGACTGAATTTCTATTTCTGATGGAATAGTGTCTACCAATGGCTTTAATTTTCTTAACCATTATTATTATTATTATTATTATTATTATTATTATTATTATTATTATTATTATTATTATTATTATTATTATGTACATGAATATTAGGACTCGGCTAAGAGCCTCGTGGTCGACAACCCACGCTCCCTAGTTAGGAGCGCCTGACGCCCCTTTCAGTCGCCTCTTATGACAGGCAGGGGATACCGTGGGTGTTGTTCTATTGCCCAACCCACGGGGAAATCTATTTTGGGTTGTGACTACGAGGCACTTAGCTGAGTCTTGACATGGCTTTCACTATTCTGGACCATCCGACCTCCCCTGGTCAACACTTGTTCTTTTCCGACCGCGACGGCATTAGCGCATTCGAGGCCTAGGAAGTTTTTTTTCCACGCACTTTGTAGTCTTCATCTTTCTTTTGCAGATACCCTCATTTTTTGAAGTGTTGGTCCCCTTCCATTTGTTTTCTGATTAGTGTTTATAGAGGATGGTTGTCCAGTTGTAGTTCCCCTTAAAACAATTATCACCACCACCACTTTGTACTATATAGCTTCATGGGTTATCAATAAAATAGTTAAGAGTAGCTAAGAACATCACTCTTGTTGCATATGAGCAGAATATTTTTGCCTTAGAACCCAAATAAATACCATATGATTGGATAACAATAGTTACCATACATAATTTAATGCACTCAACTCCAGAGGCATTTAGTGTTTGTCAACATACTGGGGTAACCTTTTAGAAACGCAGTAGATATCGAAAATGACTTTCTTAATAAAGAAAACGCAGAAGGTAATTTATTACAACCGTCATTTAGTACTTTAACTACAGTACTTCAAGTTCAGTATTTCAGGTAGCGGTAATCATAATATGACACAGATACTGTACAGATTACTATGTTTCTGTCAATAAGATTACGTATTTGACAGATGATATTAATAAGAAACACAGTAAGACCAAATTGTAAGGAAGTAAAAGAGAAGAACTTAAGCTTTTCTGTTGGTTCTTGTTTCTCAAAAAAGAATTTCAAGCTCTGTTAATTATAGCTGTGAATGTATTCATATCATTTAAATGTTATACCGTTATATATAGGCTACATGCCCAGTAGATGCCCAATTAATTCTTTTATGAGAAACAGTTGGTATTTAGTATTTATTTCAATTTACGGTACCGAAATCCTCTAATTCGAATACACTTGCCTTTGGTTCGCTCGCTTAAAGACCCAATATGGCGGCTCCATAAGTGGCATTCGTGACTTGACCTCCCTAGACAGACCTTGGGCAATACCAACTCCAATCTTCAGGCCTCAAGACAGGTTTCTATTATTCGCAAGATGGCGGTGAGCGCGGGCCATAAGCGAAATAAGTGTGATCGTGAATGCCAGTTTAAAGTAATCGTTGTGACTGAAGTATTTCGGGTCAGCTTTTGTGGCTGCATTTAATAGCTTTCAATAGTGTCAAGGAAGTATAGGAGTCGTCGGATTCTTTTTTTCTGGAAGTTTAATATACTAAGTATAGGTTATTTCCTATTTACACGTGGTCGCGTATAGGTTATGTGTTTGTTTATCTTTGTGTTCGTGTGTAATTGTTAATATTATTAGTGACGTTTTAGAATGCAATGTACATATTTTAGATTAATATGGGTCGATCGTGTTGTGTACCTCTCTGTAAGTCTAATTATGGCAAATCTTCGGGAATTTCTGCCTTCACATTTCCGAAGGATAAAGTCTTAAGATTGTGTTGAGATGCTACAGTCCGAAGGAGAAATGGTGATACACTGTGATGTTGACCAAATGCTCTCAAATTTTAGGTAGTTAAACAGAGGTGGCTTGAAGTGCCCATCAGCGATCATGGTTCCTATGTGTTGTAAAATATTCATGCTCTTTCAGATCCTCATAAGTAGTGTTTATGACGCATAATTTTCAAAATTAGAAAACCAAAGTGATGCTATAGTTGCTTTAGGAGTTGAAGACGTTGAAAGTAGTATTGATAATGCGAGTGACGTATGCAAGTGTGGTGTTCCTTTGACCAGAATTATGAAGAAATGTGTGAAAATTGTGGCCAATATTTTTATTAACAATTACACAAAGGTCTTAAATGAAAAGAAAATCTTGAAAAGCAGGGTGCCAAGAGAAAGACTGATAAAACAACTCTCAGGGTTGTCAAAGTCAGGGTAAGTTGTCAGCTTGCTGAAGGCAGTTATTTCTTAAGCTTTTAAATAAATGAACAGTATCATACATTTATTTATTCTTTGTGTTTCGACAAATGTGTTTTGAAATGTCGTTTGTAAATAGCTTTTGCACAGCTTTCAAAGATTTTCCCACTAACACTGTTATTATCAGAAATTATGCATGCCACCTTATAACCTATAGGCCTTGAGGCTACTCCAACCACTACTCTTATACCTTCATATCTTCCACACAATATAAATAACATTTGTTTGAGCGCCAGTTGCTTTTTTAAGAAAAACAACAAAATTCGGTAGAGCATACCTCTTATATCAATTAACTCAAGGCGTGAGGTGATAAACTCACACATCTGGCAATATACAGGGATATGGATCAGGACAATATTAAATTACTGTTGCATTTCCACAATTGAGGATTGTACATGGAGCTGGGATCACTTATAATTAAAATAAAACTGAGTTTATGACTATAATTTACGTCACAATGAACAATCATTGACGTCTTTTAATTTAACAAAAAAAATATGTATATAGCGAGATTTGCGGTACTAATAAAAGGAAAATTTAATCTAAACAAAAAAGCTATTGGCGTGAACTTGAAGTGAGATGTGATATCGCCGCTGATTACATTCTTCTTCGTGTTATGAATGCATAACATGTCTGATGCTTTTATTACCTGATGTCTGCATACACCGCTGTTGAACTTGAAATTCTTGGGAAAACCTATGAGCTGAAGTCGGGAGCCGTCTGCTGTTATCTTCTTATATAACAAGGAGTTGGCCTACATACCATGTACGCGTGTAGGGAGCTTCAATGTAATTACGTCCACCCAATATATTATAAGTAATTGGAAAATATTATTGAAACATCTTGTGAAGTCCATCCTCACAAGAAGATGATGTTTCTTTATCAGCATAGTACCCGTCTCTGTTCGGATACAACCACTACTTGTAGACCTCCTCGATTATTACAAGACCTCTTGAAAACACAACTCCTAGCTCTGACCATCACTCTAAGACCACTTCTTCCATTTGATACATCTGACTGTTACATATGATCTGAATACCTCACACCACCGTTGCATCGACTTTTATAACCTCGCGATGACGACTCATCTCCCTACTCTCTGTTCATCCCTTTCACTTCAACATACAGTAGCTGGCGAATACTGACACTTGGTCGCAATCACGTGCCCACGCACTGATGTCATCAGTCAAGTGTTGTCGAAGCGTGCCCAAGCGGATTGCAGATGACTAAGTTTCATGCGTCACCGGGAATTCTACTTGCACACAACATTCTCAGTTAAACATAGCCTCGATTGCAAAATACTATGCCAGCTCATCTAGCCAGAGTTACAAGCCATAGCATGACTATATGAAACCAACAAATCTCACTTACAGCAATACAGAATAATTACAAACAAATTTCACTTAACCTATGATTAAATACAATAATATGAGTGATGCCTAATTATTACAGTCTAAATGATGAGAAACAGAATATAAAATCTAATGAATCGGGTTAATAATAATAATAATAATAATAATAATAATAATAATAATAATAATAATAATAAATACTGAATAGAAGCTGTAACCATGTTGTACGGTTACAGCCTATCTGTTAATACTTTAAAGACTTGCAAAGTAAGTTCTTCTAAGAAACATCACGTTAGGTTCTTACATGAAAACAAATCAACAACATCTTTATTTTTTTAAGACAGGATGACAACATAAAAGTTTGTGCAGTTGTAGCTAATGTAGTGTTATTTTATCCACTTTTACTACTAAAATCATCTCCATCTACCTTTCCTTTTACCGGGCGATTTGGCTGTGCGGCTGTGAACTTGCATCGGGAGATAGCGGGGTTCGAATCCCACTGCCGGCAGCGCTGAAGATGTTTTTCCGTGGTTTCCAATTTTCACACCAGGGAAATGCTGGGGCTGTACCTTAATTAAGGCCACGGCAGCTTCCTTCCATCTCTAAGGCCTTTCCTCTCCCATCGTCGCCATAAGACCTGTCTGTGTCGGTGCGACGTAAAGCCACTAATGAAAAAAATCTTTCCTCCTTTATAGTTCAACTCAGGTTTTACGTAAACTCCATCCAAAAAGTTACAAAATCTTTCATGCTCATTTAACAATTTTAGTTTCTTTTTCAAGTGATTCCAATGTGAATCATAAATACCGGAATTTCCCGTGCCTAGTTTTGCAGTAAAGGACTTTAAATACACCGGGTGAGGCATTGTAAGAAACGTTGACTGTATTATCTTCTTTTACGCCCCAGGAAATGCGAAAAATATTGAAGCAGGACTAAACAGGAATTTACAAATACTTTTCAAATTTGTCCATTTTAAGATCTTGCCCCCGTCATTTAATGTACATATATCAAGATTATCATTCATGAAAATATCATGTTTAATGGCTCTAAAATCAAGAGCCTCGTTTAATGTTACAGAAGTACCAATTTTCGGAATATTTTCCTTAGTCATATAAATTTTGATAATACAGAGACTTTGGCTGTTAAAATTGACAAAAACTTTGTCAAAATCTAATTTGCGTTTAATACTGAAATTACCTTGAACGTCATCGAAGTCCTTGATCCTGTCATCTTCTTCCTCAGCTTTCTTTCTTTCTTTCTTTCTTTCTTTTCTCTCTCTCTTTCTTTCTTTCTTTCTTCACGTTGTTCGATTTCTTCTTGTCTTTGAATAGGAGTTTTTCTCGGTGTTGGAAGATTTTTAGACAGATAGGCAGCCACATTTTCCAACTTAGGAATAGCGCCGTTTGAGAGTTTTGAATGGTTAGGTTTTACAGTTAAAATTGACTCATCAGGTCTTTTAACAGAATCCTTCCCAATTACGAAACGTTCGTCGAAGTGTTTTATGAACACAACTGAGCTTGCTGAAGGGACGAATTCGATTCTATGGATGGCTATGATCCACTTTTGTTTCCGAAACACGTCAGTAGGAAATTTAAACACTGAAATGTTATGCTGTTTTGAACTATAGTTGATTCTACAACCAGGTATACAACACGACGTGGTCATAATTCATGATGTTCACACACGTTTAAATCATTCAACACCATCGATAGCCTCACTGCTGCGAGGTTCAGATCAGCCTACAAGTCACTGGCGAGAAGTGAAGCAGCCGGCGGTTTGTGTAACGTAGCGCCCGAAGTGGAGGGAGAGCCTTATGGCCTGTCTATCTAGTTGGCCTTCGTGGTACTGAGTAATGGCATTCAGAGCACGACTAGTGCATCTGAGTGTTATGAATGGTGTTGCTCATAGGGTCAGTCGTGCTGCAATAGCACTTTCTGACCCAGTGAGGAAAGCAATGGCAAACTACCTCACTCTTCGTCTTGCCTAGTACGCCTCATTTTGGTGCTGCCATTGGATTTTGAGGTTTCCTTATAACCGCATAACCTTTGGTGGTACTATTTGAGGATCCAAACAGCCTCTGGGCTGATGACCTAACGGACAGACCGCACCTGAACGTTGACAAGCGATGAAATAATGCTAATAATGAGAAGAAAAAGGCAAGGGTGTATTCTGCCCGAATGCAGGTCCGAACCTCCGCAGATGTGTGGTGGCCAGTTCCTTTCTACCCCTCCATTCCCTTACCCTTCGTCAACAGCGCGTGGCAACCCACTCAAATCTTGATCAAGCCCAATGTTGCTTAACTTCGGAATTCTCACGAGATGCCGAGTTTCAACACTGCTACGGCCGTTGGCTATAATAATAATAATAATAATAATAATAATAATAATAATAATAATAATAATAATAATAATAATAATAATAATAATAATAATAATAATAATAATATATGTATGTATGTATGTATGTATGTATGTATGTATGTATGTATGTATGTATGTATGTTGGGTATTCAGCCCGAAGGCTGGTTTGATCCTCTGCAGCTCCGCCAACAGCTGTCATAAATAGCCTAGGCAGCACTGAAGAGGCGTACTAGGGAAATGAGGAGTGAGGTAGTTTCACGTTGCTTTCCTCAATGAGCCAGCCGTTGCTATTACATATCAGTATGCCAAGCCCACTGAAATGCATGCACCAACCGACCCTATGAGCGATATTTTCACACCATTCATAACAGGGATTGGCTGCATAAGGAATGGTATTACTAGCATCACTCATACCTCAGTCACTTTCATATTGTCAAAGCCAAGGATGAGACTGAGACAGGTCAATGAAAGTAACAAATTTGATATAGCCCACACCAGAAGACATAGTGCACTGTAAACACTACATCTCGCCAGCAAAGGCATAATAATAATAATAATAATAATAATAATAATAATAATAATAATAATAATAATAATAATAATAATAATAATAATAATAATAATAATAATAATAATGTCCGCCTCTGTGGTGTAGTGGTTAGCGTGATTAGCTGCCACCCCCGGCTCTGCCACGAAATTTGAAAAGTGCTACGAGGGTTGGAACGGGGTCCACTCAGCCTCGGGAGGTCAACTGAGTAGAGGTGGGTTCGATTTCCACCTCAGCCATCCTGGAAGTGGTTTTCTGTGGTTTCCCACTTCTCCTCCAGGCAAATGCCGGGATGGTACCTAACTTAAGGCCACGGCCGCTTCCTTCCCCCTTCCTTGTCTATCCCTTCCAATCTTCCCCATCCCCCGCATGGCCCCTGTTCAGCATAGCAGGTGAGGCCGCCTGGGCGAGGTACTGGTCGTTCTCCCCAGTTGTATCCCCCGACCAAGAGTCTGAAGCTCCAGGACACTGCCCTTGGGGTGGTAGAGGTGGGATCCCTCGCTGTGTCCGAGGGAAAAACCGAACCTGGAGGGTAAACGGATGATGATGATGATAATAATAATAATAGCCTCTCACAGCAAAATGTCAAACCCAACCTTCTCGTGGTGATCCATGTTATCACAGATTGGGTCAATGGCGATCGAGTTCAGGCGGTATAACCGAAGTGTACACTGTTAAGAGGAGGGGAGGACATGTTCTTTCTTCAGTATGTACACCAACATCCGTCCGGCTCCATGACTAAATGGCTAGCGTGCTGGCCTTTGGTCACAGGGGTTCCGGGTTCGATTCCCGACAGGGTCGGGAAATTTAACCATAATTGTTTAATTTCGCTGGCAAAGTGGCTGGGTGTATGTGTCGTCTTCATCATAATTTCATCCTCATCACGACGCGCAGGTTGTCTACGGGAGTCAAATCGAAAGACCTGCACCTGGCGAGCCGAACTTGTCCTCGGACACTCCCGGCACTAAAAGCTATACGCCATTTCTTTTACCAACATCCGTGTAAAGGTCAGTGCCTTGGCCTTAAGGTGGCAGCTCCACCAAGGCACTTGGAGTTTATGGGCCAATAACTCGTAACCTCTTAAGGCCGGTCTCCACTGATTAACATTTAACAACAACATGTTTAATGTTAAGAGTGTTAAATGTTAACTGGTGCCACCATCAACATGTTCAATGTTAAATGTTGAATACTGTTTCATTTAACATTGTATCCAAACTTAATAAACATGTTAAACTTGACTTTCTTTGTTTATATATAGGCCCTAAATAGTTCATCATAACAATTTGTGGTTATACATTTAGGTGGTGTCTAGTATTTTCAAATAAGGACAATGGACTCAGATAAAGGGGATTTCGCCCTTGATGCTTCTTGTTATGGCTTAGAAATGCAGTTTTATCAGACACATTTCCTCCCCTCATCCTTCTCATTGCTTCAAAAACAAACCAGTTTGAAGTATAAACTTCGTCCGCTCCCGCACCCAACTTATGATTTTTTTGTTCCAATACTCGACTATACTGGGAGCGGAGGGACGCTAGGTTTTTTATCAATGCACTCGCGGGAACAATTAAGGATAATTTAGAATTCCTGTAAAATGTCGGCTTTCTTCGCTTTATCCCTGCATTCCTTTTATGAGACATCCCATAAACAAGGCCTTTCTATTATATCATTAATTAAGTCCAAAGTAATCTTGCTCCACTCCCTTTCTGACTATAAACGACACACGTGCGCGTTTCGGTACCAGTACTGTATTTGTAGCTTATAACAAAGAGAATGAGTGTTGCGGAGTGTTGTAACTATAATTCTACTTCACGAGAAGCACGTCGTTTGCATCGTTTGGCTATCTGTTGACATGGAACCGGAAAGGAAGTTGCCGAAGCTGTGCCAACATCTCACGAACAACGAATTGACTTGACATGTTTTCCACTTGGAGCGGAAAACACGCCAACATGTTAAAAGTGTTAACCTCAACATTCTGAGTTAACATGCAAAGTCAATTGGAAGACACAATCACAATATCCATGTCAATTGTAACATGTTAAATTTAACATGTTGGTGTTAAATGTTAATCAGTGGAGACCGGCCTTTAAATAAACCTATTAAAGAAACAGAGATGAGAAATAGCCGGACGGACAAAAAGCTGACGACCTTTAGCACGTCGAATGGCCCGCAGCAGAGTCCACTGGTGAAAATTCATCGAAGCTCTATGATCCTGAAGGAGCCACAAAAAATAAGTAAGTCACACCTCTATGGTGCAGTGGTTAGTGTGATTAGCTGCCACCCCCGGAGGCCGATTGATAATAATAATAATAATAATAATAATAATAATAATAATAATAATAATAATAATAATAATAATAATAATAATAATAATAATACGTATGCATGTTCCAACTAAGTATATTTGACGGTTTATGGGGACGCCGAGAAGCTGAAATTTTGTCGCGCAAGATTATTTCTTCTTCTTTATCTGTTTACCATTGAGGGTCGGTTTTTCTCTCGGACTCAGCGAGGGATCCCACCTCTACCGCCTCAACGGATACAACCGGGGAGTATGACCAGTACCTCGCCCAGGCGGCCTCACGTGCTATGCCGAACAGGGACCTAGCGGGGGGATGGGAAGATTGGAAGGGATAAACAAGGAAGAGGGAAGGAAGCGGCCGTGGCCTTAAGTTAGGTACCATACCGGCATTTGCCTGGAGGAGAAGTGGGAAACCACCGCTACTCAGCTAACCTCCTGAGGCTGAGTGGACCGCGTCCCAGACCTCGTACCACTTTTCTAATTTCGTGGCAGAGCCGGGAATCGAGTGGACACGAGGTTACTTGAATACCGTACACTGGAAGCGGAAGATGTTACCTGTTCCGTCCCAGAGCATTGAAAGTACAGTGTGTATTACTTCCCCTCCTTGATTTATTTACGTTTTGATAATTGGGAAAGTAGTGTTATTTTGTGTGTAAATTTCTCAAACATTATCTATTTATTTCTTACTTTCATGGACTTAATTCGACCTGCTGGAATAGTAGTACTCCGATCTCCAGCGCTACGAGGTGAACTAGGGCAGTGAGAGTCTCGTGGGTGCCAAACAGCCCGAGCGGATATCTTCTTCTTCTTCTTCTTAATTTCTTGGTTTTCGCGTTAGCGCTGCGACTGTTCAGCCGGCCCCGTGGTGTAGGGGTAGTGTGCCTGCCAGTAGATAAAATCAGGGATTCTGCCGCCGCCTCCACCTCCCAGGGGCCTCCCCCTCCTCCGCCACCCGGGGGCCTTCCCAGGGGCCCGCTCCTACTCCTCCTGGGAGGCCTTCCCAGCGGCCCGCTCCTACTCCTCCTCCCGGGAAGCCTTCCCAGGGGCCCGCTCCTACTCCTCCTCCCGGGAGGCCTTCCCAGGGGCCCGTTCCTACTCCTCCTCCCGGGAAGCCTTCCCAGGGGCCCGCTCCTCTTCCCGCGGGAAATTTGAATTGGTAAATAAAGCCACGTGCTTTTTGACAGCTATCATCGACAACAATGCATCGCTAACCTCAGTGCTGCCATCTTGACGGGCCTAAACCTCAGTGCTGCAAACTAAACCTTACTAGCGCGAGATTTCAATTGGTAAACAAAGCCACGTGCTTTTTTGACAGCTGTCATCCGCCAGCTTTAATCAACAGGGTACCGTGCTGCCCTCTTTAGCTACATACCCTTAACATGTGGTGGCGGACAATTTGAAAAATTCTTTTTGACAGCAGCCATCTTTAATCGACAGAGCATCGTGCTACTATCTTTATCGTAGTAGTGGGCAATTTCTACGTCACAGCTGTCATCCGCCATCTTGCATCGCTAACCTTAGTGCTGCCCTCTTTAGCTACTTACCTTTAACATGTATGCCATCTTTATAACACTAAACTTTATTCTTTGACATGTGGTGGTAGGTAATGTGCTTTTTTTTGATAGCTGTTATCCGCAATCTTTAATACCTTTGACATGTGGTGGTAGGAAATTTTACAGCGACCATCAACGATGTGCTAGCTAAATCTACATGTTTGCAACTTTACGCAGGCAATTTATCAGGTGCTTGGACGGTCCCTATCCAACGGATCTGTTTTAGGATTTGAGTTAAAGCTAATGCTGCTTAGCATGATTTGCACCTAACATGCTTTTGTGCAGAAAGTGACTTAGCAAAAAATAAATCCTTGTCTTGTTATGTCAGGAAGGGCAACCTGCTAAATTACGATCTTTCAGCGTCAGGAAGGGCATTCAGCCGTAAAACAATAGTTCAAGATGTGAGACACTAGATACTGTTGTTTAAAATTCTGAAAGGGTATCCGACCTAAAACAGATTCCTGCGATTTAAAATATTGCGTCAGGAAGGGCCTCCGACCGTAAAACAGATTCTTGCGACTAAAAATCTTGCGTCAGGAAGGGCATCCGGCTGTAAAACATGACTAGGAGTGGGGAGCAGCAGTTAGCTCAAAGGTCGCTAACAGGCAGGGGATACCGTAGATGTAGGCTTAGCTTAGTGCTCTCGAGGATCGCTTCTCAGCCTAGCGCCCCTGTCTACCTACAGGCAGGGGATACCTTAGATTTGGCTTTTTGCTTAGTTCAGCGCCCCGTCAACTTACAGGCAGGGGATACCGTAGATGTGGTCTTAGTTTAATGTCCTTGAGGATCGCTTCTCAGCCTAGCGCTTCTGTCTACCTACAGGCAGGGGATACCGTAGATGTAGTCTTAGCTCAGCACTCTGCTAAGTACAGGCAGGGGATACCGTAGATGTGGTCTTAGCTCAGTACATTAAGACCAGGCGGGGGATACCGTATATGCGGTCTTAGTTTAATGTCCTTGAGGATCGCTTCTCAGCCTAGCGCCTCTGTCTACCTACAGGCAGGGGATACCGTAGATGTGGTCTTAGCTCAGTACCTTAAGACAAGGCAGGTTATACCGTAGATGTAGGCTTAGCTTAGTGCTCTTGAGGATCGTTTCTCAGCATAGCGCCCTTGTCTACTTACAGGCAAGGGATACCGTAGATGATATTTTCTTCTCTTTTGCTTAGCTCAGCGCCCCGTCAACTTACAGGCATGGGATACCGTAGATAGCTCAGCACCCTGCTAAGTACAGGCAGGGGATACCGTAGATGAGGTTTTAGCTTTGTCCTCTTGAGGATCGCTTCTCAGCCTAGCGCCCTTGTCTACTTACAGGCGAGTGATACCGTAGATGATGTTTTCTTCCCTTTTTGCTTAGCTCAGCGCCCCGTCAACTTACATGCAGGGGATACCGTAGATGTGGTTTTAGCATAGTGCTCTTGAGGGTCGCTTCTCAGCCTAGAGCCCTTGTCTACTTACAGGCAAGGGATACCGTGGATGATGTTTTTTTGCTTAGCTCAGTACCCCTGAGGATCGCAACTCAGCTCAGCGCCCTTGTTTACCTACAAGCAAGGGATACTGTAGATGATGGCTCCTTCTCTTTTTGCTTAGCTCAGCGCCCTGCTAAGTACAGGCAGGGGATACCGTAGATGTGGTCTTAGCTCAATGCCCTTGAGGATCGCTTCTCAGCCTAGCGCTCTCTGTCTACCTACAGGCAAGGGTTACCGTAGATGTAGGCTTTTTGCTTAGCTTAGATGCTGCTAAGTACAGGCAGGGGATACCGTAGCTGCGGTCTTAGCGCAGTGCCCTTGAGGGTCGCTTCTCAGCCTAGCGCCCTTGTCTACTTAGAGGCAAGGGATACCGTAGATGCTGTTTTCTTCTCTTTTTGCTTAGCTCAGCGCCCCGTCAACTTACAAGCAGGGGATACCGTAGATAGCTCAGCACCCTGCTAAGTACAGGTAGGGAATACCGTAGATGTGATCTTAGCTCAGTGCTCTTGAGGATCGCTTCTCAGCCCAGCGCCCTTGTCTACTTACAGGCAAGGGATACCGTAGATGATGGCCCCTTCTGTTTTTGCTTAGCTTAGTGCCCCGTTTAAGTTCAGAGGTCGAGGATCGCGCGCTGGCCCTCCCAGGTTCGATCCGCTAGTATAATACATCAGCCTGCAGAACTCCTAAATTCCGGCACCTCGGCATCCTCGAAAACAGCAGGTTAGATCCTGATTTAGTCCGATAGTGCTTAAATACGTCAGCCTGCAGAACTCAGCGTCTCTTCTAAAGGCACTCGGAAGAATTCTTGTTGCATAAACATTTCGTTACAACTGTAGTGCAGACGTTTGCAACTTACACATACGCTTAGTAACAAGCTGCATATTTACTCGGTGTAGTCTGTGATCGCAGTTCTTCGTGTGCGTTAATTGTGTGCGCATCCTTTACTTTCTCACCGTCTAGTAGTAAAAATAAAAGATAAGATTAATTCCTTGAATATTATTATTATTATTATTATTATTATTATTATTATTATTATTATTATTATTATTATTATTATTATTATTATTATTATTATTATTATTATTTACGATTTCTTTTTTCTTTGTTTCTTAGAAAATCACTGACTGCTGTGAATATTATTCTAGTAACCATTATTCTTCAGTTTGCAGCCTTCAACTTAAAGTAAGCCTAAACTCTTGGTTAGTGTTTGCATTTTTTGTTCGAAAGCAACTTCTACGCTAGCTAATAAACCAACCTACCCTTTCATATCCTATCATCACAAGTGCTTTCACGCTAGGCAATAAAGGTCTTTGAGTTAAAGAAGGCTAGGCTAGCTGACTTGCCCTTTCATATCCCATCATCACTATGTATGAGGCAAGTACTCTGTGTGTAAACATGAGAATGTGCTAACGCTACTTTCAGACAGTTACGGTTAACAAACTAACTTACCCTGTCCTATACTATTACCACAAGTGCTTCTATACTAGGCAATAAGCATCTTTGAGTTGCATGTTTGTAAAGATAGCTAGGCTAGCTGATTTACCCTTTCATATCCCTACGCTACATTCATATATTTTTTTAGGTACAAGAAGAATATTATCGTAGCCATTTATTCGAGTTACAGGCTTGAACGTGCACATTTTATTTATCCGAGTAACAGTTTGTAGTCTGCCGCGCGTACATTTTAAGGTATGTTTCGAACTTTAAAAATCTTCGTGTTCCATGTTTGTAAAGATAGCTAGGCTAGCTGACTTACCCTTTCATATCCCTAAGGTACATTCATATATTTTGTTCTTTTTTAGGTACAACAAGAATATTATTGTCGACATTTATTCGAGTTACAGGCTTGAACGTGCACATTTTATTCATCCGAGTAACAGTTTGCAGTCTGCAGCGTGCACATTTTTAGTTGCAGAATTCTTGCTAGTCAGAAGTTTCAAAGTACTGAAAACTTTTTAAATTGCGTTCAATCGGATGTGCAACTGCTTCTTAACAAAACTTTGTCTAATCATAATTTATTTAAACTTAAATTCGAACTTTTTGCGTTGTATATTAAGAGCACAGATGAATCTGAAATAACTGAAATTAAATCATTTCATTCGAAGAATTTTGTAGTAAGTGAGTCGACTAATGTTGGTGATGTATTTAGGGATGTCTCGAACATTATTTCAACTAAGAGCGATGAATTTCAGGAAAAGTAATCAGGTTCTTTGATGAATCCATGTCGGCAGCTCAATGTACGATGAACCTCGGTAGGGATTGTACTTGCTGATGTTAACTTCTAGATACAAAATATCGACTAAAGCCCAATTCATTTTAAGGTATATTTCGAACTTTTAAAATCTTTGAGTTGCATGTTTGTAAAGATAGCTAGGCTAGCTGACTTACCCTTTCATATCCTTACGCTATATTCATATATTTTTGTTCTTTCTTAGGTACAAAAAGTATATTATCGTAGCCATTTATTCGAGATACAGGCTTGAACGTGTACATATTATTCATCCGACTAACAGTTTGCAGTCTGCAGCACGTACATTTTAAGGTATGTTTCGAAAATTTTGTATCGATCTTATATGTTTACATCGTTTTTAGCATTCTAGGATAGGAGGATTAGAAGGTATAGACACGAAAGAGGTTAATCATGTCATTTCAAACTCACAACAATGTTCGAGCTCTATAGGTTGAAACTTGGTTTCTTCCGAACATTGCAGATTTAGTCTAATCTCTATTGATAAATAGTTGTTCTCTTCAATCCTCATTAACCGTTATTAATTGAATTTTTGTTTTCTCATAGGTTAAAACTTGGTTTCTTCCAAACATCGCAACTTTTGTCGAATGTCTATTGATAAATGGTTGTTCGCTTTTCAGAACTAGAAGACAGCATGTTTCCCAGCTCGCAGTGTAATGAAAAGTTCGCAAGACGTGATATCCTTGAACGCCATGTAAAAACAAAACATCAGGCATCTACTATGTTACCCTGCGAGCAGTGTAACTTAACATTTACGAGAGAAGATAACCTCAAACGACATTCAAGAACAAAACACCCTAGCATAACATCCGCTTTATGTGAAGTTTGTGGGGTGTATTTCGCTAATGTAGAGAAATACCACGCTTAGTAGAGATACATCAGGTATCTACTTACAACTATAACCCTCAGGTAGTATAGGAAAAATGCGTATAAATACGGATGTAGCTGTAGAAAGTAGTAGTAAAAAACCAAGGAAAAATCAAGAACTTCAAACTATACACTGCGAACATTGTAACACTAATGTACCTTTTCAGGGCCACTTACGGAGTAATGCGCATAAAAATACTGCCTGTAGAAGTGCTAGTAATACAAACATCGAGGAAATTAATACTTCATTTAAAAGTAGGATTTTTATTAAGATTGCAAAGTACGTTGTTATTTTAATATTTACTAATCTGAGTTGTTTATTCTTTGTTTTGGGAGTGTCCAAGTTTGTAACACTTCTATCTCTTCCCGCTAAATTTGGATGCTGACCAATAGAAAATTTTGTATATTTATTTTGTAAACAATAAGATCTGTCTTGTACCAATTTAATTATCCAACGAAAATTGGAGGGTCGGGCTTTACCCCAGAGCTCTCTAGAACCTTCGTCTCGGTTATAAAAGCTTGCACATTTTTCGACCAGGTTGTCTTATTGATTGTTCAGTCTACTGAGTGTGTGTTAATAGGGGAGGCGGAGGCGTCTCGCCCATCATTGAGTTATCCACCAGCTTAAGTTAATGGCAGCCATCATATAACTAAGTGACAGCCTCTGAAAGGTAGCTCGAGGGGAAGGTTTCCAATCTTTCATAATGTAAACTTAAATTTCCAAAAATGTAAATTTCTACTTCTAACGAAAATCTCAAACAAGCCGAAAAGAACTTAGCTGAAATTAGGGAATAGAGAGTGCGATACCCTCTCGTATTCCCTCTCTACTTGATTTTGAGGTGGCTATGACTTTGTAACCGATTCATATTTTTTTAAACTTTCCTCTATCTAGTCACCTCAGTTGCATAGGATTGGCCTGCGCAACTTCGGGCCATAAGCCCAAATAGGGGTTTAAACTTCTAATTGCAAATTTCTAGGAGCGCAAGTTCGCCTCCCCATTACTTTGCTTTTTGGACCAGTAACTTTAACCTAGTCCTGCCCCGTGGTGAAGGGAGCAACGTTTCCGCCTGTCACCCAGCGGCCCCGGGTTCGATTCCCGGCCGGTTCAGGGTTTTTTAATTGTAAATGATTCATATCCCTGGCCCTGGGACAGTGTGTTTGTGTTGTCGTTAACGTTCCTTTCCACACATTCAACACTTTACACCTCCGCAATATCCAAATACACGCAGGTTCATAACACATGGTGCAAGTAGGGCGAAAGTGCTTTTTCAGGTCGACGCCTCCGAGCAAATAACATAAAAAGTCTTTAACCTATTCTTTCCCACAAAGGTCTGGTAGAATGGGCACATGGTACCCCAGTTAAACTTACGTCCTTTTATGTTAAAGATAGTTGTCGGTCGGGCTTTAAGACAGTCAATACTGTTTGGTTTTGTAAAATATATTTCGTGCTTTAGGTAGACCTGGAACGTCTTGAAAATGTAAATTTGATAGAGCAAAGACGCTCAGTTCAATAATGTTGAATAGTGCCTTTGGAAGGCTGTAATTTTACAAGGTGTGGAGAGTAGTCTCCTATACAAACTTGTAGAGCGAGGAAGCTCTTACTTTGGTGTAAAAGAAATTGGGAGATCCGTCTCCTTGTATGGCTTTCTGGAGGAGCCGCGGCGCAATTGAAGACTGTATAATTAGGAGGCTTAAAGCTCAAAGTTGTAAATTCAATGTTATTCAATTTTCTAAAATTTGATACCCAATCTTATGTATTTTAGTGTCTCAAACTCTAAAGTCTAACTTTTGGAAAGAAACAAAAAAGTAGTAGAGAAAAGAGAAATATAACTTTTGATTGTCTTAGATTGACTCGTTCATGCCTGCACCTTCTTTCACCTTTGTCCACCACGATATCCCCGTGACAAGTGGTAGAAGAGCGTGGTTGAATGGGTCTGGATAACCCCCTTTTGACAACTAAACATAGATATCTCTCTAAACTCTAAAAGTTTTCTTGGTTGTTGGAAATGTTCAAAATTCATTAACATGTCTGGCCATCGTCAAGTCCTTGCACTCGGGTTCTTGCGCTAGGAGGAATAGATTTATGAACTACTAATTAGGTAGGTCCAATCAGAAGACACGGTTGTGGCAGATATTGCTAAACTTAAGGAATCTCTAGAATTTCTTATTTGTATCCCGGTATTTGGGGAGAAAGAAATTGATGAGAATCTATCCAATATTACGGATAATACCACCGAGCTAGCTTCTGTAGTTGGTTTCTTTTAACTAAGTGATCCCTCGGCTAATCACCTTAAAAGTGTACAAGCAGGATTGTCTCTTTTTTATAACAGGGCTAGGGACCTATTGTCTCTAAAGCTAAAGGATGATCACGTGAAGGAGGCTAGCAAATTGGTCGAACATCTGTTGGATAGATGGAACTCTGAAAAGTGGTTGTAAAAGGGGCTCTGGTTAAGACGCAGCAGGTCGTTATGCTACTTAGTTTCCAGAATGGGTAAAGAAAAGAAAAAGTAAATAATGCAATGTAAATTTTAATCTTATACCAGTTGTACAGTATCATTTGAAGTAATTCCACATACTGTATATCAGTTGAATATATTTGTAAGTAGTACAATGTAAATTTATTAAGGTTGAGCTGTGTGTTTAATAAAAATGTTAGCGTAAATTATGTAATATTGTATTATAGGAAAATTTTCTTCTCTTAATTTAATATTTAGTGCTTAACAATAACGTATTTTAGTGTACCATTTGCCACAGAAGTAGACACGTCATTTGCAAATAAAGAGATTTTTGATTTTTGATAATAGGGTTAGTCAGTTGTTGTCCAGGGCCGCTACTCCTAAAACCGACCAGGTTCCTAATGTAAACCTGTATACGGGGGAAGATTCTAGTAGGTCTATCAAGGGTAGGAAATCTGTTGCTACTCAAGAAACATCTGCCCATCGGAACAAGTGTGGGATCATCTAAGACAACTTCCACCGTTTTTTATGAGTCATGCAGTGTTTGAACCTTCTCTATCTCCAATGCCGTCCCCCATTATGTCGCCCGGTTTCAGCAGCATTTCCACACCTTAGCCATGTTGCTTAAGGGCATCTCCAAGTTTTTATTAATTCGTCTGATGAGGTGATTTTATTCCTAAAATTTTTTAGTCGAGTTTCAAGACCATGCTTTAATATTTGCTCTCTCTAACTCTCAAATACTGCAAATAGCTTACCTCTATTCGGTAGGTGTCTTCTCGGACAAAATAGTAAAAGCAATAGCCGATAGATCTTCGATAGAGGATTCCCATGCCCATCTTCTGGCTAATTTTATTCCAGCTAGAGCAATATCATCCCTGATTCAGGAGTACTACTTTAGAGTACAGAGTTTGGACGAGAACTTTGCCGACGTTATCCATGAGATAAAATTTTATACTAGGGTATTCGCTCTTCATTTTCCAGAATATCAAATAGTACAAATCACACTAGAAGGAATCTCTCCGCCCTATATGTCATACCTATGTTTCGCCTCTCGACCCCAAACCTTCTCGGAACTCGAGGCAATGGCAGTGTCAGCCGAAGGGGTGATGAACGCCGACCCTTTAAGAGTCACCTGTGAGCCCCCTGCGTCTTCTAACAGTTCTCGGCCACCACCTCGCCGAACCTTCCCCACACGCAAGTGTTGCGCGTGCGGATTGCCCGAACTCCTCAGAAATAAATGCCCCTTGGTAAAAACTATCGGAACTAGGAACGGAACAGGTCTGCCGCAATGTTGTTTCAAGTGTGGGTCGTCTTCCCATCTAGCCAAGAATTGTACGTCTAACAGCACACCGTCTTGTTCAACTTCTGGTGCTGCCTCCACTATCCCAGGCGGTAGGAAGTGACTAGTGTCATCGGCTGAGTCACAATGTTCACCTTCCAGAGGATCAGCCCCTGTTAGATTAGGCAACGAATCTTTCAAGGAATCTTATTATCTGAAGGCCCTATGGAATGCCTTAAAATTGCTTCAGGATCTCGTGGATTTGTGCCATGTCTTAAAATTGAGGTGAATAACGAACCCGTCACGGCGTTGCTAGATTCAGGGAGCGTTAGCTCCATTATTTCCGAGGAGTGGTACCTTGAACAGAAAGCTTGTTGCAAATTTACGGACTATTGTTTGTCGTCCATTAAATGTGTTTCGGCAAATTCGTCACCAATGGAAATTTTAGGCTTCATTTATGTTAAAGTTCGAATCTCAAAATTCACTTGGAGAATTAACATATTTGTAGCTAAATAATTATCTTGCCCTGTAATATTGGGGACCGATTTTATATCTCATTCGGGTCTTGTGCTTGATCTTCAGAGCAAGTCATGCACTTTCAAGTTGCTATTAACTGTAATATTCCTCCTTCGAAATTTAATTCTGTGTTACTTGCATCTATTTTGCCTACCCAGAGTAAGATGTCATTAGATATTAGGCATATACCTGAGGACCAGGCTGAAAGAATTAGAATGTTGTGTCAGTCTTTCCCTGACGTATTTTCAGGTACCTGGGCATCAGTGACCTTACTGAGTACAAGATTGAACTAACCGATTCTATCCCAGTTACATTTCCTCCTTATAGGCTATCTATACCTAAAATGTAAGCTCTTACGGAAATCATTGAGCAGATGTTAAGGGATGGTATTATCCGACCTTCAAAGTCGACGTATTCATCGCCCAGTTTTCTGGTACTGAAACCCCAAGGTGGTTTCAGGCCTGTTATTGATTACAGAGCTTTGAACCGTAAGGTCGTATAACAGTCTGTGCCCCCTCTGGACCTTCTCTCATGTTTTTCATGGTTTCGCAAGGCTAAGTTCTTTACCATCCTAGATCTTAGCCAGACATATAATCAAATCCCTCTGGCAGAAGAAACGAAACATATAACGGCTTTAGCCACGGATTGGAATTTGTATGAATGTGTGCCTTTCGTCCTCCCCACAGGCTAGGCTTCCCTTACTAAGCTGCTGGATAGGGTCTTCTCTGATATCAAATTTGAATATCTATACCATTAGCTCGACGATGTCTTCGTGTTTTCGGAGACCTTCGAAGGGCACTTAGAGCATCTGAAAGAAGTCCTAACTCGCCTTTGTAAGGCTGGGTTTACTGTCAAGTTATCGAAGGTAGCTTTTGCTAAGCCTTCTTGTCATTCTTAGGGCATACTGTGTCGCCCGATGGTGTTTCTGTTGACCATTCCAGAACGCAGGCTATTCGTGACTTCAAGCCTCATAAGGACATGAAACGAATTGCTAGGTTCAGATGCATTGTGAATTTCTTCAGCACATTTATTCCTAACCTTGTTAATAGGGCGGCGCCACTAAACCTACTTCGCAGGAAAGGTGTCACGTTCGGATGGGGGCCATCGCAATAAGCTGCTTCTGAAGATCTGAACTAGCTCTTGTAACGCCCCCGTATTAACTACGCCAGATTTCTCAAAGTAATTCATTGTTCAAGCTGATGCCTCTTCATCTACGGTTGCCGCTGTACTTCGTCAAGAAACGGAACTCGGAAGGTGGCCTATTGCCTACAAAACTAGGACTAAATCGGCTCAACAACCCAAGTACTCCATCTATGAATTAGAGGTTTTGGCAGTTTTGTTTGCTCTGGAGAAGTTCCACCTTTACCTGGAACGTGTCAAATTTGAATTAGAGAGACAACCAAGACTTAATTTGGGTTTCAGCTAGGCCTCGTCGTACGGGACCTATCGCCCGTTGGGCTATCAGAATTTCTTCCTTCCAATTCGAGGTGCGACACATTAGAGAATCAGAAAACGTAGTCGCAGATGTCCAAAGCCGTTTGTTTTCTAGTGATGCTGAGACCACTGAACAGGAGTATAGTTTTCTCTTCCCACGCCCACACCTTCTAATGTTACTGTTATTCTCACTGATATCCCTAAGTTTTTCGTTATATCGAGAAATATCAACGAGAAGATTCAGTAGTGGGTCCCGTAATGGAAACCATTTTTTCTGGGGAACACGTTGTCCTTTATGTATTGAGGAACATGGTTTTGTGTTGCCCTTCGAGGCACGACCAGACGATGAAAGTAGTTGTTCCAGCTGTGCTTGTGCCTATGATCTTCAAATACTATCATGAGACTCAATTAGGGGGCATTTAGGCATCATCAAGGCAAGGGGAAAGATCAGGGACATGCATATTTGAAAGAGTATGGACGGCGAAATATTAGAGAAATGGTTAAAGCTTGTAAATCCTGCTTGCTTAGTAAGCCCACCATATCGACTAACCTAGGTCTATTGTCATCTCATCAGGCATCTCGCCCCATGGAGGGTTTGTATATAGGCTGCGTTGGACCCTTCCCTCAATCGAAGGGGAACGTGAATAAATTTATATATATGTAGACGGCTTCAAAATATTTTCATGGTTATTTCCGACTAAGCTGGCTACCACTCAGTCCACAATTTCTTGCCTTAATACTATCTTCGCTTATTTTTCGTCCCTACCAATATATTGTTTTTGATAATGCGAAGGCTTTCACCTCTAACTTATTTCGAAACTTCTGTTTTGATGTGTCAATATCACATGTAACAACTTCCGCTTACTACCGTAAACCATCTCTGGCTGAGCGGGTCAATCGTAATCTTCGATAAATTTTGATAGCCTTTCATCATGAAGATCATTCCAGGCGGGATACTTATCTGCATTGGTTATCGTTTGCCCTAAAATCGACTCTTCATAAGTCCCACAAGTTCACTCCTGTCTCTCTCATGTTTAAATATGTTCCCAACACGCCGCTGTCTAAACTTTGGTCCCTCAATGAGATATTGCCACAGACAATACATCCTGATAATATCAGAGACAGGAAGAAGGCTAAAAGTTAACTTAAGGCTTCTAATGAAAAGGCTAGAGAGAGAGAGAGATGATCGTGGACGGAGGCCCACCAATCAATCAATCAATCAATCAATCAATCAATCAATCAATCAATCAATCAATCAATCAATCAATCAATCAATCAATCAATCAATCAATCAATCAATCAATCAATCAATCAATCAATCAATCAATCAATCAATCAATCAATCAATCAATCCTGATCTGCATTTGGGGCAGTCGCCCAGGTGGCAGAAACCATATCTGTTGCTTTCCTAGCGCTTTCCTAAATGATTTCAAAGAAATTGGAAATTTATTGAACGTCTCCCTTTAAATGTTGGAGATCAGGTTGTGGTTAAGAATTCTGTAGCTTCAGGAGAGCTTGCCCGCGAATTTCATGGGCCATGTATTATTTTGGATTTCTTAACTCCTGTCACTCTTTTGGCAAGCAACCCAGCCACTGAGAGGATATTTTTGTTTTCAGTATAGTCATGGCAGTAAGAAAATTTTATATTTCTTTTATAAACAGTCTTGAATATTAGAATTAATTAGGTAAAGTATAAATTGAAATATGGAGGCCTTCTGCCCCACTGATATATCGGTGTTTTACCTCTTATTGTTCCACCTGTGTACAAACCCTCCCCTCAAATAAAGTTTACTAATTGTCGGTTGCCCGGAGGCCATTACCTAGCCCCCGCCTCGAAAACCAAGCCTGCAATTCACACACTCATCCTCAATGCAACGCGCTTTATCTGAAACTGCAGCTTAAAACAATAAACAACTCTCCCTCTCCATAAATCATTTTCTGTCTCCAAGTAAATGACTGTTTCAGTGTCCTCTCTGTCATCTTCGGCTGCGCCTCAACATCTGGCGACTGATACTAGCGTGGGGTAAGGGCCCACTCTTCTCTTGCCCTGTCCCTTCATAACGGCGTGCCGGAGCACCATTCTTTCCGGTGAGGGCTGAGGTGCGGTAAGTTGACCGTCTAACTATCTTGAAGCAGTGTCTCTATATCTGCTCTGTAGCGACCATCGCCAGGGCTACCCCACATATGGTAGCGGGAGAGGTGAATCTGAGGGTACTTGGAGGGTCCGGGGGATACCACTAGGGTATCGGCTGCGGCGGCGGCTCTTGCCGTCAAACCTGAACTGTACATCCTGTAATTATACGGATGCAAGAAGACTTCAAGACAAGTCTTCGACATGATTCCTTAAAAATGAATTTTCATCAAGAAATACAACTTAAATTTCTTCTAACTAGTCAAACTTAAACCGTGAGGAGAGACTTTAACGAGGGGGGTGTACCGGGAAGTACACTCGCCCAGTTCATTCAAATGAATTGCCTTGAAGTATGCCATCTGATATATGAAGTTTGCAACTTCTAGTGCAAGAAGTTTATACTTTTCTCTACAGATGTCTCTACTAAAAACTTATGTCATGGGATTATTAAGATTGCAAAGTAATTTGTTATTTTAATATTTACTAAACTGAATGGTTTATTCCTTGTTTCGCGTATGCCAAAGTTTGTAACACTTCTATCTCTTCCCACTAAATTTGGATGCTGGCCAATAGAAAATTTTGTATATTTATTTTATAACCAATAAGACCTGTCTTGTACCTATTTCATTATCCAATGAAAATTTGGTGTTGGGCTTTAGCCCAGAGCCCTTTATAACCTTCTTCTATGGTATAAAAGCCGGCACATTTTTCGACCTGGTTGTCTTATTGATCGTTCAGTCTAATGAGTGTGTGTTAATAAAGGAGGCGGAGGCGTCTCGCCCGTCATCGAGTATTCTATCAGCTTAAGGTAATTGCAGCCATCATATAACTAAGTGATAGCCTCTGAAAGGTAGCTCGAGGAGAAGATTTCCAATCATTAATAATGTAACCTTAAATTTCCAAAAATGTAAATTTCTACTTCTAACGAAAATTTCAACCAAGACAAAAAGAACGTAGCTGAAATTAGGGAATAGAGAGTGCGATACCCTTCGTATTCCCTCTCTACTTGATTTTGAGGTGACTATGACTTCGTAACCGTTTCATATTTTTAACTTAACTTTCCTCCAGCTAATAACCTCAGTAGCATAGGATTAGCTTCCGCAACTTCAGGCCATAAGCCCAAATAGTGTTTTAAACTAATAATGGCGAATTTCTAGGAGCGCATGTTCGCCTCCCCACTACTTTGGTTTTTGGGCCAGTAACTTTAACCTATTGTATTTCACAAAGGCCTGGTGGAATGGCTACTTGTTACCCCTGTTAAACTTCAGTCTTTTTATGTTAAAGAAAGTTGTCAGTCGGGATTTAGGACAATCAATACTGTTCGGTTTTGTAAAATATATTTTGTGCTTTACGTAGGCCTGGACCTTCCTGAAAATGTATTTTTGACAGGGCAAAGACTATCTGTTTATTAATGTTTTTAATATTGCCTTTGGAAGGCTTGATTTTATAAGGTGTGTTGTGTCTATTATCCTATACAAATTTGCAGAGCAAGGAAGCTCAACAGAATTTCTCCAGAAAATCCGCCATTCACTTCAATAATTTATCCATGTATTGTCATCATAACTGTAAATATCCCGCGATATACCTGTAGGTGAAGCACGGGTTGTAAATATATGAGCCAAATAAAAAAGCCCTTACTTTGTTGTAAAAGGAATTGGGAGATCCGTCTCCTTGACTGGTTTTCTGGAGGAGTCGCGGTGCTCTTAAAGAGTGTATAATTAGGGGGCTTCAAAGTCAAACTTTTTAATCAAATAATATTCAATTTTCTAAAATTTGTTACCCACTCTTATATATTTTAGTGTCTCAAACTGTAAAGTTTAACTCCTGGAAAGAAACAAAAGCGTAGCAGAGAAAAATAATATAACTCTAACTTTAAAAGTTTTAATTAATCTTTTGGTTGTCTTAGATAGACCAATTCATGCCCGCACCTTCCTTCACCTCCGTCCACCACGGTATCCCCGTAACAACAAATATAATTACTATTATTATTATTAGTAGTAATATTATTGTACCGAGAGGTACACCTCACCCCGTGCATTTATACGAAACGCCTTGAAGAACACTAACACATAAAGTTTGCAATCACTATTTCAAGAAGTTTAGACATTTATCCATATATGTCTCTTTTAGAAAAACTGATTTCTTGCACTCTGGTGTAAGGGTATTGGAGCGCAGTCTCTGGATAAAATTACAGAACATTGAGGCTCTTTCTTTTAATGTAAAAGAGATTTTTTTGAATACTGAATGCTGCCTTTGGAAGGCCGTAACTCGTATATTTTGGAGCAAAAGTTGCTCTTGAAAATTTTGTGATTTAAATGGGGAGATTAGTCTCCTTGGATATCAAACTAAGCGAAACTGTTGTGATTTTGTAAATTGGGAGCTTGAAGCTCAAATTTTAGCTGATCATTTCTTGGTTATTCTTTTTATACATTGAACCAAACTAGCTCTGTACCTGAAAACATGTTCTGTCGCCAAGCGAATTGTTGTGTTAAAATTTAATATCTGAAAAGATATCAAAAGAACTATAACCTTTATTTTTAAAGTTTTAAATTGATCTTTGACTGTTGTAGATAGACCCATTCAAGCCAGCACATTCTTTCAGCTCTCTGTTCCACGCAAACACGGTAACAAGTGGTAGCAAGGCGTGGTTGAATGGGGCTATATAAAACCCCTTTTGACAGCTAAACATAGAAATTTACATCGAACTCTAGAAAGGTCCAATCTGGAGGCACGGTTGTGGCAGATACTGCCAAACTTAAAGAATTTACTATTTGCATTCCGGTATTTGAGGAGAAAGAAATTGATGAGGCTCTATCCACTATCACAGACAATACCACCGAGCTAGCTTCAGTAGTTAGTTTTTTGAAGTAAGTGATCCATCACCTAATCAATTTAAGAGAGTTCAGGCTAAGCCATTTCATTTCTACAATAGGGCTAGGGACCTATTTTCTCTATAATTGAAGGAAGATCATGCTAAGGAAGCCAGTAATCTTTTGGAACATCTTTCTGATATGTCGAATAAAGTTAGTCAATTCTTGTCCGAGGCCGAACTTCCTAAAAGTGACCAGGGTCCCATGGTAAACTTGTCTACTGAAGAAGGCTCTAGTAGAGGGGTTGAGAGTAGGAAATATGTTGCTACGCAACAAACATCTGCCCCAGCGGAAACTGAGTTTGGTCATCCAAGATAATTTCTACCGTTCTTTATGACTAATAACGTGTTGGAATGTTCTCAACCTCCTATGCCGTCACCTATTATGTCGCCCGGTTACAGCAGTTTGCCTCACCCATTGGCTATGTTGATTGAAGGCATTTCCAAGTTTTCAGTAAATTCAACTAATGAAGTAATTTCTTTCTTAAGATTTTTAGTCGAATTCCAAAATCACGCTTTAGTGTTTGCTCTCTCTCACTCCCAAATATTTCGAATTATTTACCCACATTCGGTAGGTGTCCTCTTGGACAAGGTAGTAAAAGCAATAGCTGATAGATCATCGATAGAAGTCTTCCACGCCCACGTCCTGGCAAACTTAATTCAGGGTAGAGCTATGTCATCGTTAATTCAGAGGTACCATTTTAGAGTACCGGGTTGGATAAGAACCTGCCAGACTTCATTCAGGATATTAAGTTTTACACCAGGGTGTTCGCCCGTCAGTTCCCTGAAGATCAAATTGTACAGACATTGTTGAAGGTATCTCTCCGCCCCATAGGTCATACCTATGTTTTGCTTCTCGGCTAAACCTTCTCGCAACTCGAGACAGTGGCAGTGTCAGCAGAAGGCGTAAGGTACGCCGAAACCTTTCCTACAAGCAATTTTTTGCATGTGGATCAACGGAACACCTTAGGAATAAGTGTCCCTTGGTCAAATCGAGTGAAATAGGAACGGAGCTGGTACGTCTCAAGGGTGCTTCAAGTGCGGGACATTTGCCCATCTGGCAAAGAATTGCCCTAACTCACTCACTCCTGATTATGTTGTGCCTGACTTTATTATCCCCCTGTCTCCATGCTCTTCCCGTTTTTCTGTATTACTCCAACCTATACACCTTTCTGAACTTGAGGCCACCTTCTGTAACGCAAAGAGTTCGTCTCCAGGCTCTGATTATATATCATATGATATGCCCCGGATCCTCCCTCTACGTGCTAACCAAGCTTTATTAGCTCTCTATAATAATATTCTTCTCACTACTTCTGTTCCTATATCTTGGAATGAATTTTTTTTGGTGCCTATCCCCAAACCTGGTCAACTTCACACTGACGCTAACAGCTTTCGAGGGATTGTCCTTGGTTCGTGTATCCGCAAGACGTTTTTAAAAATTCTCCTTCGACGAATCCTGTGGTCTCTTGAATATTATAATTTGGTTCCCAAATATCAATTCACTTACTTTAAAGGTCGTTGTGCTCAAGATGCTATTAACATTTTAATTATAGATATCTTATTAGCGCAAATTCGTAAGGATTGTATTATTGCTATTTTTTGGACATACGAGAAGCTTTTGACTCCATACCACTTCATCTTCTGTGGACTAATCTCGCACAGAAAGGTTTTCCTGCTCATTTTCTCCACATCTTGCGTAATTTGTATACGTATTGGAAACTTTCACTTAAAACCACTTATTCTTTTCTTCCTTGTCGTCTGTCATCTGTCAGTGTTCCTCAGGGGGACATTTTCAGTGGTCTGCCTTTCGCGCTGTACATGAGTAATCTTGAACAAGTGGTTACACAAAAAGCTCGCATTCTCTTTTATGCTGATGATATAGTTCCTTATTATTCTCATGGTAATGTCGATGTGTGTCGTCACCATATATATCAGCTAATGGAGCAAGTCATTACATGGCTTACTTTTCATGGTCTTCAACTTTCCACCTCTAAATGCTGTGCAATGTTTTTTTACCTCTAAGCGTAGGTTTAACTCTGAGCCACTTGTTTTCGATTCTCATGTCATTCCTTTTTTGTTCCTCCCATAAATACCTTGGTGTCATGCTAGACCGCTCATAATCTTGGAAACATCATATTACTCAGTTACGTAATTCTTTTGATACGCATATTAAAATTCTTCAAGCGGTTATCAGTCGATCATGGGGTGCTGACCCTGGCACAGCTCAGTTGTTATATTCTGCTACTATTCGCTCTGAACTCGACTACTGTGCACATGTTATAGATACTGTGCCGGATTCTTTTCTTAACCACTTAAATACTTTAGTATTTAAAGCCCTGAGAACTTGTGTTGGAGCATTGTTGTCTACCCCTACTAATGCTCTCCTTGTCGAGACCGGTGTGCTCCCTCTTCCAATTCGCCGTAAAATGATAACACCTATATATTTACTTAAAAGATTTGCCCTGGCTCAACACCCATTGCTTCCTAAATTGCAGTTATTAGATGAATACTCTCTTCTTTCACAGGCTCGCCGTCGTAAGATGCCTGCTTTGTTGTATGCATATCAATTTCTTCTCTCCTACAAAAATACCATCTTACGCACTGCTTCCTCTCCCTTTTATTCAGTACATTTTGACTGTTTATTTTTTGTCCCTTCTATCATTATCTCCCCTACATCTTCTTTTTCCTCTTCTATTCCTGGTTCTTCGTTGACTGGCCCTCCTTTTAAAAAACTACGTGTTGCTCTAAGTAATTCTGGTGTCAGCATATATACAGACGGCTCAAAAAACTCTTTTGGTGTTGGAGCAGCGTTCTATATTGTCAATACCAATGTTGCTGAACTCTATCGTTTACCCAGTGACTTTTCTATCTACACTGCGGAAATTTTTGCTAATCGACAAGCTCTCATATACATTAAGCATCATTCTATACCTAAAGCAGCTATTTATACGGATTCTCTCAGTGCCGTTCAATCGATCATGTCCTCTCATCTTTCTTTTAACTGGTATTTGTATCATGTTAAAAGTCTAATTTATTCCTTGCATCAATCTGGGGTGGTTCTCACTTTTGTCTGGATCCCTAGTCATATAGGTATCTATGGGAATGAACAGGCAGATTTATTTGCTAAGCGAGCTGCTCGTGATGGAAAATCCCTACTTAAACTTGCAGTTCCTCTACCCGATTTTTACCCTGTTATTAAACATTCCGCTTATCGTCAGTGGCAAGAAGATTGGACTCGATCAGCTTCTTATAAAGGTCGCTATTATTACAATATTCAGCCTTTTATTCCTCCCTATCCTTGGTATTTGAAGGGTAACAATTCTCGCCGCCACATTACCAACATTATTCGTCTTCGCTTTAATCATGCCCTTACTCCTCTGTATAAACATCGTTTTAACCTCTCCCCCCACTCCTCCTGTCTATGTGGTACTCCGTATGCTGATGTAAATCATTTATTATTCTAATGCCCTGTGTATGATTCTTTTCGTCCGGCTTTTATTTCTCGTCTTATCAGTCTTCAGAAAGCTCTCCCCACCAATGTCTCCTGTTTGCTTACCGATATGTCTCCTGCTATAATACATGCTATTAATCAATATTTGGATGACTCTCATATTCATTTGTAAATTACTGTCTTTTTATTGTTCGCTCGGTTACATACTCCTGCTTCCATTTTTTTTTACTTCTATGCACTTCCTTTTTTATGTTACGCGCTATTTAAGATGTGTACATAGACATGATGCTCAACTTTGTTCTTGTGACCTTTGTAGTGAGACTCATTGCGTGTGATCTTCGTAGTGTGAATAATTGCGTGTGATTTCGCATATTAAGTGTAATATCACGATAATAAGTGTAGTGGCTGGGTGAAATATTAGAGCCCATAATCTCTCCGACAACAACATGAAAATATCGAAGGTACAGCGTTCTCCTTAAGTCTTCGTCTTTCGCCTATAATTATTGAAATAGGTCATATTAAGAATGTACTACCAGTTTCAGTAATGACATAATCTTCAACTGTAAAATGTTTCGAGCAGACCAAAGTCTGGAGTCATATTTTTAGGAGTCATATTTTTATTTCGTAGGTCCTGCCTACGAATCGCATGCAACTACTTTTTACGGAAAGCATCTTGCTTAGAAAATTAATGGTATGAATACGGTCGACCTTGATTCTGGGACATTGGGACACAGCAATAGTCAGGCATCACAATTTTCTTGTCGTCTTTGTTGTCGTAACGATATATTAAATCCTTAACTTCAGCATTTAACTAGGTAACTTATATTAAAAATACACACAAACAAATGACGATCGACAAGCGCATACCGGGTACTACACGTGAGACATCTATCGGTAGTGTTTCAGTACATCCCTATTGAGATCACCCGCTAGGATGATGGGATCGTCCTTAGTTACCATATTCACGCAATTATCTATTTCTTCTATAATATCTGTGGATGTAAACTCTGGTTGAAAATAATCACATATAAGTACGCACTGTCTTGTTCGTATTACTAACGTGTTCTTTGACTCATGTTGTATAGCGAATGGTACGAAATTCTCTTTGAAAAAGCAGGCGATTCCCCCTTTTGGTCTGCCAGTTGGACCTTTATCCGCCAAGACATGAATTGAATAATAACCATTGATGTTCCACTCCGAAATTCAGAAAGTTTCAACTAAAATTGCGATATCGTAAGCCTGTAACATATTCTGAACTGTTGTCGCTATACTCAAGAGTTCTTCTACGTTCCAAGATAGCAGTTTAATTTCCTGCGCGATCAAGTTATGGAGTCTTGGTTGTAGGCAGCTCCACATCGTTCATAAATAAACCAGTCCTCATGGATAACAAGATTTATTTACACCACACACTTTTAGTACACCTTTGCATGTGAGATAGGTTACACTGATTACACCGACAAGACACAAAAAAGGCGTGATGCTCATGCTCACTCCACGCAGCCGAATGACGCTAGTTTAGCAAGCTATACCCTGATGCAATGTTGCATCGTGCACAAGGGTGTGTTCTGTATGTGGGGCGAGTTCATTCTTCCTGATGCCGCCACATCACCCCCCCCCCCACGGAGAAGGAAAGTTCACAAATCGAATGGACGGGCAAAGCGAACTCTGCGTCCTGATCGTGTTGTGTACTTTCTGGGTGGTGATGATGCATCAGGTAAGTCAGGTGTAAAATAAGTGCTAGGTTGACTGGATGAAATGGGGGTAGCAGATGTGTCAGGTGTGTTGGTGCGGGTAGGAACAGCAAGGTTTGTTTCTATGTATGCAGGTTTAACACGGTCTGTACTCACTACTACTTCCTTGTTTCCGATCATTAGCGTCAAAGTCTTCTCATTACGGCTGACTACAGGGTAAGGACCAGAGTATGGGGGTTGCAAGGGAGGCTTCACATGATCAACTCTCAGGAAAACATGGGAGGCAGTTGCCAAGTCTTTGAAGACGAATATTTTCTCTTGACTATGGCGGGAGGCAGGAACAGGTCTTAGTTCGGCCATTACCTTCCTTAGGTGATTTACAAAATCCGCAGGGTCAAGTGGAGTAGGAGAACTGGGCGAAGAAGTAACCATTTCCCCAGGGAGGCGTAGAGGCTCCCCAAAATCTAGTTCGGCAAGGGAAGCTTTCAGATCTTCCTTTAGAACCGCACGCATGCCAAGTAACACTAGGGGTAAGGCTTTTATCCACGTTGCACTATGACACATCAGAGAAGCTTTTAGCTGTCTATGAAGACGCTCCACCATACCGTTAGCGGATGGGTGGTAGCTGGTTGTACGGATTTTTGTTGTACCAAATTGTGTCATAAGTCTGCGAAAGAGTGTAGACTCGAATTGTCTTCCTTGGTCAGTTGTTATACGAGTTGGGAGACCAAATCGGGAGATCCAACCACTTATTAGCGTATCTGCTGTTTCTTCAGCAGTGATGCTGTGCATCGGCCATGCCTCTGGCCAGCGAGCAAATCTGTCAACAGCAGTGAGGATATAATTATAGCCTTCGCAGACAGGCAGTGGACCAACAATATCCAAGTGAATGTGGCTGAAACGGCCTGTGAGTGCTCCGAAATTCCCCAAAGGAGATATATTATGCCTCGTCACTTTATTGCGTTGACAGGACAAACAATCACGAGTCCAGGCACGAGTGTCTTTCTGAATAGATGGCCAAACAAATCTATCTGAGACTAGACGAGAGGTGGCTCGAATACCTGGGTGGCTTAAGTTATGGAGCTTGTCAAAGAACTTGTGTCGAAAAGGAAGTGTCAGGAACGGACGAGGTTTTCCTGTTGATGTATCGCATACAATGGTAGTCGTGGTGCCCGGAAGGGTTACTTTTTCTAATGTCAGCGAAGTACCACCATGCAATAAGGCTTTGAGTTCATCATCGTCCGCTTGGGATCGAGCCAGCGCAGCGTAGTCATCTTCTAGTGAGATGGCTTCAACACGAGACATTGTATCGGCGACAACGTTATCTGCTCCCTTTATATGCTGAATATCAGTTGTGAACTGGGATGTGAAGGACAGCTGATTTAGTTGGGCTGGGGGTAGTTTTTCTCTGCGTTGAGAAAATGCATAAAGCAGAGGCTTGTGGTCCGTATATATGGTGCAGTGTTGTGCTTCCAGTATATAGCGGAAATGCTGGACAGCCTCGTACACAGCTAACAGTTCCCTGTAATAGGCCGGCCACGTTGTTTGACGCGCTGAAAGCTTCTTATTGAAAAATGCTAGGGGCTGCCAATGGTGTCCAACTTTCTGCTGCAAACACGCTCCAACTTGAGTATTTGATGCATCGGTAAAGAGACCTAGAGGCGCATCTAGCAATGGATGAGCGAGTTGAGTGGTTTGCGCTAGGCTTTCTTTGCATTCGTGGAAAGCACGTTGCAATTCTGGAGTCCAGGGGACAGGTTTAGAACCCTTAAGCTTAGAATTGGCTAGGACGTTCACCAACGGCGCCTGCAATTCAGCCGCATGTGGTAGGAAACGTCTGTAGAAGTTGACCATGCCCAGGAACCGGCGGAGGCCCTGGACAGTCTTCGGTAGAGGGTATTCCAAGAGAGACTGGATTCTCTCTGGTGGAGGTTTTGTACCGTCCTTCGAGAGCCGATAGCCCAAGAAGGTTACCTCACTTGCACCTAATACGCACTTGGATGGATTTATGACTACACCGTAATCGGCTAATCTCTGGAAAAGTATGCGGAGATGGTGCATATGCTCTTCAGCATCCCGTGAGAACACCAGGATATCGTCGATATACGGGAAACAGAAGTTTAAATCTCTAGTGACCTCATCCATAAAACGCTGGAAAGTTTGTCCAGCATTTGTAACCCAAACGACATATAGGGAAATTCAAACAGCCCAAAAGGGGTTGTTATGGCTGTTTTGCAAATGTCACTGGGGTGAATTGGAATCTGTTGGTAGGCCTTGATAAGGTCAAATGTACTGAAAATGGTTGACCCAGCAATGTTATGGCAAAAATCTCCTATGTGTCGTACCGAGTAGCGGTCGGGTATTGTTCTTGCATTCAATGCCCGGTAATCGCCACATGGACGCCATGAGTTGTCCCGCTTAGGTGCAAGGTGCAAGGGTGAAGACCAGAGACTATTAGAAGGTCTCGCTCTACCACACCTTACCATGTCCTCGAATTCTTTCTTCGCTATCTGCAATTTTTGGGGTCCTAGACGACGAGGTCGACAAGAGACTGGTGGGCCTTCGGTTGTCCTAATGTGATGTACAGTACTGTGTTTAATATCACGTTGGATCCCAGGTGGGTGAGTAATGGACTGAAACTCAGCGAGCAACATGCTGAAAGGTGAGTCGGTGGATACTGCAGCAGTCTTTACGCTGGCCTGTTCGATAGAGGCTACAGATGCCTTAACGTGTAGGCCGGTGGTGCCGTCAAGGAGGCATCTGTTACGGCAGTCAGGGAGTAAGTTATAGTAAGCCAGAAAATCAGAACCAATGATGGCTGTGCTAACATCAGCAACGACAAATTGCCAACGAAAGTCACGACGTAAACCAAGGTTGAGGTTCATGGAAAGGCTACCATATGTCCTGATGGTACTACCGTTTGCAGCGCTCAGCTCATACCCAGAAGCTTTGCAAGTGCTTCCCAGAAGCTTACGCGGGAAACAGCAAAGGTCAGATCCGGTGTCAATCAGAAATTTTGCTTTGGTATTCTGATCAAAAATAAATAGACGGCGGCCCGATTTAGAACAGACAGTTGCCGTCTTCACTGGCTGTTCGTTCCTTTTTCCGCCTGCCAGGAACAGGGACTAGTACATTTTACAGCTTTATCTTGGAACTTTTTGTGGTACCAACAAAGCCGGCTCTGTGGAGTAAGGGAACGGTCACGGCTTTTAGATCTCCTTTTACTGTGACTCCTGCCTCGGGGCTGGTTACGGGCCAGGGCATCGACTTTACGTGTCAATTCCTCCATCTGGGCAGCTAAAGTGTTCGGCGCAGCTGTAGCATGTACGCCCAAGTGGCTATATGGTGGTGTGACAGTAGGTGAGAGTTCCAAGATCTTGTCTGCAAGCTCTGCTATATCAGCTAGAGGCATTAACTGGGCCGCTAATATAGCCTGCAAGTGCTGGGGTAGTCGACGCATGAAAAGTTGTTTTAATATACTTTCGTCATGAAGTGAGCTACCGGCTAATGACTTTAAGTGACGTAAAAATTGTGATGGTTTCCTATCGCCGAGTTCTTCGTCACCAAGAAGTTGGCGAACTCGTTGCTCTTCGGATACGGAAAGACGACGGACTAGTTCAGATTTTAGTTTTTCGTAACGTCCTGTGGTAGGAGGGTTAATGACAATGTCTTCTACCTCGGCTATGACCTTGGTGTCAAGCGGTGAAATTACATTATCAAATTTAGTCTGGTCGGCCGTGATGCCTGCGAGCCTGAATTGAGTCTCAACCTGGGCGAACCAAACAGTTGGTCTGTCATACCAGAACGGTGGTAGCTTTGCAGAGATTTTGGCAACTTGGCCAACATTGCTAGATGTAGCATCGGTACCAGTAGACTCGTGCTCCTGGAGCCGGGCTAGTAATGCTTCGTTCTGCTCTTGCAAAGGCTTCGTCAAAGCAATAAGTTGTTGGAGTTGGTTCTGCAAGTTGTTATTTTGTTCCTCTAAAGCTTTTAATCGATCCTCCGCCATAATCAAGATGGGTACACAACACAGGGGCAAGGAGAAAAAGAATTCTGAAAATACCGTACAAGATGACAAAGAAGTAGTCAGAGGTACGATGTGTAGTTGTGTAAGTGTAATGAAGATGTGAGGATGAGCAACACAAGCACAAATTTACAAATAGTTTGAAACAATCTTATAGGTTAGCTGGAAACTAAATATTATGCAGGTAGGCCTAGCATATGATAAGAGATTCACAAACATATAAACTAGAATTTAACAAAATAATCTTGCAGATGTTACACACTGATTTTGGTTATAAATGAAAATATTAAGCATAAACCGTGGGTTCCAATGTCCATTTCAAGTCTTGAGGAATGTCCATATAATGCAACTGTATGTTATGCCTGTAATGTAACAACTTAGAAACCACTAAAAGGCACGATTACGATTTATATATATATATAGTACAACAATTCAAGCAGTTGTAATGCATGAGAAGTAGGTTATTTTAAAGTAATTTTACTTGTTTGAACAGCAAATAAAGTAGGCCTATATTGTGGAGTAGTCTGTATCTTAGGCCTCAACTCGCAAAAAGAGAACAAGAAAATTGCACAGAAGATTGCTGGATTACGTACATCAATTTAACACCAAGATTGTAACTATGGTTAGAAAACTAGGTACTGTCCATTGTAGGCCTATACATTTCTTTGTGATGTTCGTACAACTTCACAACGAATTTATGTTGTGAATAATTTGCAGTATTCCGGAACAGTAAAACGTAGGTTATATACATACAAGTTTTTAGATGATGTGTTGCGTTCTTGAAGATTAGCAGATGCGGCGTAACAAAGAGAAGTGGCGTAAAGTTGCCGCGTGCGGACTGAAGCGATGCGTATCACCGACGGCCGTTAGGATTCTGGCGACTGTTTTTGTCGTTTGTCGAATTGGTTTCATACTCGGAAGAGGTGGTAGTTCCAATGAAGTAAACAGTCTAATGCCTCTTTGAAATAAAGTGTGGTAACATACCGTGATCTGTGGTGAAGCACGTGGTCCAAGATAGGTTATGGTATGAGCGTGTTCTCCATACTCGGGGTCACCATTTATGGAGTCTTGGTTGTAGGCAGCTCCACATCGTTCATAAATAAACCAGTCCTCATGGATAACAAGATTTATTTACACCACACACAGTTTTAGTACACCTTTGCATGTGAGATAGGTTACACTGATTACACCGACAAGACACAAAAAAGGCGTGATGCTCATGCTCACTCCACGCAGCCGAATGACGCTAGTTTAGCAAGCTACACCCTGATGCAATGTTGCATCGTGCACAAGGGTGTGTTCTGTATGTGGGGCGAGTTCATTCTTCCTGATGCCGCCACAAAGTCTTCCTTTACAATCAGACCTTGTTCACTTTCGAAACTGGATGGAAAGTAGTTTCCTCTTTGTTATTGGGGACGAAAGGCCTTACACAAACATCTTGAGGCCAAAACTCTGGGCATTTCACCGTGTGAAGGCGGTCAAAATCTATTCCTACCTTAAACGCCTTTTTTATTCCCGTGATAGGGAGTTGTTCGCACAAGATGTCTCCAGTAATTCCATTATCTTTCAAGTATTTTATTAGATCGTCTGTTTCGTTCGTTTGATGGACACTACACTATTTTGTAACCAGAAAAGCGACAGAATCACATGGAATGATGGTAAAGCGCATGTAAATAATCAGCTGAAGGGCGTTGAAATGTCAAAACCTTCTTTTTATTGGTAATCTTTATTTCTAGATCTGATGTGCTATAACCTATTTAATAATTTATTAAGTGCGCAAAAATTTTGTATTACATCCTTTTCATTTTGATGTGTAACAGGTTTTCTAGTATTTTTTCAACTTTGCATGCTAATAAATTATTCCTTTTATTTTGACTGCTAGCGTTATCTTGTGAGTTAATTCATTACTATCTCGTAATGTTTTTGAAGTTATAAGCTCTCTAGTGGCGAACATCTGGAAGCTATTAAAACTTCAAATATCCGTCACAGGGCGCCTTTTTATTCTGAAAAACAAGGGTCAATGAAATGGATGTCAACACGAGCTAGTTGCGTCACAACTATAAACTTGACTTTTCTAGCGTGATAAGTGTTGTTATTTGTCAGGTTGATCAAATTTAACGACCGTGGACTATTAAGATTGTTTTTAGCTTTGGGCAGCTTTGAAGAATCACCTGTAAAGGATGGTAATTATTTGTTTTTTATGCTGTCATGGGCTGTAAACTTCACGTAAATGAATGGAGAGTTTGTTGTAATGGGCACATCAGTTGCGTGTTTTCGACTTTGAGTTACTTGGAAAGCAAAGGGATATAGGAAACTCTTCGCGAACGGGAAGTTCTCGCGAGTAAAAAGGGTGCGAATGAAATTGTGATACGTGTTGCTCGCTGAAATCAACTGGTCGTTGTTATGTATTAAAACAGTAGTAGGCCTGTTTTAATGCTTTTAATTTTTTGAAAGAAATGAACCTGTTCCTTGTATCGTTTTTTTTTTTTTTTTTTTTTGCTCCCAAGAGGAAACTTACACATGTAACATTTGTTTCTAATGGTGATGTAAGTCGGTGGATGTAACAGTTGTCACTTCTGTAGAATTTTGACGGTTGTCAAAAAAGATCCTTCGCCTGTAGGCCCTTACTGCCCCAGTGAGGAAAACCATGTATACTTTGATGAATACTCGTAGATCTTGAAGTTTATTTTTATTCTACTGCTGGACTTGAACTTCACTGACAAATTATGCTAATTTTAAATGAGTTGTTGAAAGTGGATTGCAATGATAGGGGGTGCAAGTAGAGTACGCGAACCTTTTCTTGAGCCCTAGTTCCCATTTAGCACTATGGAGATCAGGGCTCAGGAAAAGGTTCGCGTACTATACATTTACTAGATGGGGACAAGATGTGGGTTGTCAGATGTTCATATTAAAATAAATTTACAGTGTATTGAGAGGCAGCATTGTATTGTTTCAATCTTTAGCACCTCTGAAAACAGAAGTATTTTCTGAATTGGCAGTAGCTTGAATCCAAAGCATTGCATGCAAGTTTTCTGAAAAGCAGAGTCTATGGTTTGAATTTGAGACTTCCATTAATTTATACATTTTTAACAGAATCTCAGAATGCTGTTTATAAATTGTAGGAGATAGTTACATCTTGCTTCAGAAGTGGAATTCACATTTAGGAAAAAATAGGTGAAGTTTTCAGCTGTATATATAGCTTCATGTGATTATTGATGTTGTGATGCTGATCCTGGGACAATGAGTTTTACGTGGAATCCAAACTAGAACATGAATTTTCATTTCAAAAAATCTAGTTGTACTTCCTCTTAAAATAATAATCACCACCACCGCACAGCAGCTGTTGCAGAAAGAAGGCAGCGACGATACCATTTGGCTATTGCACGTCATTTGTTGGTTACATTTTACTAGGTAGTTTGCATTTTTAGGGCATTTATAATTGTTCGGTTCTTCAGTCTTCCAAAACTAATTTTTGAAAAAATAAATATAAACTACCTGAAAAAGAAAACATGTGCTAACAGAATTATACCTTAAAGAGAGATAGCCTAATAAAATCATGGAAAAATGTTGTGAAATGATACTTAAGTAGATGAGAGGAGAGATCCTTTATGCTTGGCAGAGACCCGTCAACCTACCTGCAGAAGTATTCTTAGTTATATAGAAAAATTAAACTCGGCATAGTCTGTCACTGAGATATGGCCATTTCTTCTGTTCCTATTAGCTGCAGGAGAGTTGCTGTTGTCTCTGATAGAGATTGCAGTGTGTGTGGCCCACTGCTTCCACATTCCACGAAAATAGTGAAATCTTTTAGAAGTGACGTATCGTGGTGTGTTATTTATTCCATCGTGCTCTTGGTGCTAGCCAATGTTCTCGACAGTAACCAGTGATCTTGTCAGTAGCCAATACTGTCATAGGGGATACTACAGAATTGTGGGCCGCTTCACAGCTCTAACCTGGGCGCTTACGCCCCCAGACCCCGTTGCTTATCCCCAGCCCAATTGTCTTGTCACTAGCCAGACCTAACCAATCCAGACTAGTGGCCTTGTTACTAGCTGGACCTAACCAATCCAGACCAATGGTCTTGTCACTAATCAGACCTAACCAGTCCAGATCAGTAGTCTTGTCACTAGCTAGACATATCTCACATTCTGTCATGGTCTTATCATTAACCAGACCTGAGTTCATAAGTTGGCAGACTGGTGTTCTGTGCTGTGACATCATGTGAGTCGTACCATGATGGATTCTTAAGCTCCCTTTTGCGATCTGGTTAGTAAAGTTTTACCCATCTCTTTTCAGTTGAGCACTTCCATTTTTTTGTTTCTTGAGTTCTTGTCATGTAGATGGCATCGATTTATTCAGTATTGATCAAGTCAAGGTAGGTAATCAGTAGAGCCTGACTGTAATGGAACTTGAAAACATTGTAGATCCAGAATATACAGTTTGCACATGTTCTGTCATTTTGTGGCAGAAGGCTGCCCTGAGTTGTGAAAATTGGTGTTTTGGAAGAGTTTGCACATTATTTTGCACACAGTTTATTAACATGGAAATACTGACTGGGTGGGATTTAGTTGAATGGAAAATGAGAGAGTGGTTTGTGTTACTTTTGCCACATTCTAGTTCATGATTAGCGGACAACTTACGAGTGGCCTAATAAGTTGTTGAGAGAATTGGGTACCAGTTAACAATGAAACAAGAGGTGCCTTTTGGACATATTTTGATTTGCACCCTTTCTTGTACTTTGGTCGCTATGGCTACCCAATCTGCTATTCTCTAAACTGTAAGAGTTGAGATTCTCGCTGGAGCTATGTAAGTAGAAGATTCCTGTTTCACAGAAATAGTCTGTTCTTAAATGATTTCAAAGAAGATGGAAATTTATCTAACATCTCCCTTGATAAATTATTTCAATCCCTAATTTCTCTTCCTATAAATGAAAATTTGCCCCAATTTGACCTCTTGGATTTCCATCTTTTTCATTTTATGATATTTCCTGCTTTAAAAACCCCATTTAAGCTTATTCGTCTACTTGCTTGAAACATTCCGCTTAGTTGAGCAGCTTGTCTCCTTATTTCCAAGTCTTCCCAGCCCAAAGTTTGCAAAGCTTAAGGCTAGGAAAATGTGGATTCACTGCATAATAGAACGATAATGGGTTTTGGTCCATCTTCTAACTGGACGGAAGCAGTAATTATACCAATCCATAGGTGTCGGGACAGGAAGGATAGCATTTGGAAACACTATCTTCTTTCCTTCAGTATACTGTACCAGGTTAAGTGATTTTAGAGATTTTAGAAAAGAGAATGCACTCACCAGCAAGGGATAAGATGGGTGAAAACTGGTGTAGTTTCAGACCACATTGGGTGTCGTAATAAATTTTCTGTACATGCCATGTAATTAAAAGATATTGTGAGAAGAATAAATAGTTAATATGCTTATGTACCACGAAAGGCATGTGACGGATTTTGAGGGTTTATGTGATCATTGTTGTCAGCAAATTCATCTAAACGATGTGGCCTTGTAAAGTCATAAGTCCAAGTAATTCCTCACAGGTTCTTTCCAGGTAGAATGGTTTTGCCAGTGAACTCTAACAATCTTCCGAATGTATTTATCCCATTGGTCCAGTCAGTCAATCAGTCACCATTGATCTCCATTTAGGGCAGTCACCCAGGTGGCAGATTCCCTATCTGTTGTTTTCCTAGTCTTTTCTTAAATAATTGCAAAGAATTTCAAAATTTATTGAACATCTCCCTTAGGAAATTATTTCAATCCCTAGCTCCCCTTCCTATAAACAAATATTTGCCCCAATTTCTCCTCTTGAATTCCAGCTTTATATTCATATTGTGATCTTTCCTACTTTTAAAAACATCGCTCAAACTTATTCATCTGCTAATGTCATTCAACACCATCTCTCCACTGTCAGCTTGGAACGTACCACTTAGTAGGGCAGCTCGTTCCCGTTCTCCCAGGTCTTCCCAGCCCACACTTTGCAACATTTTTGTAACACTACTATTTTGTCGGAAGTCACTCAGAAAAAATCAAGCTGCTTTTCTTTAGATTTTTTCAGGTTCTAGTGGGCTTTCTCTTGGTCTCAGTTGGTCTCTTGGACTCCACTCTATTACCAATATACCGAGCTGGATAGCTGCAGTCACTTAAGTGCGGCCAGTATGCAGTATTCGGGAGATAGTGGGTTCGAACCCCACTGTCGGCAGCCCTGAAGATGGTTTTCCGTGGTTTCCCATTTTCACACCAGGTAAATGCTGGGGCTGTACCTTAATTAAGGCCACGGCCGCTTCCTTCCCATTGCTAGCTCCTTCCTCTCCCATCGTCGCCATAAGACCTATCTGTGTCAGTGCGACGTAAAGCTATTTGCTTGCATTACCAATATTGCCATCTGTCATCTTTCTTGTGAAAAACGTGGCTAGGCTATTTCTCTTTCAAGGTAGCTGTTCTCTCCAGGATGTAATTAACCCTTTTAACCATTCTGATATCTTCTGCCCTCTTTCTGTTTTTCATGTTAAACCCAGCATTGACCTCTCCATACATATTTGGGCTGTTGTGAGTTTTCCAATTTGTAAACATTCTCATTGTCCAGGTTTCACAGCCACAAGATTGCACGGAGAAGATTTATTGATCAGAAGTGGTTTTCAGATTTCCAGGCAGTTTTGATCTTAAGACTTCTGAGTGGAGTAACAAGGCATTTAAATAGACAGTTAAGCTACAGTGAGAGTTTATGGTAGACTGAATTGTTGGATGAAAAATAGTTGCGGGTATGGGACAGGAATGTGTAATCTTTTTATAATATTTACCAGGATCATTTACTGGAAGATAGCGTATTAAATGTTAGCATGGAATAGAACTGAATGGAATTGTAGTTACAGTTGCAGTTTGGCTTGTAACAGTGACTTGGTCATAATGGCAGTCTGTGTCGAAAATTTGCTATCTTCTAGAAACTTTAATTGGAATGCAACAATCATATTGTGAAACTCAGTATGTTCAAGACTAAAGTGGCATTGGTTGGGGAGATACCTAAGAGGATTGGATTGCCAATTAGAGAATATAAGTTTGATCAGTTGGACCATTTCAAGTACAGCGAGACCTGTTGAAATAGTCACCTTACTTGGCGGTCACTGTAAGAAACAGGAATTTTTCTTTGGAATCGGTCACTTTTTTTGCATTAGACCTGTGTAAATAAATATGGTATACTCTCATTTTAGCGACCAGCTCCCACCACAGTCAGCAGTTGCACATATTTTGTATACGGTACTGACCTGTAATTTGCAGCAGACACAATCTTGTACTGAACGTTATTAAGTTTTGTATATTCCTCTGCTCATCCCTGAGTGGGCCTTCATCATTACTTACTGACAGAATTCGTGGGGTGCAATAAATGCTTTTTCTCACAACCTCCGTACTCTGTTGCCTGTGAACAAAAAAAAAAAGCTATGAAATATATAGACAAAAAAATGAGGCTGCTTTATTGGCTTAAACTTAGCGCTGTTTGATGGGGTATGAACAATGCCACTTAACACGTTGAGTGCCAAGCCGATTGTAGCACACTATTCCACTGGTGCTAGGCGTGAATTTCATCACACAGATTTTTATGAAACATAAAATATAGCGTGATGCCATAAAGTGTCACAGAATTTTTTGATGCTTTATATACAGTGTACAACACAAATTTCGAATACATCAAATATATTTGCTAATTCAAACTAACACAATACGTCAAATATATTTGCTAATTCAAACTAACACAATATTTAGGAAAAACTTACTAAAATGCAAAAAAAAGTACTTACCGGTATATTACATTACATATTGTTACCCCCTGTGAGTGAGGGATGCAGATGAAGAATACACCCCCGGTATACCCTGCCTGTCATAAGAGGCGACTAAAACGGGTGACTTAGGCACGGACACGGTTTATGGTTTGGTACTATGTGTTGGAACCCTGTGGATGGGAAGAGTTGAATACATCCGCAGGTAATCCCTGCCTGTCGTAGAAGGCGACTAAAAGGGTCATGTGGTCATTGGCCCGCTTTTTTTTTGAGGTTTAGTTGTAAACCGATTCAAAATTCTTGATGTGCGTGCTCCTGTGGCTGAAGAAGTATCAGTTTGGAGATTTAGATGCTCCTGGCTTGTAAATGGAATATCTTTCTGTGCCCCTACACAAGGACCCCAGTCATTGTTCACATGATTGTGTACACTATTTGCAGCACCGTCCCTACCTATAATATCAGTATCGCCATCGTCATCCACATCTCTCGATACATTTGTCATGCTGTTAGTGCACTCATTGTCACTAGCGTTATATTCACTGTCATCAACACTTAAATCTTTCTCTCCATCAGAATCCATCAGTAATTCACAAATATCCAATTCACTAATTCCCTTCTTGGGAAGTCGCTTACCATTTCCACCAAGAATATTACCAATATCTTCCATTTCTTTATATTTTTTCACAACTACGTAGGTGCTTTGAAAAGTTCTCGGAATGTACCAGAATGAAGTATCTTACCTCGGTGGAACTGCCTTTATTTTTCAACATAGTCTCCCTGTAGACGAATGCATTTGGTCCAGCGATGTTCCAATGCCTTGATCCCATCTCGAAAATGAGATTCCTCCAGGCCTGCAAAAACCTCTCCAATTCGGCTGTCAGTTCTTCCCTTGTAGAAAATCCGTCCACTGAGGACAATTTTCAGATTGGGGAATAGATGAAAGTCTGTTGGTGCCAAATCAGGTGAATAAGGTGGATGTGACAACAATTCGTACCCCAGTTCATGAAGTTTTGCCAAGGCAATAACACTTGTGCGCGGCGGAGCGTTGTCCTGATGAAAGATGACCTTTTTCCTTGCCAAACTAGGCCTTGTTTCGCATATCTTTTCCTGTAGTTGGTCTAGTAGGTTTGCATAGTATTGCCCCGTAATTGTTTGGTCAGTAGGAAGATAATCTATCAGCAGAATGCCTTTTGAATCCCAGAAAACTGAGGCCATGACCTTTCTGGCCGAACACACTGCCTTTGCTTTCTTTGGTGGTGGTGAATCAGCATGTTTCCACTGCTTTGACTGCTGTTTTGTCTCTGGAGTGTAATAGTGGACCCAAGTTTCATCTGTAGTCACAAACCGGCGCAAAAAATCTTGTTGGTTGCACTGAAAACTGGCCAGACTTTGTTCGGACATTTCCAATCTGGTGCGTTTATTGTCCAATGTCAAGAGCTGCGGCACCTATCTTGCGGATAATTTTTTCATACCCAATTCTTCGGTTAAAATGTAATATACCCGTTCAGCTTCAGCAACCTCCCGCACTTTCAGTCGACGATCCTCCATTACCATTTTATGCACTTTTGCGATAAATTCTGGGGTCGTAACACTTTTTGGCCGTCCACTACGCGGATCATCATCCAAGCTCTCCCGACCAAATTTAAACTCGCTGGTCCACTTGGCAACAGTTGAAAATGAAGGAGCAGAGTCCCCCCAGTGTGTTCTGAAAGTCAGCATGAATTTCCTTTGCTTTCATACCTTTCTTTACAAAGTATTTAATCACTGCTCGTATCTAAGTTTTTTCCATTGTCACAAATCACTATGCGGGAACAACAACAAAGAGTCCTCACTACCACACTCCTGCAGCTAGAGCACTGATGCGCCACGTGTTCACCCACAAAGGATGTGTGATTATTGCGCGGGAACCTCGTTGCTCAAGCACTGACATCTAGCGGTGATTCCGAGAACTTTTCAAACCGTCCTCGTATACAAACCGAATGATAATTTGCATGTAAACAAGGAAAAAAACAATGCCTGGCATGCTTTCACTTATGAGAATGACCACTGGCCAGTCGGTGATTTTGGAAGAATACTGTGGCACCATATGGTGGCACAATTTTACGCGCATAGATGTCACAGCTGATTTTCTACATTGCATCGCCCGAAATTCTGCTGTGCCACCATATGGCGTCACGCCAGCTCTGATTTCAAGACCTTTGTGGTGCCATATGGCGTCACACCATCCCAAATTTGAAGACCAATGTGACACCATATGGTGGCACGTGGCACCCAATGTGTTAAAAGTCGGAGAAAAATACATTCAGTTTGGTTGTAGAGTTCAGTTGTGTACAGTCAGATAAGTCAAGGGTAGTTTTTAACATTGGAATTGAGAAGGAAAGTGATTGTCGAAAGTGGGAAAGGAATTTCTACAAGGAGATTCACCCAAATGTTGAAATGTGGTAGAACTCAAGTGAATAATATTCTTAAAAATGACGAATGCTTTTGTAACGAGTGGAAAGAAAACAAACATCAGGGAGTACAAATGAAATGAGAAATTGAAGTACAAAGAAGTGAATGATTATATTTAGGGCCTACCAGTGGTTCACGTGCCAAGATCTTGACAGTTGTCAGTATACAGTAGTAATGTAAGATTTATTCTCGCATTCCAATATGACGTAATCTTAATATAATGGCCAGCTGTTCTAATGGCCATTTTCTTGAACGACTCATGATCGCTTAAGCCAAGTCGTAAAAATTCTTTAATCTTGTTATTTTTTTATGTACTTGCCTCTAATGAACACTTTGCAGAATTTTTACATTTTTAAAGCACTCAATTTTAGGTTATTTTTTCTCTATGAAAGGAGCTAGTTTTTCAGAGCCATCATAATTTGCAGCAATGACTGCTGTACTCCTTTCTTACTTAATTCTTCCTCCATGACATTGTTCTCCTTTGAAAATGTATAATTCATCAGGCATAGGATTTATGAAAATGTGAGATTCATATTCTGAAATCAGATTAGATGGCATTGATATTTCCCTCTGCGATAAAGTGGTTGACTTATTATACCTCTCCAGATATCTGGCAGTAAGCAGTTCCATGTCTAGCTTAAATCTATTCAACTGTCCATTGGAAACGGAAAACTCAAGGTTTAATATGATTGCCATCTCAGACCTTTATTCTTGAATGAAAGCCATTCGTGACTTACGGAAGCCTTTCCACAGCGTGTAGGTATGGCTGTGCTTCAAAATTGAAGCTTGCGACGTAAAGCCCCTAGCAAAAAAAAAAAAAAAAAAAAAATGAATCCAGCTTAAGGTTCTAGTATCAACTTTTTCTGGTTCTTGTATCAACTTTTTCTGCATGATACCCCTTACAACCATCCTACCAGCATTACAGTTGGGTTGAATGAATCATTTTAGAAACTGTTGTTCTTAATGTAGATAATGGACAAGACCATCTTATGCAAGTAACGAGTGTTATAAGGGAGTGATTTACTGAGCCTTCATGTTGGAGATGTCAAAGATTTAGATTTGAAGTGTTTATTACAGGAATTGAGCAAGTGGCTGCATGGTTTGGGTCACGTAACTATCAGCTTGCATTTGGGAGATAGTGCATTTGAACCCTACTGTCAGCAGCTCTGAAGATGGTTTTCTGTGGTTTTCCATTTTCATACCAGTCAAATGCTGGGGCTGTCTTAATTAAGGCCATGGTTGCTTCCTTCCCACTCCTAGCCCTTTCCTATCCTTTCATTGCTATAAGGCCTACTGTGTTGTTGCAATGTAAAGCAAATTATAAAATAAATATATTATAGTTTAATAACTCTTACTAATACTAATAATAATAATAATAATAATAATAATAATAATTTCGTGTGGCTATTTCTAGCTGAGTGCAGCCCTTGTAAGGCAGACCCTCCGATGAGGGTGGGTGGCATCTGCCATGCGTAGGTAATTGCGTGTGATTGTGGTGGAGGATAGTGGTATGTGAGTTGCAGGGAAACTGGTGGTCTTCTTGACTCAACAATTAGGTGAATTCAAGTGTGAGTTCTGAGCAAGAATTTTCAGCATGATGTATTTGTTAAACTTCAAATGCTACTTCGTTTATTATACAGATTATTTAAAGATAAAAATTTCATTGTTCCGTATTGAAAAGTATCACAGTTAAATTGAAATAATAAATATGGTAGTTCAACCTATTCAACAAGACCTCTTCAACTGATATTGTGTGGACTTGACCGTTACCTTCTTTCTTACTTATGCATTGTTTTTCGAGTTATAATCGGCTGATGATGACCCAGACTGGGGTCGAAACCGGTACCATTTCCACTTTTAATTAAATAAGAATGTAATCTCTAGGCCTACATCTCTTATTTACTTGTATTGAATAGGTTGAACTACCATATTTATTATTTCAATTTAACTATTATACAGATTGTAAAGTGGTACCCAGTCGAGCACCATTTACACACACACTGGGGCGATATGAAATATCCTAGCTTACTAAGGTACTGAACATAGGATCATTATATTCTGAAAGATGACTTCTCTGATTGTTGGCATGTATGTAGAGCTTACCTGCTACACAAATATTAACACTAGCATATGTATTAGATTTATTTTGCAGTTCTTAGAGGTAATTTAAACTGTTGGATTTCATAAATTCTCTTATATTTCATCTTATGTTTTCTAGGGTCACATTAGAAACTGTAAGGATGAACTTGGAGATGAAAGAGACATGCTGGATATACTAAGCCAGTGTAAGTAGGTATAATTTTTCTTATGGAAGTTTAGAATTTGTATTTTGAGTACACATTCTTAAATCAGAAACTGTCTCTGCATGCTCTACTACTTCAACAGGTGATTTATTAATACAGAATCTTCGTTATGGCTACATTTTCTGGCTGAAAATATAAAGGGTGCAGAATGGTATATAAACATTTTTGATATTGTAAATGCTCAGCCAAAGCGAATGGAAGAGTAAATGCACTGTCTGACTTAGTTCATGCATTTTCTCATGAGATGGCTCTTGCCCTCTTCGTGCTCTGAGGATTGTCCTATGCTTTTACAACACATTACTTCATTACTCTTCAGGTTACTGTAATTTATTGCACGTCAGTAGCTGAAAGAAATGAATAGAAGGAACATGCTCTACCATAGGGAATAAACTGGATAGTACTAACAAGCACTTGCACAAATATGCATGTTGTTTTGTTCTGAACACATTACCAAATATGTATATTAGTTCTCTCCATATATTAAATGCTTAACAAACTTTACTTAACTTGGATATGCATCTGCTGCACAGCATGGTGTATCTATTCATTATAATGGAAGTCCCAATGAGAAGAACACTCATCGAATCTAGTACGCTAGTGTAGCAGGGGGAGAGGTGATACTCACACGTGGCACGCCCCAGGTGGCGGATAGGAGGGTCCTAACCAGTTTGGCGGTGGACTTCAGGGAAATAAAATACCTCTTGCAGACCAAACGCACAACCCCCTGTGGGTTGGGAATGCAGACGAAGAATTCACTCACGGTGTCCCCTGCCTGTTGTAAGGGGCGACCAAGGGATGATCAAATTAGAACCATGTAACTACTTGTGATTAGTACCACCATGCGGGGAACACCATGGGTCACTTTCACTTGCGTGTAGTACCACTATGTCAGGTACCCAATAGGTTTGTGATTAGTAGCAATAGAGTATGTTGGCAGCTTCTACAGTACCTGTGATTCGTACCCCTATATGCGCAACACTATGGGATTAGCGACACCATGGTTCTGCCTTGCCTATGCTTAGTATCCACTATGTGAGGAACACCACGGGATAGTGCAGGTCCCTGTGGTTAGTCCACTTATGTGAGGAACGCCATAGGTTTGCGTTGCCTGTAAATAGCACTGCAGTGTGCAAAACACCATAGGTCTGTGTTACATGTGTGAATTTCATTACCTGTGAGTAGTACCATAATGTGTGGAATACCGCAAGTCTACGCTACTTTTGATTAGTACCGCAACATGACAAATAGCATGGTTCTATTTTCCTAGCGATAAGTACCATTTTGAGGGGCCGATGACCTGGATTTTTGACCCATTTCGATTACAAGCATCTACGGTTCAGTATTGTGCTTTAGATGCAGTTCCTTGGTCAGTAATACTATTATTTAATGCTAGTTTCTGGGAATGTGGGGCCTTGCGGGTCGGATCCACTGATTGTTTTAACTTCATATCCATCCATTCATTCTTCGTCCTCACGTTTTCGAATCCGGTCAGTGGAATATTCTGGACTTTTAAATTGTCATACCATTCCGTCTCATTTCGTACCATTAGGGGCCAATAAGCTAGATGTTAGGCCCCTTTAAACCACAAGCATCATCATCATCAGCAGCAACGAGAAGAGCAGTTCCCACAAGCATCATCAGCGAGAAGAGCAGTTCTCTCCAGAAAGTATACATCTGTATGTCCTTACGCTGATGATACCAGCACACTCAATGGTTTGAAAATACACTACATTCATCGCTCTTCAGGTTATTGTAATTTATTGCATAGCAGTAGCTGAAAGGAATAAATACTTAAATGAATAGAAGGAACTTGCTCTACCATAGGGAATAAACTGGATAGTACTAACAAGCACTTGCACAAATAGGCATGCATTCATTTTTACTCACCCCCGCCCCCATTATTATTACTTTAGTTGTTGGCCTCTTTAGATAATTTTCATGCTTCTTTTGATGCCACTTTCAGGCATTATCACAGTTCATTTGAATGGAATGTGTTTATATTTTGAAAAGTATTATCCAGGGCATGGCAACCCATGGAAATAATGTGTAGGTTGTTCATGCCCTTACCTATGAAAAGGCTGTGCAACTTGCCAAATTATCGTCAGACAAAGATTTGGAGTATACTGCTAAGTCTACCAGTCAGAGTTGGAACAGAATATCCTAAACTGAATGATAAGGCAATGAAATATTTTCTTTGTTTCTCCCCCACATATCTGTGAATCCGACTTTTCAGCCGTGGCTGTGTTAAAAACAAAACTAAAGAATGGGTTGGAACTTTGGAGCTGTGTATATTTGGATATTGCTTCACATTCCACCCAGGAATTAGTGAACGGATGTAAAGGAGACATAAACAAAAATCTCACTAAAATGATATTTCCAATATTTACTTACTATACAAGAAACTATTTGAATGGACACAATATATTCTGAAAGATGTATACATTTATATATTTGAGGAAGGGTTAATTTTTTTTGTATAGACTTTCAAACTTATAATTATTATTTGGCTAAGACTACAGTTACATTTCTACACCAGCCCAGGAAACAGAAATGGTGATTGACTGTCCATCTCAGAAATGTATATATATTTTTTTAGTAGGTTTGACCATGTTAGTTTTCTAGTATCTAGGATTGTTTGGTACATTCTGTCCATCAGGGCAGTCCTAGTACTTACGGAAGTCTTGTAAATAAGAAATAATATAAATTTAGCAATCTGATACTATGTTTTCCAGTAAATAATTGCTGTATATTCCAAGGCAATAGCTAAATATGAAGAAAGAAATGCCTAACATCCAAAACAATAAAAGTAATTCTGTTCCGAGAAAAGCCTTTACTGACTGATTGTTAAAAAATACAAATAGACTGAATCAGCATTTTGGCATGTTCAGTAAAATAATGCAATTTATTTTTAAGTTATGGCTTTCATAGTACGGTCAACCCACGATAGTGCCTCCCATTCAAGAAGATCTGCTTTTAGGCTAAATATGTGAGAAACCTCGTTTCTGCACCTATTCACATAGTGTCAACGTACAGTTTGTCCAACCCTTGTCCCATTCCTCTATGGGGTCGGGTATGAGGTGAGATGAATCTGTCGTGGCAGGTTTTTATGACCGGTTGCCCTTCCTGACGTCAACCTCATCAGAGGAGTTAATGAGATGAAATTAATGACGTGATATATAATGATAGGAAGGGAGAGGGTGAAACCCGGTGCCGGCACATAGCCTACTCCTCTCGAATAGATCAAGGGGTTTGCTCAAGGCTTAACGTTTTTGTCCGACGGACAAATCGCCGTCAACAGCGTCATCTACCCTCACTCCATATGAGCAGTGTGGAGAGGTTTGCAATTTAATCCAAGCTTTTGGCACGCAATCTAGTGATTAGAAATTTTGTACCACCACCTCCCCTACCCTGCCGGCCAACATTCTGATGGGATGGGATGGGATTCGAACCGGCTGACCTTGTTGTCAGACAGTTTAGACTTCAACGCCTTAACAATCATGGCCACCAGGCGGGCTACAGTAAGGGTATGTTATATAAATGTTACAAAATATGGCTGGTGAGATTCCTGGAATTGCTACAGAACTGACAACAGTGGCTCTCGAGGGCAGGTATACAGTGCTCAGAACCACCTCTTCTACCACAGGCAGCAGAGTAAGCCTTCTGCTCCAAGCTTCGGACTTTTCGAATTCCTTTTTGCTGTCAAGGTTGCAGGTTTATTTACGATTTAAAATTAGTGAAGGGTTGTGCAGCAACAAACAAGAAAGGTTTAATCCTCGACTACTGACGTGAGGTCCGTGGGACCGCCCTGCTCCTATCACCTCACCCCTCGCTTGCAAAAGTGGCATTGAAAACCTGTATCTCTGTCTAGCTTCCTAACTTTCAGTCTATTGAGTGTTGACGCTGTGTTCGGAGCTGCCATTGTTGTCTGGAGTTGATTATCGTACAGTGCGGTCCCTGGGTTCTCACGTCAGTAGTTGTGTGATTATATGTGATTGTGTTATGGTTGTGGTGCTGTCTACTCGTGAAGAATAGATGTTGTTGTTTAATTAAAATATGGGCGATAATCCAGGCCCATCAAAGATTAAATTTTCTGATCCGTGTTTTGAGGACAAAATGACTCACATTTTACAAAATATCTCAGAAGATGAGTGTGAACTATGATCCTCCCTTGGAAAATGAAGATGGAGACTATATCCACAGTGACCATAACACTGATTCAAATTTATTAGAGTCCAGTAGTGATGAAATAGAGGAAGACTTGCCCAACAATGAGAAAGAAGAATCTTCAAATTACTTTTATGGAAGAAATTGTTTCAAATGGTCTTCGACAAAGTTGAAAAGAAATATTAGTGTTCTAGCTCATAATATTTAGGAATGAACTCGATGGATGAAACTGTACGCATAAACCGGCTTCGGTGGTGGGGTCATGTGAGGTGAATGGAGGAGGATAGGTTACCTAGGAGAATAATGGACTCTGTTATGGAGGGTAAGAGAAGTAGAGGGAGACCAAGACGACGATGGTTAGACTCGGTTTCTAACGATTTAAAGATAAGAGGTATAGAACTAAATGAGGCCACAACACTAGTTGCAAATCGAGGATTGTGGCGACGTTTAGTAAATTCTCAGAGGCTTGTGGACTGAACACTGAAAGGCATAACAGTCTATAATGATAATGTATGTATGTATGTATGTATGTATGTAGCTCATAATAAAGTTAAGATACCATCTCTGTATTCCCATCTTAGGCAAAATGATAAAATGGATCCACTTTCTGCCTTTAAGCTGATTTTGAGTGAAGATATTACACATGAAATAGCAATGTGTACAAACGAGAAATATGTCAAGGAAGACAGGGTAGAACTAAAACCTTGTACTTCAGTGGAAATTAGTGGTTTTCTTGGACTACTTGTATATAGATCGGTTTTCAAATCAAGCAATGAGGGCATCTGGTATATTTTTAATACCAATGGTAAAGGAAGAGAAATATTTAGGCTTGGTATGTCCCGTGTTAGGTTTTGTGTACTTAAAACTGTCTGCGGTTTGACAATGCCGAAGACAGGAATGTCCATTAAGAGACTGATCCTGCAGCATAAATTCAACATAAACTGTCAACAAGCCTATGTTTTAGGTGCAAATGCTTCTGTTGATGAGTTGCTTGTGGCTTTCAGGGGAAGGTCAAAATTTAAAATGTTCATTCCATCTAAACCAGCAAAATATGGATTGAAAATGTACTGCTTAGCTGATTCAAGGACCAGTTACCTCTATAATTTATACCTGTACTGCGGAAAGGGGACTGATAGCATAGGCCTTTCTCCTGAAGAGAATAAACTTGGTATTCCCACGCAGGCTATGGTTTGGCTATTCAAGCCATTGGAAGGAAGTAAGAGGAACATTACCACAGATAACTGGTATGAATCCCTGGAACTCACTAATAATATGGGAGAAAGGGACTTGACTGTGAAGTGAGCTATGAAGAAAAGTAGGAGAGAGTTGCCAATGCCTTCTTGCCTGATCGTAAGAGAGATGTTATAAGTTCTTTGTATGGTTTTACAAAAGACTTTACCCTCTTATCTAATGTGCCTAGAGAGGCAAAGCTGTCTTGCTGATAAGCACCATGCACCATTCTAAAGGTATTCATAAGAATTCTGGTGAAGAAGAAATTATAGAGTATTATAATACATTGAAAGTTGGTGTTGATACGATGGATGAACAATGTACTAAGTACAACCCAAGCAGGTGAAAACAACGTTTGCCTATGGCTATCTTCTTCTGTATTGTTGGCATAAGTTGAGTAAATTAGTGTTGGCTACTGAGTGTATGTTTTGAAGCAGTGTATCAATTCATTCAAATGTCCAAGTGAATCAATTCTCAGGAACGGCAAGCTCACGGCACATGATTCAGCTGACTTGCAGCAGACAGTGCTGAGTGGTACACTCACGGATCACCTGAGACACAATACACACATGGCTCACTAGCTGGACACTGGTAGGGAGCCGCATTTCCACTGCAGTGAGAGATACAGAGCCATGGAACACTGAAAGACTCGTAAGCAATGACGGATCGGTGAGACGACACAAACACGGCTCACTACAAGTACACTGGACACTGGCTGGGAGCCGAACTTCCGCTGCAGCTAGACACAGAGCCATGGCATACTGAAAGAATTGTGTGTTATAACAGACTCCCGCTCTAAGCTCATTTGAAAATAATATCCCCTTGCATTCACTGTCCTCTTCTTACAAGGAGGTTTAAATAATAGATGGATTTATTTGCAGTCTTAAAAGCCAAATTCACCGGGCGAGTTAGCCGTGCGCGTAGAGGCGCGCGGCTGTGAGCTTGCATCCGGGAGATAGTAGGTTCGAATCCCACTATCGGCAGCCCTGAAAATGGTTTTCCGTGGTTTCCCATTTTCACACCAGGCAAATGCTGGGGCTGTACCTTAATTAAGGCCCCGGCCGCTTCCTTCCAACTCCTAGGCCTTTCCTGTCCCATCGTCGCCATAAGACCTATCTGTGTCGGTGCGACGTAAAGCCCCTAGCAAAAAAAAAAAAAAAAGCCAAATTCTAAAGTAGCTAGTAAGTAGATAGGCTTTTGACTTATACTATTTATTAGTTTAATGAATATTAGTATTATAACTTAGTTGACGTTTGAAAATTAATTAACCTCGACTCAAGCCTAAAATGACTGAGCGAGTCGGACGTGCGGTTAGGATCGCGTAGCTATGCACTTGCATTTGGGGGATGGTGGGTATGAATCCCACCGTCGGCAGCCCTTAAGATGGTTTTCTGTGGTTTCCTCATTTTCACACCAGGCAAATGCTGGGCCTGTACCTTAATTAAGGCCATGGCTGCTACCTTCCTAATCTCAGACCTTTCCCATCCTGCGTCGCTGGAAACCTTCAATGTATTAGAGCAACTAGCATATTTTTTTTTCTAATGAAGGTGACAAAACTTTGTCATTAGTTGCCAACTGGATTCCTGAATAGGTAGGCCATTACATGACTTTTCGCCCAATCTGGCAACCCTACTTCAGACCTGCATCCATAGAGCGTGTTCATGTTCTACACGTGACCAATGCTGGAGCTGCTATTGGTTTGAATTACTACAGATAGCTATTGGTGGAAACTTCTGAAGGGATTCCCCGTGCTTCAAAATTGATACTGTTTACTTGCATTCAGTACTAAGGACAGTTCGTGAATTTCAGTGACAGTGAAGTGTGTATCTTTCCACCTATGGGTGTCGTAAGTGTATCATGGCAAATTTAAGATGTCCGGTGTGGGATTATTTCATACGATCAGGGAACGATAAAGTAAAATGCAATACGGTATTTGTTCATCAGTACTTTTGAATAAAGGTTTGTCTACTACTAATATGAACAGACATTTGCGGCTCAAACACCCTGCTATAATTCCAAATGAAAGTCATTTAAAGCCAGTGTATGGAGCTGGAGATGATCCTGAATGACTTCCTGGAGCCGAGTGTATTGTGGCTTCTACATCTGCTGCTAGTTCAGTTGCTCCAACTCAACAAGAGCATGTTGTGGCTTCAACCCCCTACACTGAACCCAACACAGACCAAAATGACCAGGTATGCAACAAAACCTGTCAGTTCACACAAACCTAAACAAATTGATATGCAAATGTTAAAGGTAATAGTTAAAGAATACCTTCCATTCAGCTTAGTTGAGGAAGAGAATTCAGAGAATTATTCAATATGATCATTCCAAATTATGAACTTCCTAGCAGAAAAACCTTATCTCATTCAATACTAAATGCCATGTGTGATGAAAAGCTGATAAAATTTGATCCACAGTCTTTTTTACTGTTGTGCAATAAATTTTATGGGAGTCATTCTTCAGAGAACATAGCATCTGAACTCAAGAGAACAAGAGAATCGTGACAGAATGGGGTATAAGTGAAAAAATTGCTGCATGTGTGACCGATAATGCAAGCGATATGGTCAAGGCCATGCCCATGTGTCAGTGGTGGCATGTACCACGCTTTGCACATTCCGTTAATTTAATTGTTCAATCAAGCCTTGAAACAATTGTAGAAATACGGAACAAAGTGAAAGCAATCGTTGAATTTTTTCATCGAAGCTCACAGGCTACGTATAGACTTAATGTCATGCAAAGTCCATTTTAAAACTGAAAGAAGATTGTCCCACAAGGTGGAATTCCACATTTGATATGCTTAGCAGATTTCTAAAAAGAAAAGGACCCCTTCAGAGCACACTAGCCATAGTAAAACCTGATTTACTTGAGAAAATCAGAGGAGGACTGGTATGTAATAGAAAAATCCTGTAAGATAATTGTTTACAGTGCTTTGAAGAAGTCACCAAGGAGATAACCAGTGAAAAGAATGTCACCTTATCGAAAATAGGCTTGTTAATATTTGGTTTGTTGGATCACTTCAAAAGAAGCAGTTTAAAAGAGAAAAGTTACCAGCCATGGTTACAATGCTTTCCCCTGAAGTAAAATCAAAATTGCATGGTAAATATGCTAGTTTAAAGCTTTTGTGGGAAGCAACATTCCTTGATCCATGATTCAAGCAGTATAGATTTCAATCACAAGGCTATATCTACAAAGAAACCAAAGATGTATAATTTATGAATGCTCTACAGAACACCAGATTCAAGTTACGAAACCACCAAGCAAGGTTTCCACTTCTAGCTGCTCCACTTCTGTCTCGAAAAAAATTGATATAATTGTCAAAACAGTACTAAAAAAAAAGACAGAAAAGCAGCAAGCAGTATCGAGGTTGATAAATATTTGCAGATGCCACTACATCCAAGAGTGGAGGATCCACTTAAATGGTGGCAGTAACACAAACCTCTCTTCCCTAGACTCTTCCAGATTATGAAACGGAGATTATGCATCATGACCACGTCTGTTCCATGTGAGCGTGTGTTCTCTAAAGCGGGACAGATCATAACGGACAGACGCAGTCATCTAACCAGTGAAAAAGTGTCCAAGATAATGTTTTTAAATGTCAACCTGAAATGATGCCTGATGTTCTGCGAACTGTGAGCAACTTCAAGTTAGTGTAGCATATAATATTTGAGTTGTGTATATTATTATTATGATTATTTTTTAACAATTGGCATTACATTGCACTGATATGGATAGGTCTTGTGGCGACGCTGGGAGAGGAAAGGGCTAGGAATTGAAAGGAATCGACCGCGGCCTTAATTAAGGTACAGCCCCAGCATTTGCCTGGTGTGAAAATGGGAAACCACGGAAACCGTCTTCAGGGCTGCTGATAGTGGGGTTCAAACCCACTATCTCCTGGGTACTGGATACTGGCTGCATTTAAGTGACTGCAGCTATCGAACTCGGTATTATTATTATTATTATTATTATTATTATTATTATTATTATATTAATTATTATTATTATTCCCAGTCTCTAAAGCCCAGAATAACGTCCGAGAGGATGCGTCGTGCTGACCATACAACCACTCATAATCTGCAAGCCTTCGGGCTGAGCAGCAGTCTCTGGGCAGGCCAATTCCCTTTCAAGGGCAATAAGTGCCGTGGGGGTATTATTATTATTATTATGATGATGATTAATATTTCATTTTCGTACTGTAACTTAATAAGCGTATATTGACGTACAAAATATATTTTTAATGAATTTTATTTGTTTAACTTGTTTACATTTAATATGTAGGCTTATTATGAACACAGGTATTTTTATATCTAATTCTGTATATATAATAGAGTTGTGACTTTCAGAGAACTGTAGAAAACCATAAGTTAGTGTTTAAAATTTGAGTTATGACAGTTGTTGTTATTATTATTATTATTATTATTATTATTATTATTGTTGTTGTTGTTGTTGTTGTTATTACCTTACTTGTTTTGTATTTACTTACCGTGAATACAATGAAATTTCCTAGTTCTTTGAAATCATTTAAGAAACGACTAGGCAAGCAATTGATAGGGAATCTCCTACCTCGGTGACAGCTCTAAATGCAGATCATTGATCATTGTGTAGAGAGATATTTTTTCATCTAATTCTATATACTTATTTAATGAAGTTGTCACTGTGGGGGAAAGGCCTTCTAACATCAAAACTTGATACGAAGATGTGGCTGCAGGAGAAACCTGAATCTCAAAGCTAGACGATGCATACTAAATGCTGTTGCTGCTGTATTACCAGTACACACTATACAGATGCAGTAGGAGTGGTGACTCTAATGTGCTGTGAATCGGCTCACCGTGTCGATTCAGTAATGTGAACGAAATCAAATGAATCGAATGTCCCATCACTAGTGTAAATGCATACATCATACACCAGTCGTGCAAAGAGAGAAATGAAGTACAGTGTTCTCCCTAGGACCCTGCTAATGGGCGCACTGCCCAGCCGTTTACGCTGACCGCCCGGCTATCATAACCTAGATATCTGCTAGTTACATAATATTTCAAGTTGCGTTACGTCGCACCGACACAAATAGGGCTTATGGCGACAATGAGATAAGAAAATGCTAGGAGTGAAAAGAAAGCGGACATGGCCTTAATAAAGGTACAGCCCCCGCATTTATCTGGTGTAAAAATGGGAAACCGCGGAAAACCATCTTCAGTGCTGCCGACAGTGGGGTTCGAACCCACTATTTCCCGAATGCAAGCTTACAGCTGCGTGCTCCTAACTCGCTCGGTTTACGTAATATTAGTACATATTTCAGTCATGGAGAAGCTACAACCTGTTTTCCAGTTGGTGACCGGGTCAGAGATGGAATAAATGAAGCCCCATCTTGCGGCGAGGATGGAATTGTGCCGACTGCCGAAGCCTGTTGCACTCTTCTGGGGCAATGATTAATGACTGACAGATGAAATGAAATGACAGTGGAGAGTTTTGCTGGAATGAAAAATGACAGGGAAAAGCGGAGTACCCGGAGAAAAACCTGTCCCACCTCCGCTTTGTCCAGCACAAATCTCACATGGTGTGACCGGGATTTGAACCATGGAACCCAGCGGTGAGAGGCCGGCGTGCTGCCACCTGGGCCATGGAGGCTACACCTATTTTAGTCATTGTGTGTTCCAAATTAAAATGTAAACACTGTAAAACTGTTTCCTCCCGATGGTATCACCACCTTGACGAAGGCAAAATACATTTTGCCAGGTGTTTTTGGAGGCTTGCATGTTCAAATGATCCTTGGAGCTATGCCGGCGGGAGCATATGCTCCTGGTAGGGCCACTGAAGCCAGACAGGTCTAAATTAAAATCAAATCCTCCAGGTTGGGGGTTGGTACGTGGGGCTAACAACTCCACTACCACAAAACAACATATTGTTCAGGAACTAAATCGAGATAACCAACTGTTCCAAACTTACGACGACTAAAGCGCGCTGAATGGCAACGATACGGATATATTGGAACATGGAATGTGAGAAGTATCTTTCAGGCTGGGGCTAGTAGAAAATTGGAGGAGGAATTACTTAAATATCAGATAGATGTGGCAGCATTACAGGAGATAAGATGGAAGACAATCGAGGTGGCAGATCTACAGCACTTCATTTTATTCAATAGTGGGGAGGAAGAAAATAGAATGGGAACAGGGTTTATGGTCAAGAAATCGGTCAGTCATAATGTGATTGAATATGAAGCAATAAGCCGCAGACTATGCCGGTTAAGATTGAAAGGGAGATTTACCAACATGTCACTAATTAGTGTCCATTCCCGAACAGAGGATGCTGAAGAGGAAGAGAAAGAACAGTTCTATGAAAAAATGGAGCAAATATATGACAAGTTGCCCAAGTATGATGTTAAAAGTTGTCCTAGGGGATTATAATGCCAAAGTAGGCAAAGAGAAAGAAAACTACCCAGTGGCAGGATATCACAGTAAACACCAAGAATCCAATGAAAATGGGTGGAAATTGATTGACTTTGCCTTTAGCAAGGAGCTGGTGATTAAGAGCACATGTTTTCCACATAAGGAGATCCATAAAGAGACATGGATATCACCAGATGGTCTGACAAAGAACCAGATAGACCCTGTGCTGATAGATACGCGACATGCCTCCAATATAATGGATGTGAGAAGCATGCGTGGTGCAGACAGTGATTCAGATCACACACTGGTGAGGATCAAGTTCCAAGAAAGACTGGCAATTAAACCCAGGGACAGAGCTGAGCAGAGCAAGATCTATAATGTAGAACTGTCAAGGGATGAGAAGAAGCTGGAAGAGTATAGAGACCGGCTGCAAAGAAAGCTACAGATGGGCAGAAACGGAGATGTGGACATCAATATAATGTGGAAGGAAACCAAGCTAGCAATAAATACAACAGTGCAGGAAGTACTTGGAGAGAGAAGGAAACAGAATAGAAATGAATGGTATGACAAAGAAATGGGGTAAGGTTCTGGAAGAGAGAAATCTGGCCCGCCAAAGAATGCTACGGAGACCCACTCGAAATAATATGGCAATTTTTAAAGAGAAACAGAGAATAGCAAAGACATTGATAAGGAGCAAGAAAAGAATAGAAAAAAGGGAGAGAGTTGATGAAATGCAGAAGAATTTTGAAAGCAAACAAGGTAGAAAATTCTTCCATGGGGTTGGACAAGTACAGAAGGGATATCAGCCTAGAGTGAATATGCTTAAGGGTGAGACTGATAGACTGATTGTTGGGAAAGAACGAATTCTGAAAAAATGGGCAAAACATTTTTAAACATTACTTTCTGTCAGACTAATAAATGAAGAGAGAGAACGATCAGGCCATATGGAAACTTTATAGAGAGATAAGGAGGGTGAATATGGAGATGAGTGTGAGGGGGAAGAGAGGAATGAGGAGAATGGAGATGAGGATGAAGACAATATGGGATCACCATCGATTGAAGAAATAAGAGAAATTACAAAACAATTGAAGAACAGTAAAGCACCAGCGAATGACGATAACGGCAGAAATGGTAAAACATGGAGGAGAAGTGTTGGTGAGGAAAATACATGAGATAATTAAAAAGGTATGGGAAATGGGTAAAATGCCGGAGGACTGGACACTAGCAAATATATACCCTATACATAAGAAGAGGTCACGCATGCAATGCAAGAATTATCGAGGTATATCCTTACTGAGTATAGTATACAAAATCCTCTCTACAGCCATAACAAAGAGAGTTAGTAGTAGAACAGAAAGAATTATAGGGGAGTACCAAGCTGGTTTCAGACCTGGAAGATCAACAGTGGACCATATTTTCACCATGAGAATGACTCTGGAAAAGACATATGAATACATTTGACTAGGACATCTTTTTTTATAGATTTTAAACAAGCCTATGACAGAGTAAAGTGATCGGCATTGTGGGAAACAATGAAGGAGTTTAAATTCCCATAGAAGTTAATAAAATTGACTAAGATGACCTGGGAGAACAGCAGAAGTCAGGTAAAAGTGCAGGGAAGTCTTGTCAAGATCTTTCAGAACTGAAGAAGGCCTAAGGCAAGGAGACCCCTTATCACCAGTGTTATTTAATCTAGTGTTGGAGAAAGCTGTAAGATCAGTAACTACTAATCCGCGTGGTAATATTTACAATAGACTGATCCAAATTTTGGCTTATGCAGATGATGTGGTGATATCTGCTAGAAGTAACGAGGCACTTACTACTGCCTCGAGGGAGCTGAAAGATGCGGCTGGGTCTTTGGGTTTGGAGATAAGTGAGGCTAAATCTAAATATATGGTAACAGAGAGAAGTGGAAGGAACACTGAAAAACTCCAAGTGGATGGTTACACCTTTGAAGCAGTACATAGCTTCACATATCTTGGCTCAGTAATAACTTCAGAAAATAAAGTTGAGACAGATATTGTAAATCGCATTAAGGCTGCCAACAGATCCTACAGGGCACTGTACCCCCTTCTGAGAAGTAAAAACTTAAGCAGGAAATTAAAACTGACTCTCTACAAAACAATAATTAAACTAGTACTTATGTATGGGAGTGAGGCATGGGTATTGACTGAGGCCACAGAGAGGAGATTAAATGTGTGGGAAAGGAAAGTACTGAGGTAGATATTTGGACCAGTGAAGGAGGGAAATTTATGGAGAATCAGAACAAATGAAGAAATAAGATTATTATATAAGGAGCCGGACTTGGTGACCTCAATCAAAATGAGACGAATTGGATGGCTGGGGCATGCACAACGGATGGAGGAGGGAAGACTTCCAAGGAAAGCACTGACAGGACACTCTGGGGGCAGGAGAAGGAGAGGTCGGCCCCAGATGAGATGGCTGGAGGATGTGGAGACTGATCTGAGGACCGTTGGAGTCAGGAAGTGGCGTAGGCATGCTGAAGACAGGGACGACTGGAGAGCTGTGGTCAAGGAGGCCAAGGTCCTTAAAGGACCGTAGAGCCATGGAGTAAGTAAGTAAGTAAGTAAAACTGTTTATTTAAATGAAAACTCTTCATTATTGTTAGCATAATTGCGCAAGTTACATCGGAGTTCAGCTTATCACGTAGCATCGTGCGCGAGCGGTGTCTGGATTAGCTTGGAATCGCATGCTAGAACTCGATTCCACGGGACGTAACAAACCCGTCTGGCTCTCCACAGCAACCGAGTGATTAAGAACGAGCAGTAGAACACTAGAAGTTCAAACTACTCTGTTATGTCATCTTCATGATAACACTAAAATAGTTCATTTTTGCACTTAATGTTTACCTGTCTAATATTATCGTTAATGGCCTGAGTGGAATAAGTTTAAATTTGATCATATTTATTTTTTACGTAGTATTCCTCGCTGGCTACTCATTCCTGCCACCTAGCTAGCGAACATTTCTGGGGAGGACACTGAAGTATCTAGACTGGTTTTCGTGAAAGAACTAGCTAAGCAGCTGTTGGAACCTCATCTAAAGGACAGGCTGCTGAACACAAAACTGCCTCGAGAATTGCGGTTAGCTATCGCATGTGTTACAGGAACAGAACTTGCTTCACATCCTGTAGTCACCACTGATGAAAAGTTGATGTATCCACAATGATGCACACAAAATGCTGTCAACTTGTGTACACAGATTTATTTACAGTTATTTACAAATTGAATGCACATAACCATAATCACTGTATCACAAACAAAACATTTCACTCCAAGAACATCAACAAATTACATGTGATAAATATCATTCCAAACATCAACAAAGCCGCCATTTTAACAACTGCCTATGACTTCAACATGGAGACTGCAACCACTGCATGTCAACTACCAAATTTACTAAGCCAATATACATACTTCAAACACTTGTTAGCACGATACACGTCTGGTCATAACAACTCCTGATAAATCATGACTCTTACTAAACAATAACTCGTCTCTACCACCAAGACCACCTCTTTATATATGTGCCTAACCAGGCTTCTAGCAAAATACATTTTCTCGTAAATTCTAGAGTGTTTAAGGCCCAGATATAATGTATAGAATATTTTACTGAGTTTGCATCTACCCAGTACCATTCTGAATGTGACAGTGTGTTTCACAATTCTGGAGTGGATTACAAATCATTAATACAGATAATAATAAATTATATACAGGTTCTTACATTAACTAATATAAATATCTATATACAACAAATGTTTCATGACATAACCTCACCAATAATGCGATTGCAAACTAATAATGATAGGCTACTAATAAGTGGATGTACATCACAAGGCATAATAATAATCATAATCGTAAAATAATAATAATAATAATAATAATTCGAGCTTAATACTTGCGTTATTTACCCATGGGTGAGAGAATATTGTTTTCAAGTTATATCATTTTATCACACTTGCGTCAAAGTTGCCAAGGGAATTCCGGAAGACCTGTTTCCTCTGTCCACCTGGGAAAAAAAAGAAAAAGCTTGTTTTCTGTGTCATGTATGCAAACATCTGATCTGCTTAGAATGCACCAAGAAAGTATGTCTCAACTGCATTGAAGAAAGGTAGGTTGGAAGGAAATGCTGCAGGTTCTTTTGTGTTTATGCAGGTCAACTTTGTAAGTGCATTTTAATATGCTCCATTATGTGAACAGTATGTTTAGATGCAGTTAGGTAAATGTGTATTACAGACTGTGAATTCTGAAACATTTCCGAAACTTCTTGTGTTGTACCGTAAAAACTGCAACCTTACAAATATTATTCATTTTGGTGCTTTATATTGCTATTATCTGCTTACATTTTATGTATTTTAATTCAGTAATGTGTGTTTTACTAGAATAGTTAGTACATCAAAATTACTACTTTGGCATTTTCTAATGCGTATTTCCAGTAGCAGTCCATGGTACCTCATGTCAGTAACTATGCACAAAATTTTAACATCAGTAGTTAAGGGTTAAAGATAGCACTTGAGGGTGGAAGGAGTATTCACACATTATTTACACAACAATAGACATAAATTCTACTTTACTGTTCAGTGTTCATTAAATTGTTATGTCATTGGGAATGAAAATGAAGAGAGCAGTCCCCTTCAAGAGAAATGTGAAGTTTGTGAATACAGTAAGCAGTTTCCAAAGACCAGTCAGCAGGCTGTCGCATCCCTCTTTTCATTACTTTGGGAGAAAGACTGTTAGTCAGAGGTGTATAGGTAACATTGTGAATGAAAAAGAAAAGTGACTTAAAGAACATTCGTTTGCTAGTGCAACATGCTGTAGGCCTGCAAAACATGAAGAGCTGGAGGATGCCTCAACTCTGTGGATAAGCCAGGTTAATGCAAATAATGGAACAGTGACTGACACGGTAATTATCGCAAAAGCAAGATAGTTTAGTGACAAAATGGGAGTAAAGGATTTTCAGTACAGTAATGGATGGTTGGTACGTTTTAAATAAAGGCATGGCCTTTCACAGTACACTAGGCAAGGTGAAACAGGTGAAGTGGACGACAACATAGTGTGTAATGGTAGGAAAGGATTGTGTGATGTAATCAGCAAATATCCATAAAAAAATGTTTACAACATAGATGAAAGTAGTTTATTTTTCAGAGTGCATCGTGATAAGACAATTTGTTCTGCACCTGTAAAAGGTTCCAAGAAAGTCAAGGATAGGATTACTCTAGTTTTTGCATAAATGCTGATGGGAGTGACAAAAGAAATTTAACTGTCATTGGGAAGGTTTCTTGGCCACAATGCTTCAACGGTTTTAATCCTAATTTTAATTATGTTGTCTACCACTACAGCAAAAAAGCATGACTGCAATTGAATTTATGACCTGGTTAAAGAATTTCAATGAAGCCATGAAGAGGCATATCTTTCTTATCCTTAATAAGTCAACTTGTTACAAGACAGAGATGCTCAGCAATGTAACAGTTGCATTCATACCACCTAACTGCACAGGATTCCTTTAGCCTCTAGATGATGGAGTCATAAATGCTTTACAGCAAATTACCGCCACCATCAGGTCAAACACATTATAGAGTGCATTAATAATGATGTGCCAATCAATCTGTCACTTAAGGATGCACTCTTCATGATACAGTACAGTGTTCATGGGATGAAATTACATCAACTATTAAGAACCGCTGGAGCCATACAGAAGAATTCCTTAGATGGTGACAATGCTGAGGAAGAACTCAGAATTGCATTAAAAGACTTTGAAACCTATGCTCCTGTTGAACACCCTTTAACAATAGAAGCATTCTTGTGTATAGGCAATCAGTTGTCTACCTTCGAGGAAATGAGCAATGAAGACATACTGTCAGCCGGGGTGACAATGGTCCCAGGGGTGACTATGGTCAAAACTGAGGAAAAATGTTGTTGAGGCTTATTTATATATTATATATTTTTAAAATCTCAGTTTTCAAATTTCCCTCCAATCTAGGCACATTTTTCTTTCCAGAAAGGGAAAACTTGTGATTCTAACCTGAAATGCATTTTTTTGACTATTTCAACTATTTCAACACTTATTTTTTGACAAAAACAACAGTTGGCTAAACTGTTCATTGTTGCTCCTAGGTCATCACTTCTAAATGTCACCTGGAAGTGTTGGTTACCTTTGTTTATTCCTTGTGAAGGTATGCATGCAATTTTATCTTTATAAGAAATTGTTTTGTACCTTAAAAGTGCAAATTTATAAACAATAGTACAATTGTCTTGTTTTTTGGGGTTACTATGGTCATGAGTATCAACTCATTGCAACTGTCTTATGGGTTATATTAGATTACTCTTGTTAAATATTGTATACAATTAATATATTTATATTTTATTATTCACTTGTTTGTTTCATACTTCATGTTTGTGTCCTTTTTATTTCAGTGTTAGTGGCAAAATGGTGAGGTCTGTCCTAGAAACTGACAGTAATTCTTTAGTTGTTAGTAACGTTGGTGAGTCAGTTTTAAGTTTCTTGGAAGAAATGCACTATTCAAAGTAAAGAAATGGCCCCACAAGAAAGATGTTATGTTTTGTTGAGCCAGGAAAAAGTGTCTCTTTGGAGGATATTGAACCTTGTCCACCTCTCCAAGATCAGTTTCAAGCAGGAACAAGTGGTGAAACATCAGTGTTACCAGTCTTCAGAAAGAAGCAGAAAAGACATACAAGAGAAGATTCATTAGACTCTGAAAATGATGTTGAAACTCATTTAAATGGAAGTGATGAAGAAACTTGGGAAGAGATGAAAGTAGGCATGATAGAAGAAGAAGAAGAAGAAGAAGAAGAAGAAGAGCTTGCTTTGCTAGTTGTTTTACGTCGCACCGACACAGATAGGTCTTACGGCGACGATGGGACAGGAAAGGGCTTGGAGTGGGAAGGAAGCGGCCGTGGCCTTAATTAAGGTACAGCCCCAGCATTTGCCTGGTGTGAAAATGGGAAACCACGGAAAACCATTTTCAGGGCTGCCGACAGTGGGGTTCAAACCTACTATCTCCCGAATACTGGATACTGGCTGCACTTAAGCGACTGCAGCTATCGAGCTCGGTAGAAGAAGATAATGATAAATGCTGTAGGAAACCAACAGCAGGAGACTATGTTCTGGTTGAGTTTAGTACCAAAAAAAAAAAAAAAAAAAAAAAAGCAAAACTGCATTACATAGTAAAGTGATAGATGATGATGGTACTTGTCAAGAAGATGAAGTGAAAGTTACATTTCTTAGAAGATGTCATGAATATTTTGTGTGACCAAAGGAAGCATATATTTCTGTTATCAAAGTGAATGAAATTCTTAAAATACTACCGCCTCCAGTTGAGCAAAGGTGGGGATAAGCTAAGCTTCTATATAAAGTTTACTGGCTTCAACTTGAAATGAGACAATTATAAATGAAAAGGACAAATTAAACATATTTTGAAAATTTTTCTTTAATGTTTGTCATAATTGTAATTTTTTAGCTTTAGACTATAGTTAAATATAAGATTTCTTACATCAATATGCTTGTAAAAACATGTTCTGTTTGACCATAATCACTCCCTACTAATCAGATGTGAGACAATTACTGGATGTTTGTCATAATTGTAATTTTTTAGCTTTAGACTATAGTTAAATATAAGATTTCTTACATCAATATGCTTGTAAAAACATGTTCTGTTTGACCATAACCACTCCCTACTAATCAGATGTGAGACAATTACCGGATGTTCGAAAAATTTATTTTAGTAAGGAGATGATACCCAACATTTTAAACTAAATCATATTTCATTTTTACATGGATATCTCATAAAATGTGCAAGATATGCACAAAAAACTGAAAAATGTGACCATAGTAACCCCAGTTGACAGTACCCAAGACTGCACAGCATGATGAGGATTCAGACTCTGAAGGTGAGGCTGATTGTAAATGACTTGCCAGTTCCTTCAAGTACGGAAGTTAAGGAAAGTTTAAAGAATATACGGGTGTATTTAGAGAAACATTCCAGTGAGCTGTGATTCATCACCGGATTGCAGTGACTGATGCAGTTGAACAATTAAATGAAAAGAATATGCAAGCAGTGATCGCTAATTTCTTCCACAAGGACTACAGTTCATTGTGACTTCATTTTTCATACCATACTGTATTAATGTGCTACCATAATTTTAAAAAGTTTTAATGTAGCCTATTATCCTCTTAACTTAGTAAAATAATAAAATTATACTTCAGTAAAGTCTCTGTTATCCTGCAATAATAGATTTTAGGCAGATATTTAATGTCACACTTAAAATTTGCTTTAGTGCAACACTTGCTTTATGCCGTAAAATATTATTCAATGGATGGTGACACTGTATCGGTGGTTGACTGTACTTCATTTTTAAACATAATGTTTGACCGCTTAGCTGTGTAAATTTAAATTAACTAATAAATTGGTTCCACCTATAGATATTCACCTATAAGTTTATTTACAATTCAAAGTTGTAAAAGCATCTTATTAAAATAACAGGACATAGTAATCATAAAGAAGACGGGCACTCTACATACTTTCACCGGCGTTTCCTAGGATACGGGGTTTATACTTCTGGGTGCCATTACAATGGGCGTAATGGTTTTGAATAACTTTCATCTGCATTCATCCATATGCTGTTATCTAGCACTTTTTTCCTACATACTACCACAATATTCCCTGTGCAAACCTCAACAACCGTGAAGGCGAAGGAAGACGGGCACTCTACATACTTTCACCGGCGTTTCCTAGGATATGGGGTTTATACTTCTGGGTGCCATTACAATGGGCGTAATGGTTTTGAATAACTTTCATCTGCATTCATCCATATGCTGTTATCTAGCACTTTTTTCTACATACTACCACAATATTTCCTGTGCAAACCTCAACAACTGTGAAGGCGAAGATGATCATCGGAACTGGCGGAAGAGGCAGCCCTTCCCAACTAAGGCTGATTAATTATATCCCTCTGACTCGGAAGTTAGCCCCTGACAAGGTTGGGGTAGACAGGGCTCCCTAGCCGCAGTAAAGGCAACCTGGCTATGGATGACAACCCCGAATAATAAGCCTCTCAAGCTAATGACTTGCGTAGTACCTTGGACAGTGATTCATCACTGCCCCATGAAGAATGATTTTCGCCTGAGCATGGAGGAAAATTTCGCTAAATCCACTACTCCAGGTGGTAACCAATCCACCATTGCCCATAGTGATGTTAGTGGACCTTTGGATTCTGGGGAGTCCGCACCAGCATGTTTTAAGGATGACTCAGAGCATCCTGAAATCCTTGGACGTAAGCTCAGATGAAGATGGCAAAGTTTCTTCGAAACATTGAATGCTAATTCACTGCTCAAAGTGGGTAAACTGAAACATCTGACCGGCTCACTAACACGGCATAACGTAGTACTGACAGCAGTACAGGAAATTCGATTCCCTGATGAACATGCCTTCAAGTCACAAGGATACAGAATCCTAAAAGGAAAAGTGGGTCAGCGGGTAATGAAGAATGTACCCCACTTAGGTACAGGATTTATAATCAGCCACAAGATGCTAGATTCAGTCATTGATTTTACCTCTCCAAGCAGTCGTGTATCCATCCTCTCTCTCAAATGTGCTAACAAGGGCTACACTTTTGTCAGTGCACACGCCCTAGTCAACAAGTGCAACCCAGACAGAACTGACAAATTCTGGGAAGACTTTCAAGATATTCTCCCTAAAATTCCAGAGAGACATTCTGTAACCGTTCATCACCATGGTTACAATACATACTCCTTGGCGATTTCAGTGCCCATATGGAAAGAGAGAAAAAATACAGAAACATAGTGTACAACTTTCCGGTGCATAAACGAACTAATCACAACGGAGAACGATTGATAGAACTGTGCAGGACTTTCAGATTGGTCATGAAGTCTACAGCCTTTAAACATTTGCCAAGAAAATCAAAGACTTGGATCTCTCCTAACACCAAACTGGGTGAATTCCAGATAGATTATGTGACCATCTCAAGAAAATTCCAGAAGGAAATACAAAATGTGAAGGTATTGAAAAGTGCCAGTCTGGACTCAGACCACTACCTCTCAAAGGTCAAATTGAGACTTAAGCCTAGAAACACTAGATTACACAGAACCTCCAGGAGGGTCAGATTCGATATAGAGTGACTTAAAAATAATCAAGAAGTAGTTGAAAGACTGAACAATGAAGATCTTAGCAATTGGGACCAACTGAAAGAAGAAGGTCTTATCAATACGGCCAGTGAGCTTGCCCCTCTTACTAGAAGAAGCAAACATCCACTGTGGACTGAAGACTGTGACAACTCAATAGCTCAAAGGCAGGCAACCTGGATGAAACGGAACTCTAAAGAGTCCAAGGGCAATTGGGAGAACTTTCTGGAACAAAGGAAACTTACAATCAAGATAATACAAGGAACCAAACGGGCCTTCACACACAACCAACTAATCCAGATCGAAGAGAGCTCCGTTAAAAACAAATCCAGGGACTTCTACAAAACTTTAAAGCAGACACTTGGAAAATACACTCCACCAAGTCTTTACTTCAGAGACCCACAGGGCAACCTGGCTTTTAACGACAAGGACAACTGCCGCCTCTTAGCCCAGCATTTTAAGAACTTACTTAATTGTGATCCACCTAGCAAAGATTTTGATTACAAACAAACCACACCAAACCTGGACTCGCTGCCTCCTTCACAGAAAGAAGTTTGTGAAATCATTCAACTTCTTAAGAATAATAAAGCAGCTGGAGAGGACTCCATTGTTGCTGAACTCTAGAAATGTGCTGAAAGCAATGCCGTGGGCAAGCTCACTGAGATTGTACAGAACATCTGGGAAACAGAGAAATTACCACCTGATTGGACCTCAGCTCTGATTCATCCCCTTCATAAGAAAGGAGACTTTACTGACCGCAACAACGATGAGGGGCGTTTGAAAAGTCCGTGCAAAAATAAAAAACTACTTACGTGTTTGGGGTAAATTTTTTTTATTTTTCGACATAGTCTCCTTTTAGGCATATACACTTTGTCCAGCGATGTTCTAGTTTGTTGATACCTTCCGAATAATAGGGTTTGTCCAAGTCTGCAAAATACTGTTTGCAATCACCTCCGCGTTTGAATAAAATCTTTGTCCCGCCAGCCATTTCTTCAAATTGGGGAACAAATAGTAGTCCGAGGGAGCCAAGTCTGGAGAATAGGGGGGATGTGAAATGAGTTGGAATCTTATTTCCATTAATTTTGCGACCACAACTGCTGAGGTATGTGCTGGTGCGTTGTCGTGATGGAAAAGGACTTTCTTGTGGGCGAATCGTGGGCGTTTTTCTTGCAGCTCAGTTTTCAAACGGTCCAATAACGATGAATGATATGTACCTGTAATAGTTTTACCCTTTTCCAGATGAGGATTATCCCTTGCGAATCCCAAAAGACAGATTCACAACTAAGTATTTATTTATTTATATATATTTTCTCTTGAGATTTTTGTTTGTTTTAACAGTGTTATGTGGCTGAAGATGTTGATAATATACAAAACACTTCCTCCAAAGCATAACTTTGTCAATTTATGTATTTTTCATCTAAACAGTGTTATGTGGCTGAAGATGTTGATAATATACAAAACATGTACCAATTTTAACCATTAAATTGCCTTAGGCAATTCATTGTATCGACTAGGTGGAATATAAATAAATACTTAGTTGTGAGTCTATTGAAGTGCGATACGGACCATGAAGCTAATTTTATGTAATCCCAAAAGAAAGTTGCCATAACCTTTTCGGCCAAAGGAACGGACTTCGCCTTTTTTTGGTGCAGATTCCCCCTTGGTAACCCATTGTTTAGATTGTTGTTTGATCTCAGGAATATAATTATGTATCCATGTTTCATCCACAGTGACGAAACAACGCTTAAAGTCCTTCGGATTCTTCTGGAATGGCTGCAAACCATCCTTGCAACACTTCACACGATTCCGTTTTTGGTCAAGCGTGAGCAATCGCGGCACCCATCTTGCGGATAGCTTTCTCATGTTCAAATGTTTATGCAAAATATTATGTTCCCGTTCAGTCGAGATGCCCACAGCACTAGCAATCTCATGCAGCTTAACTCTTCTGTCATCCATCACCATATCATGGATTTGATCAATGATTTCTGGATTCGTAACCTCCACAGGCCGTCCAGAGCGTTCAGCATCACTTGTGCCCATATGGCCAGTCCAAAAATTTTGAAATCACTTATAAACTGTTTTAATCGAAGGTGCAGAGTCACCATAATGTTTATCAAGCTTCTCTTTAGTCTCCTGAGGCGTTTTACCTTTCATAAAGTAATGTTTAATCACTACACAAAATTCTTTTTCGTCCATTTCTTGAAAATCACTCGACTTCCTTGATTCACACGAATGGCAAACACAAAGAAATAAACCAATATGGCTGAAACATGGTGTGCATTCATTCAAGAGATGCTACTAACTAAACATGACCTTGATACGCGCCGGTGGTGCCATCTCTCGGACTTTGCACAGACTTTTCAAACCACCTTCGTACCGTGGGATTTCTCTTGTGCTGGTAACATACAAGATATTTTCCAAGACGTTTCTAACATGGGCAGAAAGTCAACTGGACAGTCAACTAGGAGAATATCAGGGAGGCTTTAGGAAGAGCCGATCCTGTGCTGAACAGATCCTCAACCTTAAAACTGTACTTGCATACTCCAAATTGAAAAACCGCAAGGTGTTTGTCACCTTTGTTGATTTCCGGAAGGCCTACGACTCCATTGATAGACAAACACGTAATAACATTATCCAGGAACTGGGATTAGACAACAAAACCTGCAGACCCATTCTAGAAACCTTGACTAACACCCATTCCAAGGTTACATTTAGAGGCGTGGTTTTGGAAAGCTTCGAGATAAACGGGTGAGACAAGGGGATTGACTTTCCCCACTTCTCTTCAACCGTGTCCTTGAAAAGGTTGTGAGAGAATGGTGCAAAGAACTGACCAACTTGGGTACCCAGAGTGGGATATACCTGGGTCATAAGAAGGAAGGGCTAGTTGTAGATTGCCTGGCTTTGCTGACGACATGCCACTGATTGCCAATTCGCTGGATACAGCAACAATACAGATCAATTGTCTCAGGAGACAGGCAGCCAAAGTGGGTCTTCAAGTGTCTTTGGAGGAAACAGAGTTCTTCACCAACATCAAAGAAGCTAGCAGAGAGATACTACTAGAACAGGAAAAAATCAAGAGGACTGACAAATTTAAGTATCTCGGCAAATGGATTGAACCAAACTTATCAAAAAGAACATCATTATCCATGAGAGTCAACAAGTTGGAACTGGCCTATCGACTGACAAAGAACACTTATAACTTATAACTACATGTCATTCATATGACCAGAAGCTCTGTATGCCATGGAGTGTCTTTCATTGAACCAGAGAGGTCTGATGGAGAAACTGGAAGTCAGAGAGAAGAGAATTCTCAGGAAGATCTTAGGTCTGGTAAAGGAAGATGAAGAATTCCGTAGACGGTACAATACCGAGCTCTATGAACACATAGAGAGGTTCTCTGATTGTGCTAGGAAAAGGAGAGTAGCCTTCTATGGCCATATAGTAAGACTGCCTTCTAAAAAACTGACCAGTCGCCTGTTCATCTTCTGGAAGAACAAGAAGATTCGTACCATTTGACTGACAGACACTGAGAAGGACATTAAAGAACTGGGAATATCCGATCTTTAAGATAGACGGTCTGTACGACGTACCCTGAAGGAAGTCCATGGATTTCAGGAAATACCCTTGAAGAATGGTACCCCCTGGACAGATGAAAGAAAGGATTTACACCGGCAGAAAATGCGCCAATATTGGGCAAAGTTCAAAGCCCAACAGTTGAACAAACGTGGTCCAAAGTAGGCCCATTCGACCAAGAAGAAGAACAGGACATGTTTCATCTGTCTAGAATTAACATAAAATTAATATACTTAAAGTTACAGAACGTGAATAAAATTCACACTCATATGATATATATGGTATTCATGAATTAAAATAAGTGCATGTTGCGTCGTCATCAGATGAAGAAGTTGCTTGATGTAATGTGATGAAGTCAAAACAGTTCCACGTAAAATAACTATGTAATTAAAAGTTTCTTTTGTCCTTAAACGTTTCATGCAAAAATAATGTCAGTTGATTCAGTAAAATTGTTGTTCAACTTAGTATAAAATCTTCTAAAATGTTATGAATTCAGAAAATGTAGATCACATTGATTTAATGTCAATCAGACCATTGAACAGAAATCAAATGCCATCCCGTCATGTTGTGCAATATGAAATAACAGCTCTAGGTTTATGCCATATCATGCCTGTATGCTGGCTAAGTTGACACTGATCTACATTTCATGTAACTGTTGTTGGGAATGATTGTCTACTAAGTCCCCTTCATTTTCCCCTGTAGAGTCGAATTATCCTGGTGATATAGATGTTGATTCTCATAGAGAACCTGAGACATTTGTCCCGAATGAGTAAATTTATAATATCGATATAGTTGGTCCGTTATTGGACATAAATTTTCCAGCTAACTCATTCCTGGTTGCCAGCGTTTCGCCTCATTGTGCTAGGTTGGGCTCATCAGTTGGTAAATATAACGCCTACCAAGACGCATGGCTAGTGCATACTGTGGAGGCTATTACTGCTGCTAAAATGTTTTCATTCCTCCCCTTTAGGGGAGGTGGGCCTCTTAGATGGTGATGCCATCTCTCAGGCCGGCAGATTTGTTACGATGAAGGAGTTGCTAGGAGAAGGTGAGGGGGTTTGCGGCCGTGGCCTATACTAGAAACTGTCCAGCATTCGCCTTAGTGCAGGAGAATGGAAAACCATTCTCAGGACAGTTGACGGTACGGACCAGCCCCGCTCCATCTTCGGAATACAGAGGCGTAGAGCCACGATAGAGCCGTGGCCACCCCTCCTCTGCCCGGTTGGCTGGTTGGAGAGCAGAGCTGTTTGACCATGGACCAGCGATGGCCACTTGCAAGCCGAAACTCACTCTGCATCCACTGACCCCGAGGCCACTGCGTACGCTACTTGGAGCCACCGGCAGTGCCAATTCACTATGAGAGACTGTCTCATTTTCAAAAATTGATGCCTGCCTGGCCATCAGATGATATAGATGTTGATTCCCATAGGGAACCTGAAATATTTGTTCCGAATGAACAAATTTATAATACCAATATAGGTTGTCCGTTATTGGACATTAAAATTAATTGTGCTATTTACCAACTGATGAGCCCAACTTAACACACTGGGGCGAAACTCTGGCAACCAGGTATGAGTTAGCTGGAAAATTTATAATGTCCAATAACGGACCAACTATATTTGAATTATTCTGGGGTGAGAATAGTGGTCAGATTTGAGTCTTATAGAATGTACAGTCACATCCACTGCCTCAATGTATATATTTCTTACATCTTTGTCATCATCCTCTTCCAGTTCATGTAATACCTCCTCAAAGATGAGGCCACTGGAAAGGGAAACAAAACTATCAATTTACTGTGCTTGACCTTCTGAACACACTGTACTCTAGTCCTTAAAATATGTCATAAAAAATTTATAGAGGTCTTACTCATACATTTATGAAATCTAAATTTTGTAATAATCCACTTCTTAGTAAAAATAAGGAAATAAGAGGACACCATGAAATGCTACTGTAAAGGGTGTACAGTGCCGCATAATGCTATTTACCTTAGACGAGCAGCCATATTTGCTTCATATAAAGAATGTGCCAATTCAGAGCAGTGTTGATTAAACGTGGCACACAATACGGGCACACTAACTGTACTGAATGAGTCTTAAAAGGTCCATCATTCATTCGATGTGCAGTGTAGCCATAATTATGATTACCTTTTTGATAATTAAGATAAAATCATTAATAGTATGTGCTGGTACAATATGGTGCTGCAAGTCCTTCGGTAATGAATGACATGCAGTACTATGTCCTCTTTTACACTGATGGGTTCAGTCATAGTTACAAATCTTCAGTTTATTATTACAGAGGGATGTCTGGATACTTTTGACTAGATTGTTCTGAATGATTGAATATGCTCAGATTTGCATTATTAGATACTGATTGAACTTCTCTTCATATTTTCTTCTAGTCTGGGGTATTTTCATGCATAATTATGAAAATAATTAGTTATTCTTGTTGATATATTGGTTAACTGTTTATCCAATCTTTGTTATTTACAGAGCTGATACTCATCAACCATGTGAGGTACTCGGAAAATACCTGCGTCATGCTCCCTGGAATATTCCTTGGTCTGATGCTGAGTCTTAGTGTGATATGTGGACTGTGCGGTGCTAAGACTTCAGGTGAGTTAAGCTTCAAGTTCACATTTTTATTTTAGGCATTTAAAATAATGAAAATCATATGACTTCAGCTACTGTGTGCAGACATTTTGATTTTTATAGGCTGTCTATGCCTCAATTTTTATGTTCAGTTTCACTCTATCATATGGCAGAGAAAACTGGATCTCTGTTGGGTAATTTATGACTTTAGGTTCGATTAATTTTGTTAGGTAAACACCAAATGTGTTAGCAGAGATCTTTTACATACCAGCATCGTATGATGTGGTGTGTTGAATGGTCTTCTTCCTGCCCCTCAAAAATCTTATCTCTGTCAGATTTGAACATGCAATCTTGGAGTCAGGAGGCCAAAACTCTACCACTGATCGTTGAGGGAGCTATGTTAGGCGTCAACTAATTTCAGCTGATACTGGTCCAAATAAATCATATACAAAGTTTATTCCACCTACTCAATACTGTACTGTAATTGCAATGTTTATAAATACATTACAATATATTATCAAGGTACTAGTTTCGACCCTATATGGGTCATCATCAGCCTAACTAAGATACACACATGGATTTGCTGAGAAGTCCTGAGACAGAATTACATTGTGGAAATAAGATTTAAAAGATTGAACTGTGTATGTGATGCGATAATGTTCATATAAAATGGTGGATTGATGAACTGTTATAGGTAAAATAATGTTATACAGCAAGAATTCATTATATTATAAGAATGTTGCATGGTTTTATCTAAATTTAATTTCTGTATCAGAAATAGTGGACCTCAAGCAAGACAGATACCCTCTGCGCCAATGTTCAACTTTCAATTCTCCACCTGAAGATTCACTCGGAATTCTAGTACTCAGTAGAAGCATCTGGACTTTGCATTCAACCGGCATATTATGTTTTTAAAGTGCAATTTTAGAGTATTCACTAACAGGGACATATTTTAATCATTATTGTAATAATTGTATGATAACTATTCTTACAGTCTAATTGTAATTGACGTAAAACCTAAAAATTTTTATTTGTCATTGGTAAGTAAAACATTATTTTACCTACAACAGTTCATCAATCCACCATTTTATATGTACATTATTGCATCTCATACACAGTTCATTCTTTTAAATCTTATTTCCACAATGTAATTCTGTCTTAGGACTTCTCGGCAAATCCATGTGTGTATCTTAGTTAGGCTGATGATGACCCATATAGGGTCGAAACTTGTATCTTGACAGTATATTGTAATGTATTTATAAACATTGCAATTACAGTACAGTATTGAGTAGGTGGAATAAACTTTGTATATTATACGTAATCTTAATTCAATACGGAACCAATAATGAAGTTTATAACCTTGAATGGTCCAAATATGGAAAGACATTTTAGGAAGATGAATTTGTTTATTTCAAACACATGTGCATAGGTCAAAGTTATTTCCTTGACTTTATAGGGAAGTGAAACATGCAGAATGATTAGTGTAAAAAGAAATACTGTAGACATAAAAGCCTTTAAATTGAAGTATCAATCACTACTGATCTGCATTTAGGGCAGTCGCCCAGGTGGCAGATTCCCTATCTGTTGTTTTCTTAGCCCTCTCCTAAATGATCGCAAAGAAATTGGAAAATTATTGAACCTTTCCCTTGGTAAGTTATTCCAATCCCTAACTCCCCTTCCTATAAAAGAATATTTGCCCCAATTTGTCCTCTTGAATTCCAACTTTATCTTCATATTGTGATCTTTCCTACTTTTAAAGACACCGCTCAAACTTATTCGTCTACTGATGTCCTCCTACACCATCTCTCCACTGACAGCTCGGAACATACCACTTACATGTTATACATACTTTGTATTTACATACCACTTAATCGAGCAGCTCGTCTCCTTTCTCCCAAGTCTTCCCAGCCCAAATTGTGCAACATTTTTGTAACACTACTCTCTTGTCGGAAATCACCCAGAACAAATCGAGCTGCTTTTCTTTGGATTTTTTCCAGTTCTTGAATCAAGTAATCCTGGTGAGGGTCCCATACACTGGAACCATACTCTAGTTGGGGTCTTACCAGAGACTTATATGCCCTCTCCTTTACATCCTTACTGCAACCCCTAAATACCCTCATAACCATGTGCAGAGATCTGTTCCCTTTATTAACAATGATATTTATGTGATTACCCCAATGAAGGTCTTTTCTTATATTAACACCTAGGTACTTACAATGATCCCCAAAAGGAACTTTCACCCCATCAACGCAGTAATTAAAACCGAGAGGACTTTTCCTATTTGTGAAACTCGCAACCAGACCTTTAACCTCGTTTATCATCATACCATTGCCCACCATACATCTCACAACACTATCGAGGTCACCCTGCAGCCGCTCACAATCTTTAAACTTATTTATTACTCTGTACAGAATAACATCATCTGCAAACAGCCTTATCTCTGATTCCACTTCTTTACACATATCATTGATATATATAAGAAAACATAAAGGTCCAATAATACTGCCTTGAGGAATTCCCCTCTTAATTATTACAGCGTCAGATAAAACTTCGCCTACTCGAATTCTCTGAGTTCTATTTTCTAGAAAAATAGCCACCCATTCAGTCACTCTTTTTTCTAGTCCAATAGCACTCATTTTTGCCAGTAGTCTTCCATGATCTACCCTATCACATGCCTTTGATAGGTCAATTGCAATACAGTCCATTTGGCCTCCTGAATCCAGGATATCTGCTATATCTTTGAAATCAAGAGTAGTAACAGTATAACCCCGATTTTGTGTGACCTCGATTTAACGTAAACCCACATTTAACAGGAGACATTTCCAGTCCTGAAATATATTCCATAAGAGCAATGCAATGTTATATCCGATTTAACGTAATTCAAAATAGGGCAAAACCCACATTTAGTGTTAAGGAAATGGTGTTCTCAAATATTTATTTCTATTTGTTTTGGTTATGGGACATTAAGAACCTATGAAAAAGACATCATAAGTTTGCTAAGGATGATTCAAGGCAGAAGAGGAATTTAGAGCGCGGGCACTTAGGGCTGAAGTGAGATATCAAACTCAGATGCACATCCGACCATGGCCGCTGTAGCAGAAGAGAATCCCCATCTTTATGACAATGTTATTATAACCTTAGAAAATTCCTATATTAATCTGTGTAATATCCGTCAATTACAGTGAGAACCCTTTTACTGATTCATCCGTTATTACGGGCAAATTCGGGCATGTTAGTTTTTATCTGTTATAAATATTCAAACACTCTACCAAATACAGTATATGACTATACTCCACCATTTATATTGAATGCAATCGATCATCTTCCGCATCGATTCCTCGCTACGTGCGAGCGAGTCGATCTTGAGCGAGCCTGAGGTCTCCTCACAACTCTGACTTGTGTAAACAAACATCAGGATGATATGTTTTTACAATAAGTGCAATGCCAGCAGATGTTGACTCCTTAGAAATAAAGGCAGAAGTAAACGATTGCTTAATTTTAATACTGAAATGAAAATGAAATAAAATAAGAATGTGATACTTCTCCTTCTCAAGATACAGCGGTGTGCATAACTAATTTTAGAGATTAGGTTGTGCCTTTTCGCGTCTTGTCAAATTTCAGAAAGGCTGTTCTCGTGTAAATTTATAGTGAAAATGTTATTATTCTACAGGGAGCTTTAAATATGTTTTCATAATACGTGCACGGTAAACCTAGGTTAGGTGATGCCGTTTCAAGTAAGAAAATGGAAATGTTAGGCTCTGGAGTGATGCTATTGCAGTTTTTAAGAATGAAACTGAATATGTGTGTTCAGACTGTTGGGATTAGAAAATGCATGCTAATGAGTAAGCTGCTGTTTGGAAAACATCCGCAAAAATGTTTAAACAAACTGATTGCTGTTTTCATACTGATTTGAATGTGTTTTTGTGCAAGTTTGGTATGTTTCCGGACTTTTATGGAAAATCATGTATAACGTTAAGAACAGCCTTAAACCAAACCAATTTTGCATTCACCGACAAAAATCTGTTAAAATGAAGCACAAACCGTAACTAATATTCTTTAAATCACTATAACAGTGATTTATTGTTGAACAAACTGTAACTACAGTACGGTGTGGGGTAGGGAACTCCTTGTTTTATTGCTGTCACTGTGTAAATAATGTATGATAGTACAATTTATGTTAATACAGGCAAAGATTTCTGGATAAGGTGTGCTTTCTACTGAAACCTCAATTTAAGGTAAACCCCCATTTAAGGTTAAAAATTCAGGTCCTTGTAAAAATGTTAAATAGCGGTTCTACTGTATGGGTATATTGGATGAGGAAATTAAGGAGTATTGGATCTAATTACAATAAAGTTTGTGCCTTAGGTGTACTGCTATGGATGTTTGTTTTAGACTTTCATAGATACTTATCAAGTAGCACAAAATTTGATCTCCTTACATATTTTGTTGGCATAGTTTACTGTTCATTCTTAAACTTTCTGATATATTATACACAGCTTCTAACCTTTATTCTTGTGAAACTCTTCATCGATAAGCCTACTTGGTGACAAAGCTGAGCATTTTTTCACAATTGAAGAAAACTTTCATTATATCTATGGTTTAAAGTTGATGACTTCAACAAACATGAATACTAAAGAGAATACAAAGTTGCTGAGGCCTACAGAGAGGAATGGATAGCAGTCAGAGCAAAGTTCGAGAGTGTGATGGAATGTTAATTGAGATATACATTCATGAATGTCAGAATGTCAGTAATGTGATTAAATCTGCATGGAAAATTGTAAATTAATCAACAAAGGGAGATGAACTTCACAACAACATTCCAAAAAAGGAGGAGAAAAAAAAAAAAGAAGAAAAAAAGAAGGTCTTTCAAAATGAATGGTTCTGCAGTTGGCCACCCTCAAGAAGTGTGCACTACCTTCAACACATTCTTTGGGAATGTCATTAATTGAAATAATACAGGGAATTGCCGCCATAAGATTAACAATCGACCTAGCTTAGATAAATCAGTTTACTTATTCCCTGTAACTACCCAAGAATCAAGCCTAGGAAATTCTCCTTCAACTGGGTGGGATAGAATCTCTTCAAAATTGTCTGGCTCCGTGGCTAAATGGTTAGCGTGCTGGCCTTTGGTCATGGGGATCCTGGGTTCGATTCCCGGCAGGGGCTAGGTGTATGTGTCGTCTTCATCATCATCATTTCATCCTCATCACGATGCGCAGGTCGCCTGCGGGTGTCAAATCAAATGACCTGCACCTGGCGAGCCGAACATGTCCTCAGACACTCCCGGCACTAAAGCCTACGCCATTCATTCATTCATTCATTCTTCAAAATTATTGAAACAGTGCAAGAATGAGCTTATTATCTCAATAATTTACCTTGTAAACCAAGCACTAATGAATGAAATGAAATCTTCCCAAAATGTTATAAAACTAATATCATTAAACTGTTCATAAGAAAAGAGCAGCCGAGGTTATAAACAACTACAGGCCAATAACTATAATTTCTGCTTTATGTAAAATCATCATCATCATCATCATCACCACCATCAGTGTCCCACTCTAGTCGCCCGGGTGTGCTTAACAAACCTCCTCCACTCCCTTCTGTGTTTCCACATTTCATGCTCCATTACTTCCGCCACATCCTATCCAGCTTCTCTAATGTCCTTCCAAATCTGATACATCCACCTTCTTCCAACTGGTATCTTTCCCTTAACTTATGTAAACTCCTTGAGAAAATTATTTTAAATCATCATCTTGCATTTCTTGGGAAAGATTCTCTTAGAAATTTTTGCCATGGATTCAGGAAAGATTTGTCAGCTGTTACTGCTCTGGCAACTTTTACTCATAATGTTTTAATTGTGATCATTATAATTTTAGTTACTTCAGTATTTTTAAACTTCTCTAAAGCCTTTGATAGTGTAGTCCATGGCGTATTGCTAAAGTGGAATACTATGGTGTCTGTGGTGTCGCTTTACATCTGCTGTCTTACTTATAACAGTGTAAGTGTTGAAGTAAACTATGAAATTGATTACGAGGTAAAGAAAGTTTGAAATCACAAACAGTAATATTCCACAGGGTACTATTTTGGGACTTTTCTGTATCTCCTATATGTTAATTAAATGCCAGAACTTTGTAAACTCCACCATAGTATAGTATCCTACGCAGATTATCGTCAGTCAGGTCTAGTATCTCCTGAGTTATCCATTGGTTCTTAGTCGATCTTTCTTTTCTTCCTAACATTTCTTCAGCAGCCTTACTGATCTCATTCTTCACAACTGTCCATTCTTCCTCTACTGTGTTTCCTCCAGTCTTTTCTTTTAGTCCTTGTCTTAATGTTCCTTGAAACAATCCCTCACATGCTGTTTTTTTTTTCTTTTCAACTTGTTACTTCCTTTCTTCACTTTCTTCAATTTCAGATGGCATTTCATTACCAACAGGTTCTGGTGAGAGTCCACATCTGCTCCTGGGAAAGTCTTGCAGTCCAACACCTGGTTTCTGAATCTCTGCCTAATCATAATGAATTCTATTTGATACCTTCTTTATATAGATTATTTCCAAAATGATAATGAGAACAAAAATATTGAAATAATTTTAGAATGGTACTCCTGCAACTCACTAGCAGGTCAACTACTGTGACACACTTTACATTGTATTACAGTTTTGAAGACTTCTGCAGTTTATTCATATATTTCTTTCTTCTCTTGATAGATTACTGTTGGCTGGTCGTAACCTGTTTTGAACGGGTGAACTGTTACAGTAGTTGTTATATCTGTTATTGTCATTATTGAAAGTGGTTATGTAACTGGTGGACTGTTACGTGGTCCCATTCATTTTCATTATTATTGAAAGTGATAGTTTAACTATAGATATATGTCCCAGGTATGGTGTTAACCTGTGTCCAAAGACTAAGTGATCACCGGTATAAGTGATCCATCTGCACCAATTGTCAGTTTTCAATAGCCTCTTTGGAGGGTGGATGAGCAGTGGAGTTCCAGGGTACCCACATGTCATTGGGGTGAGAAATCACTCCAAAGGGCAGATGAAACTTCCCAGTGGTCAACAGCATGGGATGCAGGAAGCATGGGGAAAGTACTATATTTAAGACCTACATGTTTTTTATAAACAATTAAACAAAATAGATCCACACATAAAATTCACAATGGAAGCAGAAAATAATCATACTATAAATTACCTAGACATATCTATAACCAGGCACGAAAGTCACCTAACATACAAAATATATTAAAAAACCTACACATACATCTAATACAATATAAATAGATTCTATCCACCCTAACGCACACAAAAAAACAGCATATCATAGCATGATATACAGAGCGTTCAACATACCACTAGCACAAGAAGAACAAAACAAAGAACTAAATCTGATCCACGAAATAGCCATACAAAATGGATACAAGAAAGAAATTATCAACAAAATTAATTAAAACTGACCAGAGCCAACAAATCCAAGAAAGATTACATACTCTTCACTTTTATTCTCTTCTTCGTTTTGCCTCATGACTGAGGTGTCGTGACTATCATAATATTCAGCCCTCTAGCCGATGAACCATACTCCGCCATTCTCCCCTACCTAAAGCTTTCAATGTGGTTGCTCTGAGAGAACACTGTAGGGGGCCGTTCACCATGTCAATCCATCGCGTTGGTACTTGTCCTCGTTGTCTGGTTCCCTGGACTTTGCCCTCAACAATCAGCTTTTGAAGACTACCATCTCGGTGCATTATATGTCCAAAGTAGCGTACAATCCGCTGAGAGACCTTACACGATAGACGAACTTTTATCTGAAGTTGGTTCAGGATTGATGTGTTCGTGCGATGAGCTGTCCAAGGAATCCTTAACATTTTCCTCCAGCACCACATTTCACTTTTATTAACACCCATATATATCCCATAACTAACATTTTTAAAAGACGAAACCTAAAAATAGCCTACAGAACCACACATAACAACACCAACATTTTACAAAATAACAAATCTATCAATAACAGCAATAAATACAATCATTCAGGAGTGTATCGTATGAAGTGTGACTCTTGTGAAACCAGTTATATCGGACACACTGGAAGAAACTTTCAAATCCGCTATAATGAGCACATTAATGCCATAAAACATAATCACTTTTCATCCTTAGGTCAACATATTGAAGATTCCTATCCTTATATTAGTGAGCAATATTCTTTGTTGATAGTGTGCCTAGCACAGAAAGACATTGCTTTCATGCCATTATTCTACTCGAGAACCTGTGTTGGATAGTTAATTAACAACTTGATGAGGACTGCTGAAGTGTCATCGATTATCTTCTTCTGTTGAACAATATTCTATGTTGATGGTGTGCTTCTGTTGTTAGAGTGTTCAGATGTTGGTTTACTAGTTGAAAGGGGCTGTCAATCTGTGGTATAAGTTACTAATGTTAAGCTGTCCAATGTATACAAGCTTGGAAAGGAAGGAGAAATCCATAATTAATTAGGTTGAAAAAGTGAAAGAAAAAGAAAGGAGGATTTACACTTAAATTTTGAGTCTGTGGTTTTAACGCTTACCTTCAATATTGTTGGACTGTTGTCTTGTTGTGTGAGAGGTTTTTGAAATACTGGCAATCACCAACATTTCGCTCCTCATATTGTAAGTGTGTCGTCTTGGTGGGGGAGTGGACCTGAGAAGGCGGGACTAAGGGCTTGCGGCTGGCGCATGGAGAGGAGTTGTGTACATTTGGAGAGGAGGAGGGGCACGATATGTTTATCGGCTCAGTGGGAGTGCTTATTGATATAGTCTTACAAACTCCGAAAATTTTTTAGTCTTGAAGATTAAACTTATTAAACAAAATTATTATTTGATCATATAGAGGGCTTTTATTGTCTATTGGATCAATTAGGTTTTTGTTTATGTTGTGTTTCTGGTTCAAGAAAATGTACAAATTCTCGAACTCGGTCATGAGTCTGCCTTTATCAATTCTTTTTAAAATTTGGAGTTCTTGGTTTCCCCTCGTAAGGAAGAGTTTATCCCAGTCTGTGAGTGATATTTTTTTCTTTAATTTTGACCTATGCGGAATCTTTATATAATGGTGTTTGCGTTTAGGGCTGGTGTTATATTTTTTGAGCGTTGTATCCACAATTATTTTTGGTTTCTTGTTAAGGAACTTTATCTTCAGCTTTGCTTGGCACAATGACCTTATTTTCAATCTGCTTCAAATTAGCTCTGCATGCAGCTAATTTATTTTTGGTTCTAATTCAATTCCTACCAAGTTTTATAACTAGTCTTCTCAAAATTTTATAAGGATAAACTCCACTCTCTCGATGTACATGGCAATCTGAAATCAAGTCCTTTATTTTTTATATTATCGTCACTGTTAAGTATTTTAGATGTAGAAGGCAAATTGATTTCATTACGTTCTAGGCTATTGCTGTTAACGTTGTCATTGCCAACATGTTCTTCAAATAACTGTCGTTCCAATGGGGGTTTTCAAATCTTTAGGGACTTGCTTAAATAGGTCGGCAAGTTAGCAATATTTGTATGGGACAGCTCCTGGCTTTAAGACCTTAATCTTAGAATTTCAACGTTAACAATAAACGAGTCTACCTTTATAATGAGATCGTTCAAAAAGTGACACTTGCAAATCCTAGACATGCGTAAGCAGCATGTCCCTTTTTTGGCATTGCTACAGTCAACATAGAGGAATGCTCCTCGTTTTCAGGCGGTGAGAGTAAATGTTTATCTGACCTGTAACCAGATCGACTTTCTGGCACGAAGCATGACTGCATTTTCACACTTGCTATATTCCCAAATATCTATATAATAATAAAAGGAAGTGTGTGTATGTCTGTCTGTATATGTGTGCTCAGTGCCCAGCAAAATCTGTGGCATGCAGAGATCTGAAATTTTGAACATAGGTAGATGGAAGGGGGTCCGAATGCACCTCGAAGCCGGATTTTTCTTTTTCGCTTTCATTGGTGAATTATGTACGAAAAACCGTCGGAAAAAGTGTGTTGGCATATGATAATACAAGGTGCTGTCACTGAGATTAAATGTATAGATTCACTGTCACTAGGTGACATACATACGATAAGTAATACATGTTAAGGAACCATTTTAAGTCCGTGGTGTAGGAAGCTATTTTCGGTCTCAGACACAAAGAGCCACATTCAGTCCGTAATATCCGGAAGTGTTTGTTTGTGTGTATGTGTGCTTTGCCCAGCCAAATCTACAGTACGCAGAGATCTGAAATTTTTAATATAGGCGTATTGTTCAATGAATATTTGTACAAGTAAATATCTGTTTTCATTAATTATTTATATTATCAATCAATACTGATCTGCATTTAGGTCAGTCGCCCAGGTGGCAGGTTCCCTATCTGTTGTTTTCCTAGCCTTTTCCTAAATGATTTCAAAGAAATTGGATATTTATTGAACATCTCCCTTGGTAAGTTATTCGAATCCCTAACACCCCTTCCTGTAAATGAATATTTGCCCCAGTTTGTCCTCCTGAATTCCAACTTTATCTTCATATTGTGATCTTTCCTACTTTTATAAACGTCACTCAAACTTATTCGTCTACTAATGTCATTCCACGCCATCTCTCCACTGACAGCTCGGAACATCCCACTTACAAGTCATTACTTTCATTTTTGATCCGTATTGAAAACAGCGATCTCACTTAATTTACAAAAGGTATACATTTATTATTCAACATATTCAATACATACAGTACCACATTATGTGGTTAATTAGACATAAAAGATGTGAAAATTATGGACATGTTTCGCACTTCTTTTATGTCTAATTAACCACATAACGTGGTGCTGTATGTATTGAATAGGTTGAATAATAAATGTATACCTTTTGTAAATTAAGTGAGACATACCACTTAAGATGTATATAGGAAAATATTTAATATTTATTTCCACCTATTCAATACAATACAAGATGTTGGCATTTAAGTTAAAACATTTTTTAAATGTGAAACATGTTTCACCTCTTACTGTGAGGCATCTTCAGTCACTATCAGAACCTTATTATTTTTGTCAGGCATCAGGTTAAAATTATTCTAAAATGTGTTTGATGGTGGTTCATGTTTGTGGGTTACTGTAGTCACGTCCTAGTTCTTGAACCATGGGCAACGGCTGAGTGGCCTAGTAAGTGGTCCTGAGAGTCGGGATACCAGTTGCTATGGAATGGGAGTGGGCATCTCGGACATATTCTGAGTCATGGCCCTCCTTGTACTCAGGCGGCTAGGACTATACAATTCACCGGTGGTCCATAACCCGTTAGAGGAGAGATCCTCACTTGGACTATGTGCAAGTAGGGTAGCATCCTGCTTCATGAATTTACCGAGCTCAGAGCATTTTAAGCAAGCCTCGGACCTATGGGAGTAACGGAGTCCCACTCCCATTTGACAGGCGAGGGACTCCTTGGAAACAACTTGGCGAACGAAATGGAATTCGATGGGGAGCTATCAGTATTATGGGGCTTATGGAAGAAAGAAAGTAGAACTGGCTGAGTCAGCAAAGAGGATGCAATTGGATGTGCTAGGAGTAAGTGATATTTGGGTAAGGGGAGATAACGAGGAAGAGATAGGAGATTATAAAGTGTACTTATGGGTGTTAGAAAGGGAAGGGCAGAGTCTGGGGTAGGGCTCTTTATCAGGAATACCATTGTACGCAACATAGTTTCTGTTAGGCACGTAAATGAGCGAATGATGTGGGTAGATTTATCAGTTGAAGGAATTAGGACTAGAATTGTGTCCGTGTATTCACCATGTGAGGGTGCAAATGAGGATGAAGTTGACAAGTTTTATGAAGCATTGAGTGACATAGTGGTCGGGGTCAGCAGCAAGGATAGAATAGTGCTAATGGGTGATTTCAATGCGAGAGTTGGGAATAGAAATGAAGGATACGAAAGGATGATTGGTAAATGTGGGGAAGATATGGAGGCTAATGGGAATGGGAAGCGTTTGCTGGACTTCTGTGCTAGTATGGGTTTAGCTGTTACAAATACATTCTTCAAGCATAAGGCTATTCACCGCTACACATGGGAGGCTAGGGGTACCAGATCCATAATAGACTATATCTTAACAGACTTTGAATTCAGGAAATCTGTTAGGAATGTACGAGTTTTCCGCGGATTTTTCGATGATTCAGACCACTATCGGATCTGTAGTGAACTAAGTATCTCTAGGCCTAGGGTACAGAAAGTGAAATCTGTCTGCAAACGAATAAGGGTAGAAAATCTCAAGGACGAGGAAATTAGACAGAAGTAGATGGATATGATTAGTGAGAAGTTTCAAACAGTAGACAGTAAGCAGGTTCAGGATATAGAAAGTGAATGGGTGGCATACAGGGATGCTGTAGTAGAAACAGCAAGGGAATGCCTAGGAACAGCTGTGTGTAAAAATGGGAAAAGGCGAACATCATGGTGGAATGATGAAGTGAGAGCAGCTTGTAAACGTAAAAAGGAGGCTTATCAGAAATGGCTCCAAACAAGGGCAGAGGCAGACAGGGATTTGTACGTAAATGAAAGAAACAGAGCGAACAAATAGTTGTTGAATCAAAAAAGAAGTCATGGGAAGATTTTGGTAACAACCTGGAAAGGCTAGGTCAAGCAGCAGGGAAACTTTTCTGGACAGTAATAAAGAATCTTAGGAAGGGAGGGAAAAGCGAAATGAACAGAGTTTTGAGTAATTCAGGTGAACTCATAATTGATCCCAGGGAATCACTGGAGAGGTGGAGGGAATACTTTGAACATCTTCTTAATGTTAAAGGAAATCATCCTGGTGGTGTTGAGAACAGCCAAGCTCATGGGGAGGAGGAAAATGATGTTGGTGAAATTATGCTTGAGGAAGTGGAAAGGATGGTAAATAAACTCCATTGTCATAAGGCAGCAGGAATAGATGAAATTACCTGAAATGGTGAAGTATAGTGTGAAGGCAGGGATGAAATGGCGTCATAGAGTAGTAAAATTAGCATGGAGTGTTGGTAAGGTACCTTCAGATTGGACAAAAGCAGTAATTGCACCTATCTATAAGCAAGGGAACAGGAAGGATTTCAACAACTATCGAGGTATCTCATTGATTAGTATACCAGGCAAAGTATTCACTGCCATCTTGGAAGGGAGGGTGCGATCAGTGGTTGAGAGGAAGTTGGATGAAAACCAGTGTGGTTTCAGACCACAGAGAGGCTGTCAGGATCAGATTTTCAGTATGCGCCAGGTAATTGAAAAATGCTACGAGAGGAATAGGCAGTTGTGTTTATGTTTTGTAGATCTAGAGAAAGCATATAACAGGGTAATGAGGGAAAAGGTGTTTGCCATACTGGGGGACTATGGAATTAAAGGTAGATTATTAAAATCAATCAAAGGCATTTATGTTGACAATTGGGCTTCAGTGAGAATCGATGGTAGGATGAGTTCTTGGTTCAGGGTGCTTTCAGGGGTTAGACAAGGCTGTAATCTTTCACCTTTGCTATTCGTAGTTTACATGGATCATCTGCTGAAAGGTATAAAATGGCAGGGAGGGATTGAGTTAGGTGGAAATGTAGTTAGCAGTCTGGCCTATGCTGACGACTTGGTCTTAATGGCAGATTGTGCCGAAAGCCTGCAGTCTAATATCTTGGAACTTGAAAATTGGTGCAATGAGTATGGTATGAAAATTAGCCTCTCAAAGACTAAATTGATGTCAGTAGGTAAGAAATTCAACAGAATTGAATGTCAGATTGGTGATACAAAGCTAGAACAGGTAGATAATTTCAAGTATTTAGGTTGTGTGTTCTCCCAGGATGGTAATATGGTAAGTGAGATTGAATCAAGGTGTCGTAAAGCTAATGCAGTGAGCTCGCAGTTGCGATCAACAGTATTCTGTAAGAAAGAAGTCAGCTCCCAGACGAAACTATCTTTACATCGATCTTTTTTCAGATCAACTTTGCTTTACGGGAACGAAAGCTGGGTGGACTCAGGATATCTTATTCATAAATTAGAAATAACAGACATGAAAGTAGCAAGAATGATTGCTGGTACAAACCGGTGGGAACAATGGCAGGAGGGTACTTGGAATGGGGATATAAAAGCTAATTCAGGAATGAACTCGATGGATGAAGCTGTATGCATAAACCTGCTTCGGTGGTGGGGTCATGTGAGGCGAATGGAGGAGGATAGGTTACCTATTAGAATAATGGACTCTGCTATGGAGGGTAAGAGAAGTAGAGGTAGACCAAGACGACGATGGTTAAACTCGGTTTCTAACGATTTAAAGATAAGAGGTATAGAACTAAATGAGGCCACAATACGTTTAGTAAATTCACAGAGGCTTGCAGACTGAATGCTGAAAGGCATAACAGTCTGTGATGATAATGTATGTATGTATGTATGTATGTATGTATGTATTTATTATTTATATATATTTTCGCAACCGAAACTATTACAGACTGGATCATTAAGCTATTCACCGAGTTCCATCGGCATTTGAAAGCACAGTGCCGGACATTGAATATGTTGTGCTGATCTTCAGGAGCTAGCAATTTGCTTCAATCAATCAAGTGACTCGTCTTTGACTTCTACACCATTTTGGGACTTCATATTTATTAAATTGTGTTGCGACTTCGCGCCTGATAGTATATGCAGGCTGGCTCACTTAACTGTTCACCTCTTCTCGTAAACATTTTGAGACAGTGCCGAACTTTGCGTGTGTTGTGCTACTACTCAGAAGATTGCGCCTCACTTCATATAAGTGACTGACCTTCTACTTCTTCTAGTTTCTACAATTTAAAATCGCACAGTGCCAACCCCCATTATAATATATTGCCTCTTCAACTGTTTTGTGAAAGACTCATTCTTTAATATCTTATTTACCTATGCATTGTTTGTGCATTTTATTCGGCTAATGATGACCCGGATTGGGCTCGAAACCGGTACCGCTTCCGCTTATAATTAAATAGGAATGTAACACTACATTTCATATTTATTTGTATTGAATAGGTTGAACTACGTTATTTGTTATTTCAATTTAATTGTCACCCACATCTCATACGTTGTGAACCTCAGGAAGAATGCAAAATATTAAAATTGTCATGGATATGTCATTAATGGAAGTTTGTGATGTCACTAGACAGTGCTTTAAGGAATAGATATGGGCAGATATTCAATGAAATTGATTAATTTCCAATTATGATTAGACAGACAGGACAGTACTTTCGCAAATGGAGATTACAACCGAATCCAAATAAAAGTGAAGTTACATGTTTTCACCTTAGCAACAAAATGGCCAATCGTGAACTGAAGGTTCAGTTTGAGAACACTTGTCTTGCCCACAACAGATATCCACAATATCTAGGGATTACTCTAGACAGAACTCTGTCCTTCAAGAACTTCAGAATACGGCTGCTAAGTTACGATCAAGAAACATCATCTTACAGAAGCTGTGTGGAACCACCTGGGAATCATTAGCATCTACCCTACAGTCTTCAGCTCTTGGTCTTGTGTACTCTGCTGCAGAATACTGCTCATTGATATGGCTGAACAGCAGTCACACCAAATTAATTGACACTCAGCTGAATCACATTATGCGTATGATATCAGGGACAATTAGATCTACTCCCACTTTCTGGCTGCCTGTTCTATCCCATATTCCACCACCTCACCTCCGTCGATAAATTGCTTTCCTACTAGATTATAAAAAAATAACTAACAACAGTTAGTTGCCAATCCATGGTGACATGAATGATGCTCTTATTAACAGGCTAAAATCTAGACACCCACCTATTAGAACAGCCAGAAACCTAGCAGATGCTAACTTTAATCTGCTTCAGGCCTGGAAGCAAGTATGGATATCCAGTGCTCCATCAGAATATCATTATCTACCATGGCTTAAAAACAAACCAGAGGGTTTTGATCTTCCAAGAAAGACCTGGACAACTATCAACAGGATTTGGACTGGCCATGGCAGATGTGCCGACTCCCTCCATAAATGGGGAGTACTTAATTCGGCAGCGTGCAGTTGTGGTGCCATGAAGCAAACAGTTCAGCATATTGTGGAGCAGTGTCCTCCCACTGCCTACCAGGGAAACCCAAGCGACTTTTTTCTGCTCTCACCCTTGTGTGTTGACTATGTAAATAGTTTGAACCTGTAAATACTTCAAACTGTAAATATTATGTATTACTATTGTATTTATATGTAATGTGATGTGTTAGCCATACGCTAAATAAATAAATAAATAATTCTCAGTGTAAATATCATGGAGGGTGACTAGGAGTTCTAACATTGGAATTAATAAATTCTTAAAATAGCAGCACATTATTTTATATGTAGCTTAATTTCATTTAGTTAGTAACAATGGAAACACAAGCCTTTGATTTGATTTGTATGCTAAGAAAGAATAGTTTCATTAATTGCTTGCCTTCATTTTAAGAATGCAATTTTTGCAAGTTTGCACTTTGGGTGTATCATACTTTATATATTGCTAATATCCTATCTTAAAATTTTACAGAGAACCCTGAACTATGTGTGGTAATGTCACCTTTAGTTACACCCTACTTCACGCCTTGGTTGGACACTCCTCGCAAAGCACGAGGATGTTGGGCTAACTCAGGACACTCTGCTGAACTGCATGAAGTTCATGTCCTGGTCCTGCAGGCATCACCTGGTTCAGGTCATGTGACATTACAGCTGAAGAGAATTACTGACAAAGGTGCAGGAGATCCATCCCATTCTGGAACCTTAATGACGGAGACGAACAAAACTCTTGGACGACTTGCCCTTGTTCTAAGTGCAGATCGACCTGTGGTTTGGCATCTTGGAGCCAGCCTCGGTGATTTTTCTGATGAATATGATGATGAAGACGAAACCCATAGTAATTTATTTGCATCTCTACCATTTGTGGTGGTGAGTTGAACTTAAGAGATTAACATATTACCATATTTCTATGTATGAACAGTGTATTCATAAACCATGGATCTTCAATTTCAATATCTCATTTGGTGATAAATATTTTAGTCAATTAAGGTGATAATTTATTGAGTGGACTGTAAGTGCTAACATCTATTATTGTTGTTATTTAAAGTGGTTAATTTTTATTTATTCATACTTCCCAATTTATGGGTTGCCACTGGACAAAGTGTACCATACAAAGTGTATTACTATAATATGTAAGTTTGTAAATACATTAGCGTCAGAAAGTTTAGACTCACCTACGAAAATTAATCATTTTCTTAAATATTTGTTTTCTGTGTGTTGATAAGTGGTACTTTAGTTCTGTTACTTATGCATGGATGCTTTCAGCACTTTCATAAAGCTATTTCAGTGCATATTGCAAGATTTTACTTTATCTTTTCAAAGAAGTTGACAGATTTATGGTCTCCAGCTCTTACTGCCTGCTTCTACCTGGATATCTTCTGGCCTTTTCCCAGGTAATAAACATACCTCTCTCATGTGATTACTTGTCCTTCTTGTTTTCTTGCTGTCTTGGAAGTCAACAGTTAGTCTACAGAAGTTTTCCTGAGCAGTTGTATGTTAATCTCTGTACCAGATTGTTTATTTTCTACATTGATGTTATCTGGGCATAACTATGGTAACGACACACATCAAACAATCGAATATGGGGAAGGAGGCTAATATAACCTGAGAAAACAGAGCCAAGGCTTGTGCTTATAAAGAAATTGGGTGGTCAAATTAAAAAATTGCAGAAAAATTGGAAATTTCAGAGTGCAGCGTCGACCATGCAGTGGACATCCAAGGAAGACTTCTAAAATTGAAGATAACCATATTTTAATCCTCAGCAAGTGTGACAGAAGGCATACAGCAGTATATTTTTGCTCAGAGATAAAACAAAAGAACAACCTGTGTCTGTGACAACAGTGAAAAATCGTCTGCTTGAGGCGGGATTGTTTGGTCGCATAGCAGCACGGAAACCATCTTTGTAAACTATACACAAGCAGAAAAGGCTACAATGGGCCAAAATGCATGCTAACTGGACCGCTGAACAATGGAAAAGGGTGCTTTGGATGGATGAATCTAAATTTGAAAAATTCGGTTCCAATCGTCGCCAATACGTTCGAAAGGGTTATGGAATCCTGCATACTTCCATCCGTGAAGCATGGAGGAGGAAATGTGATGGCATGGGGATGTTTTGGAAATAATCAGGTTGGTGATTTGGTGAAAGTAGAGGGAATACTGGAAAAGAAACAATATCACCGTATCTTTTTGTGCAGTGCCATGCCATCTGGAATGAAGCTGATTGGTGAAGGATATGTTCTACAGCAGGACGATGATCCTAAACACACCTCTTATTAGTGCAAGCAGTATCTGGAAAGGAAACAACCTGAAGGAAAATTGGAATTAATGGTCTGGCCTCTTCAATCACCCGATCTGTCACCTATTGAACTTTTGTGGGAAGAACTTGACAGGAAAGTGAAAGAAAAGGCGCTGGGCAGTGTGGATGTGTTGTGGCAATGTTTGTTAGAAACCTGGGGATGTATAAATACAGAGATTTTGGAAAAATTAACAGCTAGAGTGCCACGCATCTGTAAAGCAGTAATCAAAGCAAAGACACATTGATGACCAGGAAGTGTCATTGCTTAAGATGTTGTGATTGTGTTTCTAGCTCCCTGTGAATGATCAGTGTAAAGGAAAATCTAGTGAAATGTATAATAAAACCAGTTCTAAAAACATAGCTATTTCCATGTTGATTTTCAACAAATAGCCCCTATCTTTCATGGTAAGTGAAAATTCATGGGTGAGTCTAAACTTTCTGATGCTAATGTATATAACTTTATAAATTTATGAAGATTATGCAGTTTTGACCAAGATGACATTATTATTATTATTATTATTATTATTATTATTATTATTATTATTATTATTATTATTATTATTGTTGGTGGTGGTGGTGGTGGTGGTGGTGGTGGTGGTGGTGGTGGTGGTGGTGGTGGTGGTGTTGTTGTTGTTGTTGTTGTTGTTGTAATACCCTGTCCTGTGTTAACCATTTCATTTCTATATAACTGCTACATCCTACATATGCTCTAATCTGCTTGTCTACCCCTACCGTTCTTACCACCTACACTTCCCTAAAAAAACCAGCTGTACATGTCCTGGGTGTCCTATCATTCTGTCTCTTCTTCTGGTCAAATTTAGCCATATTAATCCCTCTCACCAATTCAAAACAGTATCTCTTCATTTGTGATTCTGTCTACCCATCTCACCTTCAGCATTCTTCTGTAACACCACATTTCAAAAGCTTTTGTTCTCTTTCTTTTGGAGTTAGTTATCATCCATGTTTCACTTCCATACAATGCCACAATGTCCTCCTTACTTCTACCATCATTAGTTATTTTACTACCGAAGTAACAATACGCATCTACTTCCTTTAAGACATTTCCTAATCGAATATTTCCTGCATTCCCTGACCTTGTTCGGCTGCACTCCATTACTTTTGTTTTGGACTTATTTCTATCTTGTATTTCTTCCCCAAGGCTGTCCTTACCATTCAGAATTTCTCCAGATCTTTTGCAGAGTCAGATAAAATAACAATATCATTGGCAGATCTCAGGGTTTTGATTTCCTCTCCTTCGACCTTGATTCCTTTTCCAAATTCCTCTTTGCTTTCCTATATTGAATGTTCTATGTACATATTGAAAAGGGAAGGGGACAAACTGCATCCTTGCCTCACTCCTTTCTGGATTGCTGCCTCTTTTTCAAAGCCCTCGATTCTGATCACTACAGACTGGTTTCTGTACAGATTGTAGATAATTCTCCTTTCTTGTGTATCTGATCCCGATCACCTTCTGAATCTCAAATAGCTTGGTCCAATCAACATTATTGAATGCCTTTTCTAGATCTACGAATGCCATGTATGTGGGCTCATCTTTCTTAATTCGATCCTCTAAGATCAGACATAAAGTCAGGATTTTCTCACGTGTTCCCACATTTCTTCTGAAGCCAAATTGATCTTTACCCAACTCAGTTTCAACTTTTCTTTCCATGCCTCTGTAAATAATACGTGTTAAAATTTTGCAGGTGTGAGATAGTAAACTAATGGTGTAGTAGTTTTCGCACTTGTCAGCACCAGCTTTCACGGGAATAGGTATAACAATATTCTGCTGAAAATTGGATGGCGCTTCTCCTGTATCATACATCGTACGTGTAGCCGCTTAGGAAGCGTGCACATAAATAGTAATAATAATACTAATGATAATAAAATATGAATTATGAAAATGAAAATAATAAAACCAATGATAATAATAATAATAATAATAATAATAATCAACATCAAAGAGGCTCCCCAAATGTTAAAGTTGAAAGAGGGGAAAGTCAAAAGAGTAAAGAGCTTCAAGTATCTTGGAGAAATAGTTCAAGAGAATGGATCAGAGAAGCTAGCTCTGATAGAACGAGCGAGAAAAATGGAAACAGCGTATCAGCTCACTAGAGACACCTACAACAAGAAAGCTTTGTCATATGGAGCCAAATTAAGACATCTGGACACACTCATCAGACCTGATTGCTTATACGCAGCAGAAACATTGGACATGATTGGAAAGGGAGATCTAGAGAACATCAGAAAGAAAGAGAGGAAAATGCTCTGGAAGATCTTGGGCCCGAAAATGAAAGGTGGCGAGAGGAGACTTATACCCAACAAAGAACTATACCAGAAGACAGAGGAAGTCGTCGTATTGATGAAAAAGCGAAGGCTTCAATTTTATGGACATCTACTGAGAATGGACACCAACTGACTGACAAAAAGGATTTTCAGCTTCTTCAGCCTAAGGAAGACGGAACCAAAATGGTTTCGGGAAGTAAGGACCGACCTGGCCAGGATAGGAGTAGAAAAAGAGGACGTACTGGACAGAAACAAATTTAGACAAAAAGTGAAGGAGTTCTAGGGTTTCCAGGAGACTGGGAAAGAACTTGTGAAGAAGAAGAAGAAGAAGAAGAAGAAGAAGAAGAAGAAGAAGAAGAAGAAGAAGAAGAAGAAGAAGAAGAAGAAGAAGATAACCTACACAGAAGAACAGAAGAAAGAAGTCAGTGAGAGGATGAAGAAGTACTGGCAGAATGTGAAGTCAGGACTGGTGAAAAATAACGTAAAGACTGTAAAACGTGGTCCATAGATGGCCGGAACGATAATAAATAAATAAATAATAATAATAAAAATGAACTTGGAAAATAATAAAATAACAAAGTAGCCGTAGTTTCATATCTAAGCTTGGAAATACGACGGTTGACTTATAAACATAACTTACAGGTCTAATAAACGAAAACTAAGGAAGGAGTGTGGAATGTGTTGGAGCCCTCTTGAGGTCCATGGGAAAGTATGCCATTATGGGGAAGAAAAGGTTCATGATCATCCACCTCAAACTCATAATATTGACAAATTAAAAGACACAATTACACATAAAAGAAACAACTAGATGGCAGAACAATTGGCAATTAATTTTTGAAATAAATGCAATAAACTTTCATCAAGGATTCACAGAGTGAATGGAGGCATCCTCGAAAGAATCAAATTTAATACAATACGTTATTCAAGAGAGAATGTTACATTTACATGTAATAACAAAACATCGAGCCAGAATAGGTTTGCCTCCAAAGACAACATGTAACGGATTAGCCTAACAGTGAAGTTCTACAGAAACTCAATTACGGTGAGTATGGTAATCTAGAGGAAACTCCTGCGCACAAAATAAACTCTTGATACGTTAAAGACGACAAAGGCCGAAACATAAGAATGAATTTAAATTAAAGAAAATACAAAAAGATTAGGGGAATAGCGCTTACCGTGAGAGGCTGTAGGCCCCGTCGGAGCCAGTCCTTGAGCACACCTGCTTGCAAGGACAGTCAGATGGTAAAGACGCTGACAAAATGCATCACACACGCAAAGCCAGCAGAAGGCCGGAAATGGCCCGATCACAAATAACCAATAGGACACCAAATTTCTCTAGATTCCCATTTTTTGCCAATTGGAAAGATCATTATTCTGACCAATCCAATTGCATGACCATATATGGTCATTTCCTAACCTGCTGATGCAAGAGGAATTGCATCACCCATCTCTCCACGTGCAGTACCTACTGATCCAAAAGTTATGTATCGCACACATTTCACCAAAGCACAATATTACAATTTTCTTCCAGTTACATTAAAAATCTACAATCTTTAAATGTTTTTCACTTGAGGCTTCTTGAAATAAATTTAACTGACACACAACACTAATACAACACAACTAAATTAAATTTAAATACAAGGTCACTTAATAGCTCTTGCAATGTTCATTTACAGTTCCAGATATATAAATAATTTCTTGATCTGTCCAGAAAAATATTCAAAAGTTCATAAGTCCCAAATTCTGTTCTTGAAGCTTCCCTAAATTCCATAAAGGAAATATTACAATAATATTCAAAACACATTCTAATTAACATTTTCTCTTCAAACATAATTTTCTTCCAGTTACATTAAAAAATTCCAGCAGAGTCCATGGTCCATATTTCTTCATTTTCCGGAATAAGTAAAATATACTAATTTTTTAAAGACCAAAATGAAATTCTGCTGTCCTTTCTTGATGACACACAGGTCACAGTACACACTAAGTGGAATAACCTCACCTTCCTCCTAAGGCAGTCAGTAATTCAGAGGGTATGTCGTTAATTCCCGGTGCCTTGCTACTACTAAGCTCTCTCAAAGCCCAGTTGAATTCTGACCTCAAAATTGGGTCTCCCATGTCATCAGCATCATCTACTTGATAAACACCTGTTGCTGTTGGATATGTTTCTGCCATCGTTCTGATTTCTTTCCCTAGGAGTGGTTTTCTATCTGAGCTCTTAATATTCATACACCTAGTTTTCCTTTCTCCATAGATTTCCTTGATTTTCCTGTATACAGCATCTACCTTTCCTAGGCCAGACAACCTTCAACATCCTCGCACAACTCAGGAGATACTAGACCTGACTGATGAACAACGAAAGTAAAAGAATGCAAAAAATGAGGAGGGTGAAAAAGAATACAGGCGAAAAAAAAGAAAAGAATGAAGTAGGTAGAAACTGCAGGACAGCTAAGGAAGAATGGTTGAATTTATCAAGTACTGTAGAATATCATGCAGTACACAATCGAAGGTCCTACTAAGGGCACATAGGGAAACCTTAACATAATTTCCTTCTCAAAATTACTCATTTAACTACTCACAAAATCCAGGGCATTTATTGTTGATTTTCTGGTTATAAAGCCATACTGAGATTTTGACAAAAGTTTATTAGACACACAGTATTCATAAATTTGTACTAAAATCACATATTCACATTTTTTTGGGGAGAATTGGAACAACAGAGACTGAACAATAGCTGCTACATTCTGTCCTATCGCCCTTTTTTGTACACTGGTACTACCCTAGAAATATTAGAGTGTTAAATTCTTTGCAATGTTCTTGCATGGATTTTATGATCCGATCCATGACAATGAACAGTAGTGGTGACAAGGCACTTCTCTGCTGGACTCCTCTTTTGATTTCACTAGCTGATGTACCCATGCTTCGCTACAGAATTCTACACTGTATAAAGAATTCTAGGTTAGATAGTGTACAATAGCTCTTAACGTTACCCTAGAAACGCAACGGGGAAGTCACCAAACATCTTTCTTTTTTTTTTCTTTTTTTTTTTTACTTTGGAAAGTAACCTGTTTGAAGATATTCATTTATGATCTTTGTTAGAGGACAGAGATAGAACTAATGAGCGATTTTAAAATGTCAGTAAAGCCATAATGATCCTTGCTGTTTGAAGGTTTCGTGTTACCAACAACTTCTTCCAATTCTTCACAGTTAACCATTCTCCATTTAACCTTTCAAGCGCCGCGTGCTATAACGGTTTTCCTACCGCTGAGCGCCAAGGCCAGTTTCAGTTTTTTTGCAAGCTTTTGTTTGATCACTCACAGTTCAGCTGTTATTGTAGGTAGAAACTTGAATTTTTTTTTTTTTTTTTACTAATACCCATACTCATACAAAGAAAGCCTTACTTAGTTCATTAATGACCATTAGTTAACATTTGGCAGCCAAAACCCAAAAATATTATTTAAAAATAAAATAAAACAAAAGTTTAGCAATAAAATTTAGGTAGAACAAAATTTTTTTTATACATTGCAAACAAATTTATCGAATAGTATAACCTATTATGAAGCTATATTGAAAATTTCATTCATTTTGTACCTAAACTGAATCTATAGTAAAAATAATTAATTTACATATTGAAATGAGCTAAAAATACAAGTCCATTTGCACTTATTTGGTTTATATCTCATTACTTACAAAATATGGTACCGACTTCTTGTACATAACACTTATATAACATGCTACAAATAATAATAATAATAATAATAATAATAATAATAATAATAATAATAATAATAATAATAATAATGACAACAACAATAATAATAATTCACCTCTGTGAATAGCAGAGTCTCGAATCTGTCCTTTTGAAGCACATTTTACTGAATAATGGCAAAGGAGTGTTCGCGGCTATCTGCGGCCTGGTCATTCCAGATCTGGAACTTTGGACTGTTAGATGGGCAGCGTACTACTGCGTCAAAAGTGAGAAAATGTGTGGTTTTTTATTTGATCGAGAATTTCATACGATAGCATTGCTTTTAATTGCGACTTTCCTACTGGCGTCATTGTAATTATGTATGTTGATTTCAGTTGGTAAAACCACTGAGGCAGTCTTTCTAAGGATGTAAAGTAGCAGGTGGAGAGTGAGAGTATGCTGTTATAATGAAAATTCCCCAACTTGTTTGTGACTGATGGTAGGTAAGTGGGCCTACCATTACAATGAAAATTCCCTAGCCCAGTCTTCACATAAAAAAAAAAAAAAAGAAAAAAAGAAAGATGTTTGGTGACTTCCCCGTTGCGTTTCTAGGGTAACGTTAAGAGCTATTGTACACTATCTAACCTAGAATTCTTTATACAGTGTAGAATTCTGTAGTGAAGTTTGGGTACATCAGCTAGTGAAATCAAAAGAGGAGTCCAGCAGAGAAGTGCCTTGTCACCACTACTGTTCATTGTCATGGATCGGATCATAAAATCCATCCAAGAACATTGCAAAGAATTTAACACTCTAATATTTGCAGATATTTTCTGCAGAAGTACAGGAGAAACTAAATCTTTGGAATGATAAGTTTAAAGTACTTTTTACATTAAACAAAAAATCAAAATACCTGTTACTGAGCTGTTAGGAAGAAGCAGGCTACAATGGTTTGGACATGTTATGAGTATGGACAGAATGAGAACAGCAAGGAATTACTTTGACAGAGAAGTGGAAGGGCAAAGGCCAGTAGGGAGGCCAAGGAATCAATAGATAGACACAGTGAAATTGGAGGTCAGCAAGAGGAATTTCAAGCGGGAGGACATAGAGGAATGGGAACTATACTTTGACAGGAAGAAGTGGCAAACGCTTGTATACCACATCCAGGAAACTGGAGCTGGAAAAGGATGATTAGTAATGATCCTTTAGAGGAGGGGGTAATAATAACATCAATGGCGTGTGGCCTCCGGAGAGGCCTGGTGCAGGTCTTTCGAGTTAACGCCTGATAGGCGACCTGTGCATCTGTGAGAATGGGGCCCTACGTGTGATCAATTCTGATGCTGAAGACTGCATTCACACCTGGCCCCTGGATCATGGAATTAACCAGTGAAAATTAAATCCCTGACCTGGCAAGGAATCAATCCTGGGATCCGCTGGATTAAAGGCCAGTGCACTAACTAATTAGCCATTGTGACATCCCCCCTTTCGTTACTCCGAACACAACATTACCAAACAGCAGAAATAACACGGAGAAAAATTTAAATGAAGAGATCGCGATAATACAAGGCGATAAATTATAAGATAGCAGTGTGTAGTGCGAGGGGGGGCAATGTGGTGGAAAAGTATTCAGATCTGATAAATCATCGATAGACACAGTGAAATTGGAGGTCAGCAAGATCGCGATAATACAATAACACATACAATACATACAATACAATACATATAATACATACAATAATACATTGTGTGTGAAGATTGTCAACATATCGCCTTCCTAACAACTTTCATAAGATAATACAATTTGTGTACTTCAGTACCAGAGATGGGCTAGAGCCCACACTCATTCTTTCATCAGGAGAAAACTCTTTGCATAACATCCCTGTTTACCTCGGAGATGATATATTTCAATATTAATAACTTATTTCAAAATAATATATAACACACCCAGGAGAAAAAAGCTCTTCAATAATGACTTAGGGCAAAGAAAAAAATAACATAGGGCAAAACTGCATCACAGGTGGACGGGTGTCAAATGAAAGGAAAAATGGTAAGGATTCGCGCAGAAAAATAAAATGGCTATCTCCAAAAGAACCCTAAAGTAAAGGATAAGGTTTCCGTTAGGTCGAACAATAGCAAGACATAAATGGGATGTTAAGATGGGACAGTAAAATAAAACATTAATCCAGAGTAAAATAAAAATTAAAGGTGAAATAAATCTTTCTCCTTCATTGTGTACCAAAATATGATCTATTCCACTCAACCACATGACAAACATACAAAATCGGGCATCTTACAGATCCAAAGTGCCATGTAGGAATGCACCAAAATGCAGAGTCGCTCAATATAATAATACTAGGGTAATACCATAGATTGGCCCTAATTACCAGACTAAATATATATTAAACCATAATGTACATAACCACCACCATGTCTCAGGAAAACAGCTTTGATGATAAATGCCATGCAGGCATTTACAAAGCAGACTTAGAAACCTTAAGATGGGCCAAGCATAAGACATTGATGAAATCCCCGATAAGATGTCCAAAATACTCCAAAATACCAGGCACGTATAAACGGAGATGTCAATTGCACCAACAATATTGGAATAGACAGTATCGTGCCACAACATTGAAGTGATACATACAAATAAGGTAAGGAACACACACATAATGTGGCGAGATATAAAAAATAGGTGAAACCCAAGCAAAGGGCGTAATAATATGGCAATGCCTTCAAAGCATAATGTTCGGCCAAATGGTAACCAAACTGCGACCGATAAAACACGGTAAAAAAGGCACAGAAATTAATCAAGATAAAGTGGGCATACCAAGTTAAGGACTTGTTGCTGGAAATCTTTTCTTTGCTGGTGTCTGGATTACAATAGTGTAACCTCATTGCAAGGAATTCCTTTGGTAGTTAATGGCATTCTAATTTCACCATGCAAATTCTGACTTCTGTGCAAATGAGCATCCTTTATTTGTGGCATTTACTTGAACTTTAAAATTAACTAAACCCCTTAAATTCCTGGACACGTACAGCATGTCTTTAGAACATTCATGTGGTAAGCTTAACATTCCTCTAACTGATGAGTAATCCAGGTAATTTGTCCATATCATCTAAAAAAAAAATGACCTAGAATTTTCTCACTAGTTTTTGTTTGTATTTAATCTTGTAAATGGTGCTTGGCCAGAAAACTCATTTATAATGTTCAGTTTCTGATCAAGTTGTAGTAAGGTAGAACATGTTGATTTAAATTATGCTTTTAATTTTGAATAATATGTCACTCATCAAAAGCAATTTCATCTGAGAAATGTTTGCCCAGATATTTTATAATCTCACTGCCTTCCAAGGATGCAGAGAAATTTCTATGAGGTAAGGTGAGGTAACCTTTCATAAGAGCACCATTTCTAAGGTTAATAATGTTGTATTTCAAAGGAATGTTTTTAAACACATGGAAGCCAAGCTGTTAATGACAAGATTAATAAAGCATCTGGAACTGTGTCTTAATCTTGAGTTCCATTTAACTCTTACAGTTATTGTAACAGAAGGAACAGAATATTATTTGCCTTTTGTAAATTAGTTTTACTCGGAGCATACTCTATAAAGAGGAAAGAAAACCTGTTGGTACATTTTGTATAAGCTACTCAGTATAATGGTGTAGCAATTTGCTATAAAACTATTGAATAGAAATGAGCTTTTTTTTTTTTGGTAATATCTGAAGCCATATTTTTTCAGTTTCGACTTGGTTAATTGATAACTGTTAGGTTCTTCAGTCTGCTGAAACTAATTTTGAGTTTCTGTTTCAAGTTACCATATGTTTTCTTTTTCAAGTAGTTTATAAACTTATTACCGGTACTCAAAATTAGTTTCAGCAGACTAAAGAACCTGTCAGTTATAAATTAGAAATGAATTACAGATGATTGATACTCAATTACTTCTCTCACTTTCTGTGCAAGGAACTGCTGCAATTAACAAAATATGCAATTCGGAGTGTATCCATCACTTTTATCTCTTTTCCTTTTAGAAAATAGCACTTGATGCATTAAGATGCGAGTTATTTTATTGTTTTAATAGGTGTCAGAAGGTTCATCCGTTAAAGCTGACTTTCCTGTGAATCAGTCACATCAAGTTTGGACAACAAAGAAGGAGCTTCATCATTATGTAAGACAGCAGTTTTCTGCTCTGGCAAGCTATACAGAAGTTCGTGGAGCCAATCTCATCTCACTTAGTATTGGTATGCCGGGAGGGCAGTGCAATGTGCATTCTCTTGTAGAGAGTCGTGTGGTATCTGCATCCCAGACAGTGCAGTTGGAGACTGAAGGCTGCTTTCACGAAGACTACATTGGTGATAATCCCACGTAAGTAGAATTTTATATTTATTTGTAGTTTTCTGTATTTAGCTGCTTAAATACCAGTAGCTATCCACCTTCCTCAATTTTTTCCCACCAAACAATAGTGGTTCATGTTTGTGGGTTACTGTAGTCACGTCCTAGTTCGTGAACCATGGGCAACAGCTGAGTGGCCTAGTAAGTGGTCCTGAGAGTCGGGATACCAGTTGCTATGGAATGGGAGTGGGCATCTCGGACATATTCTGAGTCGTGGCCCTCCTTGTGCTCAGGCGGCTAGGACTATACAATTCACCGGTGGTCCATAACCCGTTAGAGGAGAGATCCTCACTTGGACTATGTGCAAGTAGGGTAGCATCCTGCTTCATGAATTTACCGAGCTCAGAACATTTTAAGCAAGCCTCGGACCTATGGGAGTAATGGAGTCCCACTTCCATTTGACAGGCGAGGGACTCCTTGGAAACAACTTAGCGAACGAAATGGAATTCGATGGGGAGCTATCAATATTAATGGGGCTTACGGAAGAAAGAAGGTAGAACTGGCTGAGTCAGCAAAGAGGATGCAATTGGATGTGCTAGGAGTAAGTGATATTCGGGTAAGGGGAGATAATGAGGAAGAGATAGGAGATTATAAAGTGTACTTGACTGGTGTTAGAAAGGGAAGGGCAGAGTCTGGGATAGGGCTCTTTATCAGGAATACCATTGCACGCAACTTAGTTTCGGTTAGGCACGTAAATGAGCGAATGATGTGGGTAGATTTGTCAATTTGTAAATTCCTGACTTATTAAATGAGAACACAACACAAAAACACATATTTCGTTATTCATTGCTAAATTTGTATTATGAGAATATAATAACAATGCCGTTAATCCGGTGCCTCTATGTTGAACCATTCTCAAGTTATGTGCGGAAGTAGTAACTCGTCGTGACGTCACTGCACTGTAGAGTCTACCTGGCAGCCTTGGCGCTGGGAGTCTTTTCCCGCACTCCATCTGCTACTGCCGTGTTCTTCCGTTGCCAGTGTTAGTGGCTTATTTTTTTTTATAATGGATGTAAATATCATTCATCCGTATCAGTATGAGCCAGAGCGAATGACGTTTGCTGATGTCCATTCAGATAACGATCTCGACATTGATATGCTAAACACTACAGCCCGGGCCGTTACACGAATTTGATGTAAATGTAATGAATGTACCATCATGGATACGGATGAAGAAAGTGTATGCTGTTGTGAATTAGACAATGTAAAAGCAGTGAAATCTGAGAAATGTATGTGTATAACAAAAAATCCCTCGTTTACAAGTCTTATATTAGACCGTGAAGTATTGACAATGACAAGGCATAACATGAGCTTAAAAACAAAGAACATGGCAAGGAACGTTTACTGACAGCTTTAAATCCATCAAATAGAACTTGGTGTTTTATTTGTTACAAACAGTTCACTTCGTGGGTAAATTCATGGACTGCGATTGGTAAAAAGAACAGAATTGTCATACCATCATGTGTTGTCAACACCATAAGGAACACATTTCCAGAACCCAATGGCACCTATGTGGGCTTCAAGCTGTAAATGAAAAAATTAAATTAAAATGGTAGAATTATGTAAGAGTTTCCTAAGCTTGTTTGTATGATAAATATAGATAATGTATTATTTTGACATGAAGTACGGTACCTCATTTATTGTTGCGAGTGAAATCGTGAGAAGTGCTTCTTGATCAGGTCGTCATTGGAAGGTCGAGGTATTTGAGCGATGTTTTTAGGCAGTGACAGATCCATTGCTTGATCTTCAGGTGAGGCTCTACTATGTTAGTTTGCAAGAGATTTATTTTGTTCATTATTGCCTTCTTCCATCCATCGCTTGGCGCCTCATATTTCTGTTTTATCACCCAGGCTCCTGTTGATTTTGAGTACTGAGTTTTGATACCAGCTTTCAATTTATTGATGTTCCAATTATAGTCCAATGCAGCAATCACTGACCTGAGCTTTAAGCATCTGTACGAGAAACGAACTATTTTAGGAGCGTATTTCAAATGAAGGTTGTGATAACTTTCTAGGCTTCCGGTGTAAACGTAGTGTTTTATATGTTCCACATCTTTAAAAAAAATCAATCAATCAATCCATCAATCAATACTGATCTGCATTTAGGGCAGTCGCCCAGGTGGCAGATTCCCTATCTGTTGCTTTCCTAGCCTTTTCCTAAATGATTTCAAAGAAATTGGAAATTTATTGAACATCTCCCTTGGTAAGTTATTCCAATCCCTAACTCCTCTTCCTATAAATGAATATTTGCCCCAATTTGTCCTCTTGAATTCCAACTTTATCTTCATATTGTGATCTTTCCTACTTTTATAAACGCCATTCAAACTTATTCGTGTACTAATGTCATTCCACGCCATCTCTCCGCTGACAGCTCGGAACACACCACTTAGTCGAGCAGCTCTTCTTCTTTCTCTCAATTCTTCCCAACCCAAACATTGCAACATTTTTATAACGCTACTCTTTTGTCGGAAATCACCCAGAAGAAATCGAGCTGCTTTTCTTTGGATTTTTTCCAGTTCTTGAATCAGGTAATCCTGGTGAGGGTCCCATACACTGGAACCATACTCTAGTTGGGGTCTTACCAGAGACTTATATGCACTCTCCTTTACATCCTTACTACAACCCCTAAACACCCTCATAACCATGTGCAGAGATCTGTACCCTTTATTTACAATCCCATTTATGTGATTACCCCAATGAAGATCTTTCCGTATATTAACACCCAGATACCTATAATGATCCCCAAAAGGAACTTTCACCCCATCAACGCAGTAATTAAAACTGAGAGGACTTTTCCTATTTGTGAAACTCACAACCTGACTTTTAACCCCGTTTATCAACATACCATTGCCTGCTGTCCATCTCACAACATTTTCAAGGTCACGTTGCAGTTGCTCACAATCTTGTAACTTATTTATCACTCTATAGAGAATAACATCATCTGCAAAAATCCTTACCTCCGATTCCACTCCTTTACTCATATCATTTATATATAAAAGAAAACATAAAGGTCCGCTAATACTTTGAACTACCGTATTTACTTGCGTATCAGACCCCTTTTTTTTTTCTTTTCCACTTTTACAGCCAAAAAAAGTAATGGGGGGGTGTCCAATATGCGATAACCTTGCACCCTTTGCACTTCTTCCTCTGCAGTGATTTCTTCTTTATGGATCCGCCACGGCTGCCCTGTAATAAAATATACTCACCACAGATGTCTTTTCTCTCCAGGGATGGTCTCGTTCACTAGACTGTCATGTGCGGTACGATAGGAGGGTACAAGGCTATTTGGCTATAGGCTAACCTCGTGCTGACTGTGTGGTCTTAATAGTAGCCTGTGAAAGCTTGTAGTCTAATATCAGGAGCTTGAAAAGAAAAACAGTGAATGTGATATGAAAATTAGGATTTCCAAGACTTAAAGTGATGTTAGCTGGGAAGAAATCTGAGAGATTGAATGTCAAGTAGGGAATATGAAACTGAGTCAGGTGGATCATTTCAAGTAATTAATAATGGTATTCTTTTGAAGACTACTGTGGAATAAGTCAAACACTTTATCGGTAAGTTAAATTAAATAGTGGGAATTTACAATAATATGCAAATGGACTAAGACTTCCTAGTACAGACTTCTTATGAGTTGATAGTTGATAGCTTCTGGATATCTCAGTTCATACACGCTGAAAATATATGTAGGAAAAATTTGTTTTCTTGTAATATGAGGAAATAAATTTCAAAGGAAAGTAGTGGCAACTTGCAGTGTGAAGGAATGATCTCATATGGATGCAAGTTGCGAGAAGCATTTTATTTTTATGCCTTATATATTATAGCTATTATAGCTCTTTGATGCTACAGTTTATGGGGCTAAACTTCTTCATCGAAAGCTGCTTGCATTAGGACTGGGTTATGGTTGATTTATATCTTCCTTTGTTTATCTTGCTTTTTCCATCTATTGCTTCAAAATTTACTGTTTTCTTTTCCATAGGGATGTATATGTTGTTGAACTGGATGCAGGAGGACGTGGTCATCGTCCAAATCGAGCTCCATCACCAGTACTTGTGCAGTTACAGGCTGAAGATGGCTGGCCGCAACCACGGAATGTGGCTCTTATCTTGAAAAGTCATCAACCTGTACGATGGCAGTTCGGGCCAACTACAGGTCTTATGTCTAATATCATCGTAGTGGTGAGTATAACTTGGATTGTTGGTTTTTGTATAATTGCAGTAGTAATGCTGTCTAGCAGAGATGAGTGGCAGCAGCTCTACTAGGAACAATAGTCAGTCAGTGTAAAGAATTTGCTCAGGTCAGGACCATCCTGCTACCATATGTTACAGTAAACAGTACTACCTGTGACTGTCTGGCCGAGGGTCAAATGGCCATTATCAAACTTGACACCCAAAGAGAGTGCCTCAAAACATCAAAAACTTAGCATGAATTTTTTATTGTTTTGTTGTTCTTAACATGTCTGTGTAATTAATGCATTTTAACATGTATTCATCATGATTTCCTACAATTAGTTGAAGATGATTCTATCAGATGGAGGGTGATGGTACAAACCAAACCATGAACTCTACCAATACTAAGAAACTCTCACGGATGCCATCAGAAGAAAACGGATGGATTTTTACGCACACCTTTATAGAATGGATTCCCATAGGCTGTCCTATAAGATCTTCAAAGTAGCCAGCAAGGGTAAAGCCACTGGATGACTGTGGATCCGGCAGGTAGGGAAGAATCTGGAAGAACTTAATCATGCCATCATAATTAACAGAAGAAACTACCGTTCAACTATCAAAACCAGACCCTAACTAACATCCCTTACAGAAGCTAACCACAGTGAGACCAGGAAAGGGTCCAAGGAATGCAGAATATAGTTCAGGAAGAAAATGAAGGATTACTGGGCTGACAGAAAAGGTCAGGGTACCAAGAAGAAAGCAGCAGACAAACCTACCATTAAAAACACCAGAAGCAGCAACCATCAAAACCACAACCACCACCACCACCGCTGCCACCACCACCACCAAAATGAAGTTCTTTTGAGAATTTTGTTGGTATACCAGGAAAAATTTGACATTTCCTGGACTTATCCCCTTAAAATTGCTATGCTACTCTATACTAATCAAATAATACATAATCTAGTGCACTTTCCAAATATCCCTGAACTAAAGAAAAAAAAAAATGAAATGGCATATGGCTTTTAGTGCCGGGAGTGTCCGAGGACAGGACATGTTTGGCTCGCCAGGTGCAGGTCTTTTGATTTGACTCCCGTAGGCGACCTGCGCGTCATGATAAGGATGAAATGATGATGAAGATGACACATGCCAGAGAAATTAACCAATTTTGCCAATGAATAATTTTCTTGTCCTATTATACCCTGTAACCTGTGTCCTGTTCGTCTCACATGATCCATGGTCCAACAAGTCTGTTCCGCGTTCTTCAAACACACTTGCAGTGTTTTAGCCCAGATCCAAGAACTTTCATAAATTACCAAACGTCTCATGTGATTGTGTGGTATAATTAGTCATTAAGTTTTGTTTCAAAAGGTTCACATGTTTAAGATGATTGTGGCAAGACTGGTAAGTCTATGCCGAGTTATACAAACATACAGTAGTATTTTTTAACCCAAATCCAAGAACATTAAAGTGCCATGTGTTTCATGTCAATGTATAAATTTTCATGTCATTGTGTATATTTTCAACTAGTGCATTTGTTTCCAATAGATTGAAACAAGACTAACAAGTGTATTCCGTGTTCCACAAGCACATGACAGTTTTTTAAACCAGAACCAAGAACTTTTATAAGTGCCAAGTAGTTTATGTCTTTGTGAGCATTTCATTTCAATGTGTATATATTTCATCCAGTTTAATTAGATAGAAACAAGACCAACAAGTCCAAGAACATTCTTCAAGCGCCATGTGTTTCATATCATTATATGTGTTTCATGATGATTTGTATACATTTTCAACCAGTGCATATGTTTTCAGTGTTCCGTGTTCCATGAACACACGACAGTTTAACCCTTTCACTCCCACTGGGACATACATGTCCCGCAAGGGCATCAAGCAATACTATTGGGATTTAATTCAATTATAATAGCACAGGACCGTGTCCCAATGGTTATCTATACATTTGTTAGCTTTAGCATTGCCATAAATTGCCAACAGATGGCACTTGTTCTAAGTTTCATTCATAGAACGGGAGATAATCGATACGGGTCACTGTTTTCGTGCCAATTTTTTGAGGTTACATTATTGTGTTCATTGTGTAACACACGAAGGTGCTTATAGCAATAATAAATACCACTTTCTTTCATCTTACATATTATTATATCAGGTTAGTGCAATGTTATATCTAATTTCTTTACAATGGGACACACATAACCCATTGGTAGTTTTTGTTGGGACATATAGTCCCAGTGGTATTTTATAACCTGGTTTACAAAATAGCTTTTGTTTATTGTAGCTAAGATGATTTCAAAAAATAGGCATTGGGAGGATGTCTTTTCGAATGACAACCAACTGGCAGAGTTTTTAGAGACCAATGGAGAAGATTCAGCGTCAGATTTGGACTTCGGCTCTTATGATGTTGCGGATGTAAATTACGTGCCTAATGACAATGATTCGGTAGGTTTGGATGGTGATACAGCCTCAGAAGCAGACAAAAACGACAATTGCAGGGAAATTTAGACAGGAGCCAATGTCAGTATTTAGCTAATGCTTCTGGAACGCTTGCTGCAAAGTGGCAGGATTCTAAAGAAGTGGTGGAACTTAGCAACTGCCATATGGCAAATGAAGTCGAAGTGCTAAAAAGGAAGAAAGATGGAAGTAAAGAAGTAGTTTCCTGCTCAGAATCAACATCATTTTACAATGAAATCATGGGAGGTGTAGATCTCTCAGATCGGAAAGTTGGAACATACGATTTTGATAGAAAATCTCAAAAGTGGTGGAGAAATGTTTTCTTCAAGGTCCTGACGGTGGCCGTTGTCAATTCTTGGATTTTGTATCAAGAAACGAAGCATAAAAAGATTCCGTTTCTAGAGTACATTATTCCCCTTGCAGAACCAAATGGTGGCTGTTAGCAAAGCAAATGCAACAGTAAAAATGAAGAGGACATCTGGGCGACCTACCTCGGCATCAAAATTGATGTTGAATGTCGGAGATCAGTTGCCGGTGGAAGGCAACACCAGAAGGCGATGTGTGAGGTGTTCAAAGCTGAAGAAAGAAACAAGAACCAAAACTCTCTGTACAATGTGTAAGCTTCGTGCGTGCAAGAACTGCTTTGCACCTTATCTCACTTGATCTGTTGCACCTAATCTAACCTACATGTGAAGTGTTCTAAACCTAATAATTTGATCGCATACATCATCGTTTTCAGTTTGGCTACTTAGTATTCTGCGTACCATATTTTACATTTCATATTCTTATAAATAATGGTATTATAAATAAGGGTTGGCATCTTTCAAAATATACCTCTGGGACATATATGTCCAACACAGAAATACCAGTGGGACACATATGTCCTACCCCTCTCAGAGACACAACGTATCAGATATGAATTAGATATTGAAATTACATACTAATTAGAAGTTCGTTGACCAGTAAATGCAAAGAAATAACCTAATTTATGAAAAAAATAAAATTGGTAGTGAAAGGGTTAAACTAGAACTATGAACTGTGTGCGTTACAATTCAAGGCGTATGTTTTGCAACCCATTGATGTGTTTTTAATTAATTGCCATTATGTGTATAATTTTTTATTATGATCTCATATGTCAACCAGTCGAGTTGTATGTAGGCAACCCTAATGATGATTGTTATCAGATTCCCCTCGATTTGATATTCAACAAGAACTGATGATGACTCCAAGGGAGTAGAAACCGGTCTTCGCCCAATAAATTTAATATATTTTACAATGTGTTGAATGGTGGAACATCCAAACTCTATTATATTAATTATACGTCAACACGGAAATGAAAATCATAACCTGCGATAAATCTGTCTAGTCGCGACATCACCCCTGGTGAGGAACTGCTACCACCCTTCCTTGGGATGACATGACGAGACATGTCTCATGAGACCGGAAACCGATACCTCATATACCCCTTTAGCTGTCAATGTTATTTCCTCACCACTTCTTTATGTAACAGCCCACATGTGAGCGGATTGCCAGCTCTACATGTAGCCTGCTACACCTGCATTCTTCTGCCGAGATGAATGCCATAACTCGGCTCATCCTTCGCTGTTTCGCTGACAACTTACTTCCTCAGACCTAATATTATTTGCTACCTTACTCTACTCTACATGTCCAGACGTAGTGAATCAACACTTTAGCTTGAGATAGATCAGGCCTATCTCACCCTCTCCCAGCTGTACGTCACCAGCCAAACCAAACTAACTAATAAATAAACAAACAGGCAAACAAACAACAAACAACCTAATTAGAAGGAATACAGTATGGCTTATACATCAATGAAATGAAATACTACTAATTAGCAAATATACAACACCTAAGGAACAATGGAACAAAACTGAGCAAATATAAAAACGGAACATAATACTAAAATTATAATTATTATCGCCCTTACTTATTACTGACTTGAACTCTATAATGTTCCATATTTGGGAGATAGTGGGTTCGGCAGCCCTGAAGATGGTTTTCCGTGGTTTCCCCCATTCTCACACAAAGCAAATGCTGGGTTTGTACCTTAATTAAGGCCACAGACTCTTCCTTCCCCTCTCCTAGCCTTTTCCTGTCCCATCGTCGCCATAAGACCTATCTGTGTCGGTGCGACGTAAAGCAACTTGCAAAAATATATTGTTCCATATCTGTGTGTCAAAAGTAGTGTTATGTACATACATGGTTACAAAACTTCGTTATTATTACCCCCAAACAGAGATGCTACTTCAGAGATTAATAATTATCTGTATGTTTTCTTCTACTCAATATAATCAATTTTAAACAGCTTATTTAGTGTATGGGTAAATGATCAGTTGTGGAGTCTCCCTTTTCCAACTTCGGTTGTCCGAGGTAGGATAGCCGAGACTTGTGAAATAGCATGCATTCCTGTATGTGTAGTTTAAATGTCCTCTAATATCGTTTTAACCATGTGTACTCATGCTGATTTCACTGTTTTCAGTTTCATCAACAGCATGTGCCATTCCTTCTTTCACCTCTTAATTTTTTTTTCTGCACCTTCATCAGCATGGACCTTTCCCTCATTCACCACTTTCACTTTTTTCTCCCACAAGCTTTCTACAATTATCAATAATTTCACTACTTTCCCTGGCCTTCTCCATTCCCTGTTCATTAATTCGATAAGAGTATAATATTCAGATTCTCTTTCCACTTTATTTATCTCTTCCGCTTCCAAGTATTTAACCCGTAATGCTCTTGTACTTTCACACTCTCTCAAGAAATGTGCATTTCCTAACTCCTTCTCACCCAATAAACATTTATTTGCAACTTCTGTAAATGCCTTATCTTTATAAACTCCCATCAGCCACCATATCATTCCCCTATATTCTCTTTTGGTTAATTTATCATGTATTATTTTCATACCTGGATTCATGAATTCCTCCAGAGTTCTCTTATTATTACCCTCAGCTCTTAGCATTTGTATTTCTATATTTGCTACTCTCTGTGCCACTTTCCTACAGATTTTTCTTTCTTCTAAATCTTTGTCCTAATAGTTCCCCATCCCAATTTCTTCTTGTAATTTCTTTATTTGGTGTCGGTAAGCTATATCTAGAATTTCTCCCCCTCCTCCCCTTTTTAACCTAAATCAATATTTTATTACTCTCTTAATTATATCCACCTTTGTATTGTCTGTACACAGTAATCTTGCTTCACTATTCGCTGTACATATTGGTAAGCCTGTAATTATTTTAATATATCTACTAGTGAATGAATCAAGCATTGCGATTTAATTTTCTGTGTCCCATACTTCTGAACCATATAACATTTTAGATTTAATCACAGCACTGAATACATTTCTTTGTATCCTAAAATCAACATTAGGCTTCCTGTTATCTAATATTCGTATACTAGCTAGGGCTGCTGCACCAATCAATTTTGCCCTCTTGACGTGTTCAGAACATTGTCCATTTCCTGATATTATAATTCCTAAATATTCTAACTTGTTAACTACTTCCAGATTTACTCCTTCAAGGTACCATTTTTCCTTTTTTTGCTAATTTGTTCCCTTTTTTGCACACCATTACTCTGGTTTTCTGTGCATTAATTTTCATACTTCATTCTCTACAGTACTTCTCGATACCATCATTGCATTGCAACTGGCGTTAGTGTGAACAGGAGTATGTCATTAGCAAAGACAAGACCAGGAATATCGTGATTTTCTAAATATGGCAGTGCAAATCTCTCCTCACCTTCAAATTCTGGTATATCATTAATGAACAACAGAAATAAAATCTGTGACAATTTACACCCCTGTTTCAGGCCCATTTTAGAGATAATCTCTCCTACTACTCCTTCTTTCACTCTCACAGTACACTTTATTTCAGCATACATCTTTTCTATAGCTCTTATCATTTTACATGACACGCCAACTTGTCTCAATCTAGTAACGACTGCCCCCCTGTTCACAGTATCAAATGCTTTTTTAAATCTATTGATGTAATATAGAGCTTACCTCCTTTTCCCTTTACATATTTGTCAATAAGAGTTCTCACAATAAAAAACATCATCTGGTGTTCTTCTTCCTCTTCTGAAACCACTTTGAAATTTCAACAGGATTGAATGTCTCTCTGCCCAGTTTCTTAGTCTATTTGCTAGTATACCATTATATACTTTCCCCAATGCATCTAATAAGGTAATTCCCCTATAGTTTCCTGGGTTTAATCTATCCCCTTTATTTTTGTGTATAGGGCATATAATCCCCTCTTTCCAAGCTTTCGGGAATACCCCTTTCTCAAAGATTTTATTGAATATCCTTGTCAAAATTTCCAACATGCTGTTTTGCTCTCCCACCTCTAATTTTATAGATACTGGCATATGGTTTGCCTCCGCCCAATCCCTAATACGTATCTCTTTAATAACTTGCAGACTACCCCTACAGCATACAACTAGGTCATTTGTACTGCCCCCATTTTCTACTATATAGGTCAGTTTTCCACTCTCATCTCCGAACCACCATCCATTCAATATATAAAGCTCCTCTGCTGCGCATAATTCTAGTAGTTTTTCTCCATTTCTGTTATATTCTTTATCCTGGCCATTTCTGTTAACTGCTAATACCTCGTCCTCATGTTGACTGTAAACTGGCTTCTTGTCCCTATCCTCGCGTTAAGATCACCCGTAATTATAATGCTTACCTGATCATATGTACTTCACATTCGTCTAATTTCTGTCTCTAAATTCTCAAAAAATTCAATCTGCGCAAATGGAGAGCTCAAAGGTGGATTATATATAAAAGCTATACATATTTCATTCCTCCAATTGACCCTATCTAATATTCCAGATTAATTCATTAAACTCCGATTCTAAGAGCTGTATCCTATCTTAAGTTGTCTTTGATTACCACCGAAATTCCGCCCGATATACTTCCTCCATTGGATCTCCTTGATCCATATTGATGCCGTACAATATACCCTTCTAATTTTAAGTCTTTCTTGCAATCAGACCAGGTTTCTACAAGCCCAAGGATGTCCATTTCTTCCAGTAACTCTTTAAAGTCATCGTTACCTATTTAATTCCATATTCCTTCAATATTAACACATGATACCTAGTTATTTTTTTTACTTCTATGTTCTACTAAACATTCTAGATCTTTCCCGGGCCGATGACCTTAGATGTTAGGCCCCTTTAACACATTGAAGACGATATCACCCCTTGTGGGGTGACGGATGCTCATACCCTTCATGGGGTGACACGGTAGTGTGTCTAGGGCTCTCAACTTTAGGCTGTCGCGCGAAACTAGCGTCACCATTCGCTATTGTATTACATTGTTCACATAAAGTGTTCATAGAGTGCAGCACGGTGCCCATTCTCTTCTCAGCATTGTGCAACAGGCAGTGGAATTTCTCTGGCATTTGTCACCCCGTGTGTGTACACATACGCAACCATCAGAATTCAAGTATTAATGGCAAGGAAAATAATGTGGATTGGAGTCTGTTATTGCTTTATACTTACATACTGGTTGAAATTTAGCACTCAGAGGAAATTGTAAACCTGGGCTACGTGTGAATAAAAAATGTTTCTGCAAACCTGAAAATGTTCCCCTTTAATTGTCACTGGCTGGTGATATGGTTGAATCATCGCATGATGCAGCACTGGAATCTTTGCTAGTGTCCTCACTACACAAACTACTGTCCAATTCTGACTCGGAAAACGTGGCATCACCTTGCAAATCCGAAATGTCAACATCGCTTAATTCACCACTTGAACCCTTTTCAAGTTGTTCTTCTATCTCTCTATCGGTAATCATGCCCTACTTGACACAGAAACACATATAACATGAATTAAATTCTTGTCAAAAACTGTAAATTACAAGGAACTCATTGAATCTCTGTCATGGAGTTATTTTTTAACATAGTGCTGCACATCTCTATAATTCTTTTCTCAATATCTCCCATGGTATGTACATTTACGAGACCTTATGTGTCTTTCTTTCCATTGTTTGATTTCTTCGGTATTTATGTTTTAATTTTGCTTTAGGCTGATGATGACCTAATATTAGGTCGAAACTAGTCCCCAATCATTTATGTAATTTAAACTCTCTATATTTTGTATTGAAAAGGTGGACCTTAATAATACATTAGTTTTTTTTTTTTTTTTGCTTTATGTCGCACCGACACAGATAGGTCTTATTGCGACGATGGGATAGGAAAGGCCTAGGAAGTGGAAGGAAGCTGCCATGGCCTTAATTAAGGTACAGCCTGGTGTGAAAATGGGAAATCACGGAAAACCATCTTCAGGGCTGCCGACAGTGGGGCTCGAACCTACTATCTCCCGATAACTGGATACTGGCCGCACTTAAGCGACGGCAGGTACCGAGCTTGGTATACATTAGTTTAACTCTATTGAACTCTTTGAAAGGTGTGTATACCAACAGCTCACAACACAGAGCACAGTGTTCCACAACAAAGGTAAAAGGCCATCACCCCTCTAGAGGTGAGGCGTGCTTTATCTGTAGCATTGTCAACCTTATAACCATATGTCACCCCGATAGGGGGACACAAAAATAGTAACTTTGAACATAAGTTATGCCTTTGGTTATCATCTACGAATGAAATGATGCACATCCGTAGCCCACAACAAAGTGAAATATATATGTCGCATTTCCACAGTTTACTACGAAAAAGCAAATGTACACGTCGACGTTAACGTGTTAAACAAGAAGCTAATAATATAGATCTTTCCACTTCCATTATACTCCTCTCCGGAGAGCAAATAACGTCCTTCTCAGATAGTTCTTCTGTGATTTTTACTCTACTACCTGAACCCATCCCCTTCTTCTGAAAAAAAGTATTTTAGACTCACTGATCTATACCTGGAAGTATCCTCAGCTCCTCTACGCAGCGCCGCTGTTGACATCCGGCTCGCCTCGTCATTCCTCTCACTGTTATTTAACTCCACTGGAAGATCTGATGTAAACCGTTGAATCACCTGTCCAGGGTTATCAGCACCAGCACTGCACGTTAACTCTGGAATCCCTTGTGTCATCACTCCTACACCATGCACTTCCGCTGATGACCCAAACTGCTTACTTCATTCTTTGAACACATTACCCAGATCACCGACCGTCCACATTCTTGCCCAGGTATCTTCTATGACATGCAAGTGGTTTCCTCTTATAAATGCCCGTAGATTCGACTTTCTTGCTTGCTGTAAATGGAATTGTAGAACTCTTTGCTCGTGGAGGCTTTTTCTGTCCACATCCCTTCTTATCCAAACCCTGGTGCCCTTCAAGTTCCTCGCACTATTCAAAATTTGGCTTGCCATTAATAAAGAAACAAACTTAATTCTAACAGGTCTTCTTCCCTTATTCTTTCCCATCCTATACAAATCATCTATGTCCCTTTCAGTACAGTCAATGCCTAAATTCTCTCTCATTAGCTTTAAGACTGAGTTCATCAATTCCATCGTTGACTCTCCTTCCGTTTCCTTCAGACCCTAAATAATAATATTTCTTCTTTTCTGCTCCGTTCTTCTGCTATCTCGCCATTGAAATACCTGAACTTGTTCTTCTAGCGCCTTTATCCTCTGATTTAGTATCGCTCTTTCTTCATTGTCCTATCTTATCTTCACCTTTATTTCTGTTAGTTCTTTGGTTCATATCGTTGATCTGTTGATACTGCACCTCAAACATTTCTTTGGTCTGGTCAGCCTGAGAAGCATCACTCACAACTTCCTTGATTTTCTCCATGTCCTCCCATGTCAGTGGGCCTGGGTTCATTTTGTCGCCTCTGATGACTAATAGAGTAGCCACTATAGCAGCTGCCATTACAGTTCTGTCAGTCCTATCCCTTTATTAATGCCTAATTTGCACTCCGTCTCGATCCACTTAACCCGGCTGTGCCATCGCCCTATCACACTCCTATACTGCTGCGCTGTTACGCCCATACTGCTTTACCTACACCTCCAGATCATTACCACGCATGTCTGCTCCCTAGCTTAGCTCAGCAAAGACTGTCAAAGTGTTTGTAAGTCACATTGACGTGAGTGCTACCAAAGTATTTGCAGAAAAAGAAAATTTCTGAAGTTGTAGACTCCTTGTTATTCACCAAGAGCAAATTTCTCATTTCTCCTCTGTATGATACTTAACATGTGAATGTCTTTTCTTACAGAGCGATCATGAAGACCAAGTTGAGAACTCTAACTCACCACATCTGGAAGTTCGTTCAATTTCACTGCCAGACTCGTGGGATGCACTACTACTCTCTGTTATGACAGAATTTGGTCCTCCTGTTCTGTATGCTAAAACAGGGCGAGCCTCCACATTACGTCTTCTGATTGGAAGCAAAAGTAAAGCTGGTGAGTAAATGAGGAAATTGTTGTTGGTTATTTTTCATTAGAATGTTATAGCATCCATTTGAGTACTGACTCACTGTTTTGAAAATTATTCTTTAGTAGACATTTGATGTGTGATGCTGTGGTTTCTCAGCATCATATTTTATCATTTATAAATACATGAGTACATGAGCTGTCATTGAAGGGGCTAGTCCACGTAGCCTTCTTAGGCTTAGACATGATACTTGACTGCCTTCTCATGAACTGACCCTGTGCTCCAGTCACATTGCATTTCCGAAATGAACACCTATTGAATGCAGCTTCAGTATTATCTCTTCAAGAGCATTGTACAATGCCCAGCTATAATGTTATCTCCTTGCCTCATCTGAGTTGGCATTCATTGGGGACTGACTCTCCAGTGGTAGTAGGTTTGTGAGGCCTAGCAAATCTTTCATTTTTCATTCTCTTAGAGTCCGTTTCTCTCATTTTCTTCTCTGATTAGTATCAAGTGTTCTATATTTCCCCTTAATACATTCATAACCACTTCCACCCATAGTGTGCAGCTATTTTAACAGTGCAGTGTCGAAGTAGAACGATATTGCCCCCTATTTACCCGCTCAGCTCGGCGAGCATATGAGATATCCCAAGGTGGACCGTTTGTTTGCTTGCTGTACCAAGTTTAGACGCATTTAAAGGACAATGGTTGACGACAATACAAAAAAAAAAATTAAAAAAAGGCTTGACATTTATTTTGAGATATGCACATATAATAAAGTTTGACAAAAATAATCTCTTGCTGGACGTTGTTTTAGAAACTCACACATTTTTACAATACATAAATAAATTCCATTGCTGGATTGATGTCATAATCTGGACTACTCTGTAAAAGAATAAATAAGAAGAATTAGCCTTTCTCCTTGGCTATGCAAAAGATGAAATAAATGGATGAACTCCGCCCTAATAACATCCAGAAATAATCTGTGATATCTTAAAGCTTAATAGCAGCTGTATTATTTTCAACAGGAACAAAAAATTGTTAACCGTCCACTTAACGTGTGTGGTTGATGACCATGTTCTCCTAAACGTAATCTGTACAGTATTTTACATTTAAACTCTCGACTCTCATCTCAAATGAGGATAGTTTCTTGCTAATACAAGTTCTGATTATTCATTAGCAAATATGAATCGTAAATATCTTTAGGGAATTATTCTGTGAATGTTGAGAGTTGGTTACTGCATTGCAAAAATTTGATAAATGTTAGTTACATTTAGCATTGCAGTACCTCACATACATTAAATTTCTTCCTTTGCTTCTACTTGCTGATTCAGAAAATTTATCGATCTTATTCAAATCACTCAAAATCATGTTAACAATGGATTAAATTTGTCACTAATCTTTGCTTTCAGAATTAAACAACACTCCACAATAAATGAACAAGAACACAAACAACGCTGGAATAATCTGTTCCACCGTGATGAACATATGGTCAGATTAAGAACCACATTTCAAAATAAATAGCACTGAAAAATATTGCTAACTACAATCACATTCATTCCATGCACAGAGGATACTCGAAATTTATGTACAGATTTATCTTTGAATCCTAGGCTTTATTTTTCTTGATGATTATTATGGGAAAGAAGGTTGAATTTTGTTGACTGATGACCTTCTATTAAATTCTATACACACATCTGACGTGACTTCTGCGTGAACAAGAATTATCACTTAATTGAACATTGCTCTAATATTACAACGGCGATATATTCAAAATTACTCAGAAGACTGGGTAGAAACAATAACTATGCATATCACATGGGTTAACATTGACTACACTGTAACATGTGGTCATTTAGTGTCCATAAATAATTACTTTTATTCCTAATGTTGAAATACATTTCAACACGTGCTTCATTTTAATCAGAATGCATTGCAACCCATTACTAATACTTCCAAAATTCATATAATTGCCCGCAGGCTTACCATTTTCCAGGTAAATCTAACTATAGTTGAGCACATCTTCACATATCCCACATGAACAACTCTAACTCAATTTATCACTCACGACCATTATATTTCCATTTAACCCGATTTTAAGTTACTATTGTTATTATTATTATTATTATTATTGATTTTTAAGTCTACCATCGACGTCTGAATTAAATCTTTCTAAAAGATGACACACACTGCAATATTGTAAGGTAATGCAATGAATGAGATACAACCTAAAATTTATCCCACAATGTTTCATAAAACTTAATTTTATTATTAAAGCCTTATTTTTATGAATTGCACTGAGATAGCAATATTCTTAGAAGACAAACTACTGTACATCTAGGCTAATAGAATCCAATACACACATGTTCACTCTCAATGCTACCTGCACCTGGTTAAGAATTAAATACGAAAATATCACAAATCTACTAAAAACTAATAGAAATACTACTTTAATGAAGAAGATAGTTAAATTTTCTAAATAGATGGACAGATAAAATTACAAAATTGTTCTTAAATTTTGCCGATGAAACTCGATTCCCGGTTACGGTCTGCTAGCCACCTTGAAGGTCCCTCATGTTCTGCCTTCGACGCTGGCAACGCTTACATGTTTAGTGCCACATGTTTGAAGTAGATGTCGAATCCCACGTTGAGTGGATTAGTCCTCTTGAATTAGCAGATGACATCGAAGAACTGGTGTTGTAGTAGTTATCCTGGGTTTGTAGAGCTCTTCTCTGCACGAAGTTAGTATGAGCTGAAACTGACAACTAAAATTACTAAGTGTCTGTGCCAGACTAGAATGAATATTGCAAGTGCACACGAAACTTAACTTGGCTCTCGGTGAAGTTCTCGAAAAATAAGGGGAGGTTTAGGTAGTGTCACAGAGTTAAATATCCACGCAGTTGGAGGTGTGGCTGTTGGAAAAATTACTATTGGTGTTTGTACTACGTAATTGCTTCTCGTAATTGGTGCACTTGTTTCTAGAATGTTTCACGTCATGCAAACTCCGTAGACACAGTTTAGCCTTGAACTGGGCCAGCATATCATGTGATCACCCACACACTCTCTCGAGGAGGGTGAAAATAAAAGTAGAATAAAAAGACTTCGGCTCTCCGTACACCTGGCTGAATGAGATGAGTTTGTCACCACAAATAACTTGAAAACAACCCATATCGTAATAAAGACACCGGCTATTAACAGACACAAAATTATTTACGCGGAATGCACAAAATTGACGGGGACATCATGATGGAGGATACGGGCACTTTCATTGAGGAGATCCATGTGACAACTGAGTTCAGGAGAAATTCTCGGTGGAAAAGATGATGGATGGGAGATTTACAGTACTGTCTTGTTTGCTTTCATGCTACCTATGTAACAAAGACATTTTTTTCAACTCTGTATTTCTCAAATTAAAGGAAATTACTACCTCTACCATTCATGTTTCATTATTGCTTGTTTGTCATCAGGGTTGCGGAATGGTGCTGAAGAACAGGGTGCAGATGCAGAGGATAGTCATGAATTGATGCAGCAGCAGCCAAATTATGCTGGAGCTGCACTTGTTAGTGGGTTCGCTGCACAAGGTATGTATTTATGTTAAACTGTTATTCTCTCAGGAATTTGTATGTTCATCTTTTTTAAACTGTTGGGTTCTTGGCTGCTAAGGTCTGTAATTAGTCCATCTATTTTGTTTCTTACCATATTGTTCCTCATTGAGAAATATTTCAAATTTAATACTGTGGCAAGCTATTAGGGTCCTTAAAACTAACAATCACTACTCAGAGAGTTAGCATGTTTTACTGTCCACTAATTTTATTCAACTACTATTTACACTTATTTACGAATTCACTTGATACACAAGTCCTCTTGAGCCATATATGAAAATATCATAAATGGATAAAATGGTGAGAGAAACGAATGATGTAAACTGAAATTTGTTAACTCGTTAGGAATAAAGGCTGGAGTAAACGATACCGGGCGAGTTGGCCATGCAGTTAGGGGTGCACAGTTGTGAGCTTGCATCAAGGAGATAGTGGGTTCAAACTCCACTGTCGGCAGGCCTGAAAATGGTTTTCCGTAGTTTCCCATTTTCACATCAGGCAAATACTGGAGCTGTACCTTAATTAAGGCCACGGTCGCTTCCTTTCCACTCCTAGGCCTTTCCTATCCCATCATCACCATAAGACTTATCTGTGTCGGTGCGACGTAAAAAAAAAAAAAAAAAAAAAAAAGAAGAGGAGTAAACGATCGCTTTATTTTAATACTGTATACTGAAATTAAGTAAGAATGTGATACACCTCAAGATCTGGCAGAGTGCATCACTGATTTCAAAGGTTAGTTTATATTTTCTTATGTCTGGTTAATTTTCTGAAAGGCTATTCCCATGTCAATTTATAAAGAGGTTATAATTTGTCATAATACATATACGAGTAAGGTGGGTTAGGTGATGCTGTTTGAATAAGAAAACTGAAATGTTTGCCACAGAATGAGATCAATCACCTTTGGTATAGTTTTCTTGATATGTGCATTAGCGAGCTCTTTTGTCGACATTCAAAAGCGATGTCGGAGTCAATTAATAATACCCGTTGACTCTTGATTGATGATCTGTAAAGAAAATTCAAAATGAATTGGAACATGTTTTCCTAATAAATGCGTGGCCAATAGCAGTTGTTAACTCGTTAGAAATAAAGGCTGAAATATACAATCACTTAATTTTAATGCTATATACTGAAATTAAGTAAGAATGTGATATACCTCAAGATATGGCAGATTGCATCACTGATTTCGGAGGTTAGTTTATATTTTCTCATGTCTGATGAAATTTTGGAAAGACTGTTCCCATGTAAATTTACAGTAAAACCTTGTTAATTTGAAGTCGTCGGGATGCAGAAATCTCACTTGGAATTACGTGATTTTGAATTAACCGCCAATTTAAAATTTAGAAATGCCAATGCCAGCTCTTGCGGCACCATGAAGTGTTCTAAGACCCATTAATGCATGCAGTCACCTTGATTTTCAGTTTAAACCTTTCAAATGTCGGGGGGGGGGAGGAAATTCCAAAATGTATCCAACAAGGTGCATTTACAGTATTCAAATAATGCACTTGGATAGCTCACTGGCAAATATAACCTCATGCAACGAAAGGGAAAAAACATGATTTAAAGACGAGGAGAAATCTATAGGTGGCTTATCGAGCTTCCCTATCATGAGGGGATGAAGTCTCTTGCTTCCGTCTGCATTGCAACACAGTACAGTAACACTGTCTTTGTACGATTTCCCCCCATGGCACTTCTCTCATAATTCAAGAATGCCAACCCTTGCCGCCTTGCAAAGTATTCTAAAGACCCATTAATCCATGCAGTCATCTTGATTCTCAGTTTAAACCCTTCATGTGCCACGGAAAACTTTATTTTCAATATATATCCAAGAAGGTACATTTACATTATTCAGATAATGCACTTGGATAAATCACTAGCAAACATTACCTCATTCAACGGAGGGGAAAAAAAAAAAAAAAACCACGATTCAAAGACTAGGATAAATTTTGCTTGCTCCCCTGAGCAAATGTTTTATTTTTTGGATTACTGTACTGTTTGCAGTTATAGATGTCTTGCACATGCATGGAAAGTTTCTGACACCCTTTAAACATCGTGGCTTATTGAACTTTCCTATGATGAGGGAAGGAAGTCTCTCACTTCCGTGTGCACTGCAATACAGTACAGTAACCTCCTCCACCCTTGTACGATTTTCCGGCTGGCACTTCTCTCTTTTAAAACCATAAGTCAGTTTGGGTTCGGCATTAAAAAAACCCAATATTGTTGACAATATTGTTCGGTGTATATGAATTTCTTATATAAGCAACTGTCGCCAATTGTTGGCCTCGTCAATGTTAGTGGATTCTGCTTCTCTGCACACTGCCTGCTACGTGATATTGTGGCATTCCTTAAAACGCTGAATGCAAAAGAATTACAATTTCACTCTAACTTCGTAAATAGCACACTGTAGACACACCAAAGTGAGTGAAAGTGCAGAAAGCTAACCCAGCACGTTCCATAAGATGCATTCTTTCATGACGCTGAGAAATTTTGAATTTAAATTACTGTGTAAAATACTATTTTCTTAAAATGTAAAGGCAGTTTAGAATTAAAAGTCTGAATTTCGGTAATTGGATCGTCATTGTTCTTCAAATTACGAATTATCCATACTTCGAATTAAATAATTTAAATAACATGCAAAACTGTACCTCATGTTTCTGGGAACAAGAGCTTCAAATTAGGCGGGATTTTGAATTAATCGATCTAGTATTATCGAGGTACTACTGTATATTGACAAGGTAGTAATTTCTCTACTGGCACTTGAAATATGTTTTCATAATGCCTAAGTTAGATTAGGTGATGTTGTTTGAATACGGAAACGGAAACATTTGACTCCGGAGTGATACTACAATCATAGCGTATCGAAGAGGAAGTGCGACATCTTCAGGAGTTACCGTGGACCGCTGCACAGATGGCACTGCCATCCACAGTGATGACCGAGCGCGAGGATAACAGAGGCATTATCGGGACTACTACTTCAAAATCTACTAAGAAACTCAAACATGCAACTTACGTTTGAAAATGATTTCATCTGCTGGACACTTTGGATTATTTCCTGGATGATTTTGCTACCTTCGAAGTAACCAGCTCCCTTCTTATCTCCTTTGTGCAGAAGAAGAATCGACATTTCAAGTTGTGAAATATGAGTTTTGGTAGCAAACACACCAGTTGATCTTCACAGCATGACTTCACTTTAATAACATCTAATTTATCGAAGCACTTGAAGAAAGTATCACCCCATAAACTATCCATACACGATAGCTTTTCTGCAACAACATTTTCCACTCGCAACAACGCATTATAAGCACTTTCCGGCGCATACGTGAGATGTGGCTCTTTGCATTGAGCCGTAATCTTTAATTCGTGTTAGGGAAGCAGGCACATTATCAGTCGGTTTGCCAAAAAGGAAAGGATGACATAAGTCACACTGAATCACTTTTGAAATATTCCGCACTGTGTATTCGGCTAAATGATACACTAAGTACTCTTTGCTACAATTCTGTCCACTTAACTCAGGTAAACTGTTTTCCCAGTCTGGTATTTGAATGTCATTTTCGATGTTCACAATTTTTTCCCTGATTTCATCTACAGCTTGTCTCTTCACTGCACGATTTTTACTTTCAATTTCTCTTGCAAGAATGCGCATTTGATTAACAAGAGACGTCAATGGGGATTCAGCTCTGTACTCACAGTTTCCGCCAGACGATAAGGCAAGTTTATTCGGTACGTAAATAGACTGCAACATCTGTAAATGTAGAAAGTCAATAGTGAACGGATGATCGTCAGTGATCACAGGATACCAAAATTATGTTCTAGGAGATCTTGATTAAATTTTCCTGTCAAAACGTAGCTATAATTGTGTTCCCACAAAAATTCAGACACTTCTAAGGTACTTTCCTTGGTAACTCTTAATGACTCCAGTGTCCTTTGTGAAGCAAATGAATTTTGAGTATCTCTGAGAACATTCTGCCATTTAATTAAAATTTCATGTGCCTGTGATCCTTTATACAGTGCTTGAGTGGGAATAGCCAAATTTAATGTGTCAGTCAGACAGTTTAAATCGCTTGTGAAAAATTTCCGTTTGTTTACTGTCTTGTAAACCCTGTGTTTTAATACCCCGATAGAATGCTATACCATTAGCAACTGATCTACTGAATAGTTGAAATGCCAGTCTTACATTCATTCGCCGAGATGAATTAGGATCCAAGTGAATGAATAATCAACAATATTGCCATTATAATTAACCTGATTTCTTACACATGTAAATATATGTGGCGCATCTGAAAATGCCCTTCATTTTCTGTTGGAGTCAGCTGGATTGGAAATATAACACTTCAGATTCTTTATGTTACTAAATATTCCTAAGCATTTCTACAACTTTTTATGAGACTGGCTACCATTCGATGTGAAACCAATGATTCGGACACCTACTTGCTCTAATTGTTTTATGACTTGAATGAGAATGTTTGCAATTATATCACCAGGGTTGGCATTCTGGCTAGCATATATCGCTATGGGTTGTATCCAGTTATATAGAAAAGGAACAAACATAAACACTAGAGCATGATTTGCCAACTGGCCGTTTGCTTTGATCTTCAGTAAATTTCCCCAAATCAGCAAAACCATTCACTTGCAATGATTCTGAGTTAAAGCGAATTTCTTCTTGTAACTTTACCTCGTCAAATATCAACATCCCTAAGCATTCATGTTCCTCCTTTCCATTAAAAAAATTTGCTATGGCAGCGGTAGCATGCTCATTTATGCCGTACGAACATTTTAGGCCCTTCACCAAATTTCTCAAGTGGGATTCAGAAGGCAAAGGCAGCAAGTCATGATTTAAACAGTGCCGATAACCCTTGGGAGACTTTATTTTTAAAAGAAGTGCATCAAGAAGAAATTCATCACTATATCTCATTCCTTTTTTACTTTTTGCTTGACATTTCTTTAACATTGTATCGACTATAATTTTCTTTTTTTTGCTGAGAGAACCGAATTGTTTTTTACTGAGTGAAATTTCTCTTTGATTTTATATCATAAATGTATTTTTCAAGCAAATGTATCTTAGCTTTAGCGACATTGAGTTGATTCTGCGTTCTAATGAAATTACGTTTCTGATTCTTCAAATCTCCTCTTTAATAGCGCAATTGTTTTCCTAGCATCTGCAACATTAGACCTATCCTCAACTGCTGAGCATACAGGTTGATCACTATCACTCATATTTATGATCTGTTCAGGGCTTTTGTTAGAGAAATCTCTTCATGTGGATTGCCTATTCATGGGGGAGTTGCGTTTCTTAACTGCTTAGAAATATACTAGGGTAGATTAGGAAGTATGTGAGGAAATGCTTCTGGTTTTAATTTCCAGCACTGTCTTGGTATCTCTACTCTTTCACCATTCACCGTAAACGAGTCTACTTTTACTGGAAAGTCATCGTAAAAATGAATGTCGCACACGAAACACTTATGAGTTAATTTTCGGTCTTTTCTATGGATAGCCTTCTCCCATTTCAGTAAAACACCACTCTCTTTAGGGGGCCGAGAGAAATGCCTACCTGAAGATGATCGGTCATATCCAGATCAGCAGCCGGGTACAAAACACGAGGGCACGATGTGTTAGTTTTCTCCCGCGCTGATATACTTTGCCTCATAGCACAATAGCGACAAAGACCGAGGTACTTAAAACATAACACTTCTCACACCACTCAATCGTGAATACACTAATAATGCAAACTGTCGAAACATCTCTGACAGCGACAATAATGAGCAAGAAAAATTACTACAACTGAAGGCGAATATAACGCGGGCTAATGGCCAAGGGTCTCTGTTGACATCACAATCGCCTTTGCTGCCACCAAGCTGGTGTCCCACCAACCTCTCGAGCTCTCTTACAAGCGAACGGAGATGATGTCGCACTTCCTCTTCGATACGCTATGCTACAATTTTTCGGAATGAAAGTGAACATGTGCGTTCACATAGGATCGGAATTCAAAAAAATAACTAACAAGTAAGCCGTAGTGTGGATATCATCTGTGAAAATGCAAGTTTTCAACAAACTGATTGCCATATCATTACCAATTTTAATCTCTGTGGGTTTTTCTGATCTTTCCAAAAAATCGGATGTAATGACAATCCGCTGTAGCAAGTAAATTTTTCGCCATTGTGAATTCTCGCTATAACAGAGTTCTACTGTGTTTGGGATGTATATTCTCCCAGGATGGTAGGACAATAAGTGAAACTGATGCAAAGTGAAGCAGAGCTAATGAACTCACAGTTGCTATCAATGTTATTTTGTAAGAAAGAAGAGAGTTCTTGGAGTTCTTTACATTGGTCTATTTTCAGACAATTTGCTGTATGAGAGTGAAAATTGGATTGACTCGGGGTGTTTTATTCATCAGCTAGAAGTAAGAGACATGAAAGTGCTGAGAATGATTGCTGTTACAAATGAATGGGAACAATGATAGGACGGTGCTTGTAATGAGATAAAGGCTAAGGGCCAATTCCAGAAATGGTATTTAGGAATCTGTCTAGTTAAACAATGCCTAACTATGGCTGCTGTATTTCAAAGACGTAATTTATCACTTAGGGATTACAAGTGAAATTTTAGGAGTGAATCGCAATCACAGGTTTTGCACCATGTATCACGTAGACACTGTTTAAAGCTTATGTTTAACAAGCAGAATTTAAACAAGGGAGTAATTATTTTGATATTCTGATGTTTAAGAAAGGAAGCGATTGAAAGTGTGATAAGAGCAGAGGTATTATACTTCTGTCTTATGGTTTAAAGATTATGGAAAATATTATCGAAGCTAGGCTCCGAACCTTATTACAACCTATCTTAGAGGAAGAACAACATGGGGGTTAGACCTCTCAGGAACACTTTATATCTGATCTTTGCCTTAGGGATGCTCTTTGGAGAAGTATTGGGAAGAGGTAAAAGACCTATTTGTGGTTTGGAGAAGCCTAGAAAAACTAGTCATACCAGAATACCTTATTGGCAAGTTGAAGATGTTATACATTAAGTGCAACAGTTGCATCAGAATTGGTGATGGCTGTTCAGGATTGTTCGAGACAACTCGGGGAGTACAACAGTGGAGTGCTCTTTCACCTTGATGTATCCACAAAGATGCACACAAAATGCTGTCAGTTGATAGACTTATTTATTTCATATTAACTTCACGTAAACTTACACATAACTTAATCACTGCTGTTACAAGCAAAATATACACATCAACAACCCGCCATTTTAACAATGCCCATCACTAAGCACAGCCACATGGAAATCGCAACCTTAAAACACAGTTGAAACAGTAGACTGCTGACAACATATCGGTTCAACACAACACGTGGTCACAAGTATACTCCTGTTAAACCATAACGCCAACTAAATGGTAACTAACTCTACCATCAAGACCATGTCTTTATATATGTTCCTGGCCAGGCTTCTAGAAAGATACATTTTCTCGTAAATTCTAGAGTGCTTAAGGCCCAGATATAATGTACAGAATTTTCTACAGAGTTCTCGCCTACCCAGTACCATTCTGGATGTTACAATGTGTTTCACAATTCGGTAGTGGATTACAAATCATTAATACAGGTAATAATAAATTATATAATATTAATTACAGGTTCTTACATTAACTAAACTCATATAAATATCTATATATGGCAAATGTTTCATGACATAACCTCACAAATATTGTAATTGTAAACTAATAATGATACTAATAAGTGGATGTACATCACAAGTAGTAGTAATAATAATAATAATAATAATAATAATAATAATAATAATAATAATAATAATAATAATAATAATAATTCGAGTTCCATACCTGCATTATTTACCCATGGGTGAGAGAATATTGTTTTTAAGTTATATCGTTTTATCACACTTGCATCAACCTCTACTGTTTGTGGCATCTTAGATGCCCTAATGAAGGACTTGAAGAAAGAACTAAATGGAGAGAATTTATTGCCTTGGTGTTCATGATGATGTTGCTATTTGGGAGGGGGGCAGAAAAGGAGGTAAATACCAGAAACCTACATGGACAGATAACGCTGGCGAGAGCTCGTTCAACACTACCTTACTCGGCAAGCTGGAATGGTTACATCATGATGATGATGAGAACTTTGTTTAACCTCAAATTTTGGAGTGAATCACAATCAGAGGTTAACAGCCCCAGTATTTGCCTGGTGTAAAAGTGGGGAAACTATGGAAGACAATACCCTGGGCTGCCAGTGATATGGTTATTGAACCTACATTCTCCAGAATAAAGTCTACATCTATACGGCCTGTACAACTCGTTCCGTTACAGAGCAATATAGTTTCATCTTCCCTTCATCAATGCTATTTAGATTACACTCACCGTAACTACAACACGATAATAATGGCGTGCGGCCTCCGGAAAGGCCTGTTGCAGGTCTTTCAAGTTGATGCCTTATAGGCGACCTGCACGTCTGTGAAGATGGGGGACCTTATGATGAATTCTTATGATGAGGACTGCACACACACACCCACACTCACCCAGCCACACGAGCCATTGGAATTAACCAGTGAAGCTTAAAATCACTGACCTGGCTGGGAATTGAACCTGGGACCTCGTGGACCAAAGGCCAAGCACGCTAACCATTTAGACATGAAGCCAAGCAATACTATAACCAAAGCTACACTTCCTCTTATGGTGGTGTGTTGCTTTACTCTTGATGATAATATGAAATTTCATTTTCACAGAAAGCAATGTTCTTATCTATGGGCAAGTCATGCTCATGTTTATTGTAGCCATATTTGTGCCATATTTTAAGAAAAGCCTAGGAAAACAACAGATAGGGAATCTGCCACCTGGGCGACTGCCCTAAATGCAGATCAGTATTGATTGATTGATGTGTAAGACAGACAATAGTTGACTAACATTTGGCATGCACACTGATGAATTTCATTGTTTGCGAAAAGCAAAGAGTATCATGGAAGATACTTCTATTTCCATTTTCAAAGCAGTATTGAAACTGAAATGATGTCTGGCTAAACAGTGGCTGAATATTGTTTATGCACTGATGGAACGTTGTGCATAACTTGGATGTTAGTTAGGGAGACACTGTCTAAGGCTAAAAATTAGTCATCGTTTGTGCAATCGGCTCTCAGTTAGAAATAAATTCAATGAATGAAGGTGTATGCATAATGTAGCTTCTGTGATGGGATTGTGAGTTTACCTAGGAGAATAATAATAATAATAATAATAATAATAATAATAATAATAATAATAATAATAATAATAATAATAATAATAATAATAATAATAATAATAATAATGGACTCAGCCATAGAGGGTAAGAGAAGTAGAGGTAGACTCAGTTTTTAATGATTTAAAGATGTGTGGAACTAAATGAGTTGCAAATAGAGGATAGTTAAATCATGGAGGCTTGCTGACTGAAATCTGAAAGGCATAACAGACTATAACAAAGATGTATGTATATATGTAATGTATGTATGTATGTATGTATGTATGTATGTATGTATGTATGTATGTATGTATGTATGTATGTATGTATAAGAATGAAAATTCATGAAACATTTGCAAGGTTTACATGGCTCTGAGGACATGCTAATTCAGTCTTTACTGATATATGTGTTACAGATGTGTTCAGATTATTATTTAACCATCTTTTCCATGTAAAAAATATATTTTAAGAGCCTTTAATGTAAAACCATGTTTATACCAAAGAAAGTCTTGCTTGTAACATGGAATTTGACGTAGTCCTTTGTAATTTGCAAATGTCTCCAAGTATTATATGTCATAGGTTAATATTGCAGCATTCTTTTAAAGTTTTCTCCATCCTGTTTTCTTTTTTTTTCTGCTTTTTTTTCTTCTGGTAAGTATTTTATCTCAATAAGCAATGTACTCTACCCACTGATTTTTTGATGCATCTAATTGACTTGATCATTTCCTCACCCTCCTTATTTGGGTGTAATACTTCAATCTCATTGCTGTACTGTTTTATGTTCTCATGAATTATTTTATTTGTATGAATAACTGTGAATAAATATGTTTGTTCAGAGCCTCACTCATCTCCAGTTGGACAGTTGAAAGCTGCTATGTTAGTACAGTGTGAGAAGACTCAGATTGTGGTAACTTTTCCGGCAAATTTAATCCAAGAATTGGGAGTCACACACCTGCATTTCAATGATGTTACTTGTAAATGGCAATTGAATGCAACCCATGCCACGCTGATCAGTCATATAACATCATGTGGGACCACCAGTGATACTAATGGACGACTTACATCATTTTCAAACTCGGTAAATTATTCAAATACAATACTAATTTTGAAATTAGAAAAAATAAGTTTATTGCAGCTGTTAGTGAGGATAGAGGAAATTTCATGTAGTGTCTGTGTGTGGCAGATTATGCTTCACATTATGTAACGCTAATCCAGTCTTTACTGATATATGTCTTACAGATGTGTTCAAATTATTATTTAACTATTTGTTTGGAATAAACCTCATCTTGCTAATGAATAGGATGTGGTTGAAAATATTGGTTTTGTAATTTTTAACGTTTGAGTGTTTCTCTAACTTGAATATCACACCTATCGTTATCAGAGAACTAGCAGTTATCCGCGGCTTCGCTCGCGTAGATTTCGTAATTTGTTAAAAGTAATCGTTTCTCGATACTGTGCTAAGATATGATCTGAAAATTCCTAAGGTATAAAAACTCACTGAAAAACTGAGTTTCATTTACCCCACAAACTCTTTGTAAACCACGATTGTGGTATTGCCCTTTGGGGCTAAGATGACCATGCGATATAGAACTGTACATGTGAGAAACAGTCCTCTCAAGTAAAAAAAAACTTTGTTTCTTTTAAAAAAGAGATTCCAAATACCTATTTCCACGTCTGTTACACCTTCAGTTTTTGAGATGTAAGTATCCTCATAAAAATTTATTAACTCTTTTTCACTTCTTTTCACCTGCGTGAAGTGCCTTTTCCAAAAATAAAAATAAAATGTTCTTGTATTTTTAAAAGACTTTCCTAAGTTTCAAGTCTGTAACATGTTAAGTTTTTGACATACATTGCATATATACCAGTACTCAATTTAAAAATTCACCCACTTTTTCAATTCTTTTCACCCGCCCTTAAGTGTATTTTCCGAAAACAAAAAAATGTTCTGTTATTTTTCAAAGAGAATCCAAATACCCGTTTTCACGTCTGTACAATCTTCAGTGTTTGAGATACAAGTGTCCTCATAACTGGAATTCAACTTCTTCTTCACTTCTTTCCACCCTGTCGTAGGTACGACATCCTAACTTTTGTAAAACCTTCAATTATTATGTTTAATATATTTTAATTATTTTTTATTAAATGTTAAATATAACTGATACATCGTTTCCCAGTAAATATGTATTATAAATTTGTGTAACCTCAAATACTTATACACCGAGCTCGATAGTTGCAGTCGCTTAAGTGCGGCCAGTATCCAGTATTTGGGAGATAGTAGGTTCGAATCCCACTGTCGGCAGCCCTGAAAATGGTTTTCCGTGGTTTCCCATTTTTATACCAGGCAAATGCTGGGGCTGTACCTTAATTAAGGCCACGGCCGCTTCCTTCCCACTCCTAGCCCTTTCCTGTCCCATCGTCTCCATAAGACATATCTATGTAGGTGCGACGTAAAGCAACTAACAAATACGTATTGTGTATAAGTTTAACCTCAAAATCTATATAGTCGAAAGCTGTAGAAAACTCTATAACGTTCGTATGTTAGGTGTATTCTGCTATAATTTGGTACATATGAAGGTTCTGGAAACTTACTGTAAGATTTATTATCCAGATACATGTAGAGACATTAGGAATGTTAGAGAGTTCTCCATGTGTATCGAGCTGTCAGTCAGTTCAAGAGAATGTGTGTTATAGTGAGCGAGTCAGTGTTGTTGATATCTATTAAGTGTTGTAGTGTCACTTGCTATTGTGTATAATTGTGTGTTGTGACTTACAGTGACATAAAGTAGTTTACACAAGGAAGTGAATGTATTCTCGTGTGATATTTATTTACGTCAAATAAAATCGCATTTGAGAGTGATAACCTCTTTCTCCCGTTAAGCGTACTTTCTGAAAACAATAAATACGTGTTTCTTTATTTTTAAAGGAGATTCAAAATACCAACTTTCACATCTGTAACTTATTCAGTTTCTGAGATATAAGTATCCTCATAAACAGAATTAAACTCCTTTAGTCATTTTCAGCCCCCCCCTCCCCCAAGTCAAGTTTCCGAAAAAAATTGTGTTTATTTTTAAAGGAGATTACAAATACCAATTTTCACGTCTGTAACATCTTTAAATTTTTTTAAAGATATAAGTGTCCTCATGCAAATAATTCAACTAATTTTTCAATTACTTCATCCCCCCCTTAAATAATTTTCTGAAAAAAACAAAAAAACATAATTCTTTATTTTTAAACCAGATTCTAAATACTAATTTTTACTTCTGTAACATCTTTAGTTTTTTCATATTCAGACAACACACTACCAACTACCACAGGAACACACAATATTGATTAAATCCCTCCGTATAGGGTTGGAGCCGGCTCCACAGTGTAGGGGTAGCGTGTTTGCCTCTTACTCGGAGGCTCCGGGTTCAATTTCCGGCCAGGTTAGTGATTTTTACCTGCATCTGGGGGCTGGTTTCAGGTCCACTCAGCCTACGTGATTACAATTGAGGAGCTATCTGACGGTGAGATGGCGGCCCCGGTCTAGAAAGCCAAGAATAACGGCTGAGATGATCTGTTGTGATGACCACACGACACCTCTTATTCTGCAGGCCTTCGGGCTGAGCAGCGGTCGCTTGGTAGGCCATGGCCCTTCGCGGCTGTTGTGCCATGGGAGGAGGTGTACAGTATATAGGGTTGGCATCAGGAAGGACACCTGGTCGTAAAACAGGGCCAAATCCACATGTGTGACACAGTTCACACCTGCGACCCCACAGGTGTGGGAAAAAGTGGTAGTTTAGTTTTTGATATATAAGTAGCCTCATACAAAGAATTCAATTAAGTTTTCATTTCATTCCAACCTCCTATCCCCAAGTAGGTTTCCCAAAAACAAAAGAATATGTGTTTCTTTATTTGGAATCTTCTTTCAAGTACAAATTTTCATCTTTGTAACTTCTTCAGTTTAAGTATCCTCATAAAAACAGTTCAACTCCTCCTTCACTCCCCACCTCCTTAAGTTGATCCCTCCCCCCTAAATGTGTATTTCTTTGTTTTTAAAGTAGTTTCAAAATGCAAATTTTCACATCTGTTTTTGAGATATAAGCATCCCCATAAAAATAATTCAATTCTTTCACTTCCTTTCACCCTCCCCTCATTAGGTGATTTTTTCTAAAACAAAAAAATACATGTTTCTTTATTTATAAAGGAGCTTCCAAATATCATTTATCATGACTGTATCATCTTCAAATTTGGAGATATATATATATATCCTCATATAAAATAATTCAACTCCTTCTCCAACCCCTCCCCCCCGTTGATCCCCCCACTGAAAATGCGTATTTCTTTATTTTGAAAGGAGATTCCAAATACCAATTTTCATGTCTATAACATCTTTAGTTTTTTTTTTTTTTTACATATAAGTACCCTCATACAAATAATTCAACTAATATTTCAATTGAAGACCTTGGAGCAAGAAGGTGTTAACTCATGTTTTATTACTTTTGAGATATTTTGAGGTAAAGTTAAAGTTTTGGAACTTTTATGTAAATGTGAGTTTTATTGTTTTTTTCACAGATGAGCAACAAAACTTACTTAGTTTTTATAATGTGAGCTACAATGCTCTACTGTTTTGCTTAATTATTTTTTCAAGCAATTTGTCCAAAAAAAATTGAGTTAACACCTTCTTGCGGAGTGGACAGGATGGCAGAAATTATGCTTGTATAAAAGAAGAATGGGTTCTGTATAATAAACCAGAAGCTGCCTCTGTGGATCAGTGGTAGAGTGTCGGCCTCTGGATCCCAAGATAGCAGATTCAAACCCGGCAGAGGTTGTCGGATTTTTGAAGGGCAGAAAAAAGTTCATTCGACACTCCATGTCGTACGATGTCGTCGGCATGTAAAAGATATCTGGTGAGACATTTGGTGTTTACCCGACAAAATTAATTAAATCTCAGCCATAGACACCCAAGAGAGTTTTGGTTTTTCTAGGTCTACCATCTAGTAGGCCTAGAGTAAAATGGAACATCGAAATTGACAAGCAGACAGCCAGATGGTGTTAAATTGAAATGTCTGACACGGTAGCTGAGGCCATATTATTATTATTATTATTATTATTATTATTATTATTATTATTATTATTATTATTATTATTATTATTATTATTATTATTATTATTATTATTATTATTATTATTATTATTATTATTATTATTATTATTATTATTATTATTATTATTATTATTATTATTATTATTATTATTATTATTATTATTATTATTATTATTATTATTATTATTATTATTATTATTATTATTATTATTATTATTATTATTATTATTATTATTATTATTATTATTATTATTATTATTATTATTATTATTATTATTATTATTATTATTATTATTATTATTATTATTATTATTATTATTATTATTATTATTATTATTATTATTATTATTATTATTATTATTATTATTATTATTATTTTGAATGGGCCACCAGAGGACCACATGCCAATTTCAATTCCTTCTTCTTTGTTCTTTCCTTTTCTTTCATTACGCTTTCATCTGTTCACTATGTTTCTTCTTTCTGTCTTCAGACCACTTTGAACCAGTCTTTTTTTACTTTCCTACCTTGGAATCAATACTTTTTCCCAAAAGCCTTCTCTGTTATTTATTTCTTCTGTTGTTATATTGTATTTTTCTAAATCCTTTCTTACTTCATTGACCCAGCTTGTCGTTGATTTCTTACCCCACAAATATTTGAAAATCTTACTGGTTAATCTACTATCTTGCATTCGGTATAAATGTCCAAAAAACATAAGTCTCCTTTTCCTCATTACATCTGATATATTTTCTATTTTTTGATATATTTCAGCATTACTTCGTAATTTCCAACCTTCTGCTGTGTTTTGTGGGCCTAATATTTTCCTCATGATTCGCCTTTCTAGTATTTCTAGTTTATCTAAATTATAGTTTAATGCCAGACATTCGCTTGCATATAGGCATTCTGGCTTCACTACTGTGTTGTAATGCCTTATTTTTGCATTTTTGGATAGGCATCTTTTAATGTAGATATCTTTGGTGACACCATAAGCTCTCTCCATTTTATGTACCCTCTCCTCTACTGCAGATTTTTCTAAACCATTTTCTTGGATTATTTCCCCTAGATATTTTAATTTTTTTACCCTCTCTATTTGGCCAATATCTGTTTTCAGAAATTTTGGTGCATCCCAAATATTTGTTAAAAATTTTGTTTTTTCTGCAGAAATTCTTAAGCCAGTTCTGCTGGCGATTCTTTCCAAGACATTTACTTGGGTTATAGCAGATGTCACATTTTCAGAAAGTATTGCAAAGTCATCTGCAAATGCAAGACAATTTATTTCGATCCTTTTGTTTCCTCTTCCTAACCTTATCGGTGAAATGTTGAGTTCAATAAGTTTTTCGTTCTAAATTCTCACTATTTTCTCTAGGACACAATTAAAAAGAATTGGGGATAGTCTGTCGCCTTGTCGTACACCAGTTTTTATTTTGAAAGGCTGTGATATCTCTCCCAAAAATTTCACTTTAGAGACTGTGTCTGTAAGTGTTTCACGGATTAGATTTGCCAGTTTAGACTTTATGCCAAATTTTCAAATTATTTTATAGATAGTTTGTCCGTCAACAGATTCAGAAGCCTTTTTGAAATCTACAAACATGACTACAATGTCCTTTGAATTAAGTAACCTGTGGCGAATTATTGACTTAAGATTAAATACTTGTTCTAAGCATGATCTTCCCTTCCTGAAACCACCTTGATATTCACCTAAATGATTGTCTAGTGTTGTTTCTACTCTGTTTAATAAAATATTGGAAAATATTTTATATGCCACTGCTAATAAAGATATTCCTCTGTAGTTATTAACGTCCTGTTTATTACCTTTTTTGTGGAGTGGATGTATCAAGGCTACTTTCCATTCCTCAGGAATTTTTTCAGTTTTCCAGATTTCTTCAAAGAGTAATTGTGGCTCATTTGCTATATTTGGCAAGGACCACTTCAAAAGTTCCGCTGTAATAGAATCTTCTCCGCTAGCTTTGTTGTTTTTGAGGGTTTTAATTACTTCTTCAATTTCTTTTATAGTTGGTGGTATGTCTTCTTCCAAATTTTCATCAAAATTCTAATTTGTGACTTGGTTCAGGACAGTTCAAAAGTTGATCAAAATATCTTGCTAATATCTCACAATTTTCAGTATTGCTTAGTCCAATTCTGCCGTTTTCATCCTTGAAACTAACATTTGTAGTTTGGTACCCCTTTAATTCATTCTTAAAAGTCTGATAAAAGTCACGGGTGTTATTTTTTATAAAGTTTTTGTCCATTTCTATAAGTTTCTCCTTTTGAAAGGCTCGTTTAGTACTTCTGATTATCCTTGCTGTTTCCTTCCTTTGTTGTTTAAACTGATCAAAATCTTCAATTTTCTTTGAGCATTTCCATTTTTTCCATGTTTTAGCCCTCTCTGCTAAAGCTTCTTCACATATTTCATTCCACCATATTTTCCTTTTATTTTTTATTGGCCCAAATGTTTTCTGTGCTGCATAATTCATTGCTTTGGATATTTCTTGCCAGTTGCCTTGTTTAGCCACTTTAATTTTGTCTTAGTAGTTTTTAATTGATTCTTTTGTTATAGTAAGTCTGTCTACATTATATTTTATTAACCTCTGTGGCTTTCTTTGTTTTTTATTAGGTAGGAGTTTGGCTTTAATTTTAGAGAGATAATGGTCAGAATCAAATTCACCATTCCTTACTACTTTCACATTCATAATTTCTTTTGTACTTTTTTTTGAAACAGCCACATGATCTAACTGAAATTCTCCTAACATTGGGTTTGGAGATATCCATGTTTTAGCTTTTCTGGGGAGTTTTCTAAAGAAGGTTGACATTAGTTTCAGGTGATAGCTTTGACACAAACTGATTAGCCTAATACCATTTGTATTTGTTCTTCTGTGGGCTGGGTAATGTCCTCCTACATTTCTAATTAAACTACTCTCTCTGCTTGTATGAAAGAAGAAAGTGTTATGTGTAATAATTTGTTTATTAAAACAGTAATAATTCACATGAACAGTTTACTAGTTCAAAATACTAACAGCAAAACACTAACACTTAACACACAGCTTAAACTACTCTCTCCGTGGTTCTTTAGAAAGTAAAAGTGAGGCATTCTACTGTATTTAAGAGGTTTCTCTCTTAAGTTGATGTAAAAGCCTTTGTAACATTCTGGAATAAATGGCAGTTGCTTTTGTACATCATCATACTTAGGAACAGCAATTTTATGTGCATTGTCAAAGTTTTGCAGAACTATTTTATCTGGCATGATTTGTGAATTGGAATTTCTGTATGTTTTTAGATCCACAGTGATCCATTCAGATTCTTCATTGAATGAGTACCTATGTTTTATAGTTCCAAAATCTTCCACTTTTTGTCCTGTTGTTCTTTTCTTTCTGTCAATGAGACCTGGCATATTTGATAGAACATGTACTAAGGAACTTACCTTTCATTCGTTTTACCGTAAAAGGCTTATTTTTCCTTGCCTGTGTCATAAATGTTGATTGCCTAAAAGGATATGACATAATACCGGGCGAGTTGGCCGTGCGGTTAGAGGCGCGCGGCTGTGAGCTCGCATCCAGGAGATAGTGGGTTCAAATCCTACTGTCGGCAGCCCTGGAGCTGGTTTTCCGTGGTTTCTCATTTTCACACCAGGCAAATGCTGGGGCTGTACCTTAATTAAGGCTACGGCCACTTCATTCCAACTCCTAGGCCTTTCCTATCCCATCGTCGCCATAAGACCTGTCTATATGACATAATAATATTATCAGAAACATTCCTCACAGACCATTGGCAACGTGCAGAATATTATTGCATACATCTACAAGCGAAACAAGGAGATAGAGGAAGACCCATAGGAGGCATATCCATTCTCTTAAAGCCTTGGCTGACCCCAATAAAAATGATAACGCAACTGGATCACTCTCTACTAATAGAAACAAAACACATCACAATTATAGCCACTTACTTTCAACCACATACAATGGCCTTGGAAATAATAGACGAATTAGGACAACTAATAACTCATAGCAAACAAGACAACCCCCTAATCATAGCAGGTGACTTAAACTGTAGGTTGGATGTACACAATTACAAAACAAAACTAGTAATGGAAAAATTACAAGAAAATGGCTTTCTCCTATTAAATAACAGAAACATTCCAACCTACATATCTCACAACGGAACAAGCATGATAGGTGTTACACTCATAAAAGGAGAAATAACCCCTATCTGGTCAGCAAATCACAAACCAATAAGAAAGCATATCCCCATGAAAAATAAAAATTCATGGAGATTGGCGATCACCAAACAAACAAGCAAAATGCCTATTATCAAGAAAAATTGACGCCGTAAAAATAGGAGGACACGTCAACCAGATAAGTAAAAAATAGAAGTGCTCACTCAAGAATCAAGACTAGAAGAAGTGGCATACAAACACTAGAGGAATTGTTAATACAAGCCGCAGCCCCAAGATAGGACCGAAAGGCAAAACAATGGTTTGACCAGGAAGTACTGAAGGCCCTGCATGAACTAAAAACGAACAAGAAGAACCTTACACTCTATCAGGTATACAACAGAAGAAAGACCCATATCTTGCTCTAGTCCCAGGAAGCAAACACAGACACACTATATAAACATGGAAGAATGGATGACACACTTTAGCAATATACTCAACAAAGAAGGAATAACAAACATCCCAGAAAATTATGAAAGTAGCAGGGCTGCAGGACCAGACAACATATACAGTGAGTAAGACACTGCTCATCTCTTACTGCCTACATGGACAAACTTATACAATAAATGCATTGAGACAGCCTCATTACCAGAGAGACGTAGACATTCAACTATTAAACTACTCTATAAAGGAAATGGTGACCCATATGACACAAACACATACAGAGGCATCGCTCAGGAGAACATACCGTTCAAGATATTCACAAAAACAATTGTGGCGAGAGTCAGAGAAGAAATAGATAAGTATCTACCAGAAAATCAATTCGGATTCAGGAAAGGAAGATCAGCTATTAACGCCATACAATTACTACTCAATAACCTTGAAAAAAAGACAAAAGTTTTACGAAGTGTTTATAGACTTCACAAAAGCATTCGACCTCATAAATCGGGAACTTGTGACCCAGAAACAATGTGTGGACCAAAACCATAAAAACGATACTGCAATGGAACAAAGTAAGAATCTCTGATAATATATCACTCTCAGAACCAGTAACTGAAACACTTGCAGGAACAGCGCAGCAAGCAAGAATTCAAGAATGGCGCGTCAGGAGTCAACATACGAGGATCAGTCAATGGATGACCCCAAAAGAGGAACTCCCTCCTGGCCATGTCACAGATTGGGTGAATTGGAGAGCACTGAACAGACTGCGCTCTGGTGTTACGCGGTGCAGGGTAAACCAGAAGAAATGGGGTTTCGAAGTGGACAGTACCTTGTGTGTATGTGGAGAAGAGCAGACCACAGCCCATTTGCTGCAATGCAGCTCATGCCCATTCAGCTGCACAACAGAAGACCTGGTTAAAGCGAAGTCAAATGCACTTGATGTTGCAAGGTTTTGGGCTCACATAGTTTAATGTGGCTCTTCGCCATTGGAGTATTTATATTATGTTTTATGTTTTTCCTTATCTTTAATTTTAAACTTATGTATGCTTCTGACACGATGTAAATTAATAACTCTCAGAACCGATACTTCAGACTAACAGGGTATTACAGGGTGACACAATTAGCCCGTTACTTTTCATCCTGGCAGCAGAAGAAATAATGAGAATAACGCATAAGGAAGACATAATATCGTACGCCTATGCCAATGATATAGTGATCGGATCAAAAGACATCACAGAACTACAAAACACGATAAGAGATATAGAGGAATGGTACTACAAACATAAGTTTGAAATTAATACATCAAAAACAAAAATGATATTTAGGCAAGGAGGAAAGATCCCAGCAATGGCAGAAATCTTCATAAAGAGGCAGAAAGTAGCCATAGTAAATGACTTCAAGTACCTTGGCATTACTCTGCAAACAAGTGCCAAATGCTTTACAAAGCATGTAACAGAGAAAGCAATACAGGCAGTACGGGTGATGCATGAAATCAACTACATCAGAACACTCAGCCTAGAGACGGCGATGGTACTATTTAGATAAAAAATTCATGCCTATACTAACATATGAGATAGAAATCATATGGCCGTACCTCACAGAAAAGAACCTATCCTCTCTAGAAAGAGTAAAAGCTCTATACATGAAAAGAGCGATCGGAGTATCCAAGACAACAAGATCAAGGCTCGTCTACCTCCTAGTGCGAGAATCCTTCCTCATTGAAGACTTCAGAACACACCTGACCCTACCCAACACCAGAGCATCAGAAAATCTCCTAGCAACACTCAACAAAAAAAGAGAAGACATTCCTTCAGAATTTTTTGGAACTGGGGCCATGATAGATCGGACATGCACAACATCCAACTTCGAGATGAGGCATGTGTTCACAAGACTGGCAGTACATGGTTTCCACTATCTAATTTGTACCAACACCTCATACCATGAACCGACAGAGACATGTAAGTGCAAACTATGTGGATATATGTGTGAACGTTACCACATAGAACTCTGTATCAAAAGAACAAGAACAATTAAAGAATATGCAATCCAAGGCACAAGTGTGCGAGTACAGTGTATATAAATGTATTATTTTTCTCTCTTTCTTTATGGCTATTTGGCTGCAGTAAATATATTATTATTATAAATGTTGAGTATTCATCAACACTGTAAATGTTTTCTCTCTTTCTTACTTCCTTTTCTATTATTGCAAAATCCTGATCTGAATCCATGAATGAAAATTTGTGTTGAATTCTATTTTCCTTTTCTGTACAATATATAGACACACAACCTGAAAATTCTTATTTTGACCAGCGGCTGAATCACTCCAAACTATAATATTCTTAGAGTTGTAGATGAATATTTTCTAGGAAAGCTAGTGAACCAGAGCCTTTAAAGATTTCATCATCATCGTGACAAATTGGGAACATGCATCATTTTCAAAAATATTTTTTTTGAAAAGTACACCAATGAAATAGTACGTAAACGTATTACATTGTGGTATGTTGTCTTGTTTTCTACCATTAAAAAAATATTTAATATTGCCTTTCCGCAAGGCGAGTGAAACGGCCTCTGACGTAAGCGGCGCGCTGTGACGTCACGATCCAGTACCGCATGGAGCTCTACCAGCCGTTGTGCATCAGCCGTTGCTAAAAGCCGATTGTTTATTATTCATGATCGCGAATAACTTCAAAATGACAGAAGAAAGGTTCAAAACAGCACAATCAGACAATCTATCTTGAAAAATAGTGACTTTTGTGGCCGCAGAAATTCGCGGATAACAAGCAAGTTTGTAAGTGGCGTCTTTTATATACGTGCAATGTACTGTAACCCATAGTATTAGGATAACAACGAACCTGGATAGGTATCACATCACTTTCAACATTTCCTTCTAGACTGATTCCCCTATTAAAGAATAACATTACATTTTCGGGCTTTCAGCATTAGTAAAGTAAGAAATCGGATTTCAGCACTAACATAAACATATAGGTTGTATTATAGTATTAGTCCGCTTCTGTGGTGTAGTGGTTAATGTGTGCCACTCCCGGAGGCCCGGTTTCGATTCCCGGCTCAGCCATGAAAGTTGAAAACAAATAGTACGAGGGCTGGAACGGGGTCTATTCAGCCTCGGGAGGTCAACTAAGTAGAAGGGTTTCGAATCCCACCTCAGCCATCCTCGAAGTGGTTTTTCGTATTTTCCTACTTCTCCTCCAGGCCCCTAAGGCCACGGCCGTTTCCTTCCCTCTTCCTTGTCTATCCCTTCCGATCCTCCCATCCTCCAACAAGGCCCCTGTTGAGCATAACAGGTGAGGCCGCCTGGGCGAGGTAATGGCCCTCCTCACCAGTTTCATCACCATACTCAAAGTCTCACGTTCCAGGACACTGCCCTTGAAGTGGTGGAGGTGAAATCCCTCGCTGAGTCCGAGAGAAAACCAACCCTGAAGGATAAACTGATTAAGAAAGAAAGAAAGATGGAAAGAAAGAAAGATCTTAGTACTATAGGGCTATAATCTATCATTCCCAAAAAAATATATATTTATGGTTGTGACAACTGGCCTACCGTCTTCCAGGGCCCATGAAAGAGAATTAAATATCTTTGTGGAGGGAAAAAGTTAAACATGATAAAGATAAATATGACTTCATCTAGTTTTCACAAGTCGGGCTGAGTGGTTCAGACTGTTGAGGTGCTGGCCTTCTGACCCCAACTTGGCAGGTTCGATCCTGGTTCAGTCCGGTGGTAGTTGAAGGTGCTCAAATACGTCAGCCTCGTGTCGGTAGATTTACTGGCACGTAAAATAACTCCTGCAGGACTAAATTCCTGCACATCGGCGTCTCCGAAAATCGTAGAAGTAGTTAGTGGGGCGTGAAGCCAATAACATTAATTACATTTGGCTTTTAACAAGCTGAGCATATCAGGAAAGAAAAGTGTCCTGGTGACATTTTAGTCGCTCAATACAGGAATGTCTTTGGGTGCTGTGACTTTTACTTTTTTTTTTTTTTTTTTTTTTTTTTTTTGCTTTACGTCACACCGTCACATATAGGTCTTATGGTGACGATGGGACAGGAAAGGCCTAGGAATGGGAACAAAGCGGCCGTGGCCTTAGGTACAGCCTCAGCATTTGTCTGATGTGAAAATGGGAAACCACGGAAAACCATCTTCAGGGCTGCCGGCAGTGGGGTTCAAAATCCACTATCTCCCGCATGCGAGCTCACAGCTGCGCGCTCCTAACCGCACGGCCAACTCGCGCGGTATTTTTACCCTTCGGTTTATGACTTGGCTTGTATAACCTAAAATTTAGGCTAAGTTGGATAATATTTTAAACACCTACATCACTATTTTCACCCGTGTGCAATTATGTTATTTATTTCATTAATATTATGATAATTATTATAATTGAGCATTGTTAACTTATAAGGCCCCAACAGACAAGCATTGGTTTTGTGTAGAGTTATACATTAGTTAAATTCACGTTGTTTCCTGTCATGATGTACACGCCTATTCTTTGTTACATTATAGAGTATTTAGATATAGCCTAAATTTCTTTACCAATTAAGCTCTTCAATAAAGACATACACAACTGTCCCATGCCAAGATATATTGGTAGAATTAGAGCTGTCAAATGGTTCATAACCCCTTTGATTTATTATCTTGATATGGATCACCCAAAACATAGGTTAGGTTTGGAGAATACTTTAATAATCAGCATTATTTAATGCACTGTTTGTTACTTTCATATTCCAAGATGTAATTGAAGCATTTAAATAAAGCATCATACATTAAAATTTAAAGTTTTACCACTAGAACAGCTGACATAGAAAAGTGGTTTGAAAATTCAAACAAATTCATCTTACGTTAAAATCTTCAAAAAAAATTAACTGTAGACTTTTCCTATATATCACCAGCATTTCTCCAGCTCGCCAAAATCCATTTCTCCCTAGTTTTAGCGTCTTTGGAACGTTTATAAACAATTTGTTTATGGTATGCGATGTGCTATTGCACATCGGAACTCTACACCATTTATAAGTTTTCTGCCTCACTGCCTGCGCAGGATTCATTTTAAGTCTAAAATATACCACTCAGATTATTATCCAATGTATAGACCTCGAATTTAACCATACTAGACACTAACGTAAAGTAGAAATACGCGAAGTGTATCCTGCTTCTCACAGCACACTATGTGATATTTCGTCTGCTAATTCAGCCAACCTGTACGATGACGTCAGGCCAATGAGATCGCATACTTGCGTGACGTGACATTTTCGTAGATTTTTATCATGTTTGGAGTTATTATTTGTACATTCTGATCACATTTTTGAATTCTGCATGCAATTTTGAATCAGATTAGCATATTTTTAATTAAAACTCAGAATCATGCATGTTCCCTATTGCATTATCATTTTCATTAGTGCTGCAGTCCTCTACCAAACTGTACATTATACCATCTGTTACAGTGGTTTCCTTAGTAGGATCATTCCTTTCTGAAACATGCATATATTATAAATTAGTATCATCTTGCTTAATCCAATCCTTGGTTAAATATGATCTTGAAGGGGAAACTTCAAACATGGAGTGTGTATTATATGTTCTTACCAGAGATTGATATATTTTCATCTTCATTAACGTTGGTTCCATTTCACTAATATTGTAAGTATTCTCTACGGAAATGTTGCTGGCATTGGCACCCTCAATATCATTTTCGATTGAATATCTAGAGCTAATTTAACAAGCTTCCTTCCTCATTCCATTCTGTTACTGCAAATGCTACAATAATGGGGAAATGGAACAACAATGAAGGCAACTATGTATGTGTGTAGTAGGTACCAAGAAGAACGGCTAACCATGTCAAGAAGGTGTTATTTCTAGAATTAACACCCCATGTTTCTGTTTGGACACCCCCTATGCTTCGCTCCTCACCTGGCCTGTTTGTGAAAATAAGTATAAAAGGAATAAAAATATATAAAGTTGATAATAGTAATAATAATAATAATAATAATAATAATAATAAATGGTGGAGTTTTACTGTATTATGCGTACTGTAATTGCAGATATGGTTAAAACCCAACATTATTCGGTGCGTGCCATGGCTGTTTAGGAGATTATCTAAATTTTTCGGACCAGCGGCAGGGGTCGAGCCCAGATGGTCACCCATCCATACTCTGACCAAGCCCGAATTGCTTAAGTATGATGTAGATGTTGATTCCCATAGGGAACCTAAAATACTTGTCCCATCCGGGAGATAGTAGGTTCGAATCCCACTATCGGCAGCCCTGAAAATGGTTTTCCGTGGTTTCCCATTTTCACACCAGGCGAATGCTGGGGCTGTACCTTAATTAAGGCGACGGCCGCTTCCTTCCAACTCCTAGGCCTTTCCTCTCCCATCGTCGCCATAAGACCTATCTGTGTCGGCGCGACGTAAAGCCCCTAGCAAAAAAAAAAAAAAAAAAATACTTGTCCTGAATGAGTAAATTTATAATACCAATTTAATGTCCAATAACGGACCATTAAATTGGTATTGCTTAAGTATATCGGGCCCTGTCGCTGGGTTGTTCGCTAGAATATATTTATATTCATGCGTATCAGGTGTTATTGATACTTAAAATTTAGAAAAGACAGCATGTGGTATTGCAGCTTTTAGTGATTTCCGCCTCGGCTACTGGTGTTTCCAGTGCTTCGTTTATTGTGGTGGTTCTGATTTAATGTGGATGTGCTGACTTTGGGTGAGGATTTGCTGTTGTTAGGTTTGAGGCTGGTTGTTGAGAAGGCTAGGCCGTTTCTTAGGAAGTGAGGCATGGTTTCTTGCTTCTTACACTGTGCTTGGCTGGGCGGGTTCGGTGGTACTTGGGTTCTGAAGTGGGTCAGGAGTAGGTTCAGTAATGACTGTAATAGTGTGTTTGTGTCTGTGGTAGGCAGGTTGGATGAGGTAGTGACTGGTCCTGGGTTCGGTTGCGGGGGCTGTAGAAGTGGTAGACTGAGTAGTGGTGTTGGTTTTGCTTGTAGATGTCGTGACTGTTTGTAGTGTGCTTTAATTGCTTTTTTGATGAAAGGGCAGCCAGGAAACGAAGCGGCATGACTGCCTTGGCAGTTGGCGCACTTCGCCTGGCCCCATGGTACCTTGCAATCTGTGTGGCGGTGATTACCACCACACCTATTGCAGCGGGTATCTGCAGTGCATGTAGCTGCTACGTGATTTAATTTTAAGCAATTAAAGCACTGTGTGATGAGGGATGTGCGTGTGAGTGCCTGGGTTCAGTTCTGTGAGTGTGTTTTTTGTGTGCGTGGTTTAGGGGCAGGTTTTTTACGCCTGCTCTCTGTCTGTGCATGAGAGTCGGTGGTGGTTGGTGGCTGGTTGGTTTGTGAGTAGGTGGACTTGGCAGGTGGTGGTGGGAGTGGAGGTGGTGGTGGAGGGAGAAGTGGGTTGGTTTGTGCTTCTGTTGATTCGGTGGGTGGCGGTGGATTGGTTTGTGTTTCGGTGGTTCTGGATGTTGGTGGAGGGTTGATTTTGGTAGGTGCTGGCTCGGAAGATGGTGGCTGGTTCGTGGTGCTGTTTAGTGGATTGATTACGATTGGAGAGGGTATTCCGGAACTTGAAAGGCGGTTTAGGATGGTATTGAGGAATATGTTCTTGAGTGGGGTAATGATTAGCAGGTTGTTGTGAGTTTCTTCTATTATTGCAATATGGCGGTGGATGATAGGTTTTATGGATTCTATCACTAGGCGGCGAGTGATAGGGACTGGTCGTGGGTTGAAGAGTGGAAGGATGATAGACTTGCATTTAGGAGAGATCGGGAAAGGGTAATCAAATTGTTGGTAGTGGTACGGAATCTTGTAGTTTTCTTCTTCTTCTTCTTCATTGGATTCGGTATGGTGAGTGGATTCGGTATAGTGAGGGGATTTGTATGGGTCCTGGCTACTCGATCCACCAGGATTGTCCATACTTGCCTGGGATGGGGGTGTTCTGGGTTCGGTACCAAATGAACTTGCTAGTTCGCACAGGGCTTGGTAGGAGTCGTAACCTGGAGGATATAGGTTCATGTTACGGGGGTTACTTGGTTCTGGGGTGAAGCACTGGAAATGGTCAAACTCTGTATGAGGACCTGCGTCTTACTTGGCGTACTCAGTGGGCACTAGTCGCACCAGGTGTAGTTTTTAATTGGATCGCGCCAAGACAAGGTGCGAACTAATTACCGCACTGAGTACTAGACAAATGCTCGTGTGCCCGCACAAGGTTTGGCAGGCTGGTTGGTGTGACTGGCAGGGTAGGCAGTGTGGAATGCTGCCTATTCTTGGCCGACAGTTGTCGATTGTTGATTTGAGAAGGCTGTAGCTGGTAGCCTATTCTCTTGGTGCAGGGGCTCGTTAGTTGAGCGCTGGCTTGGCTGGCACGGAGTACCTCGTATTCGCAGATAGCGGCGGTGTGACTAGCGTTCTGGGTACTAGTCTCTTGATGGCCGGAGCGTGGTGCTAACAGGACTGCTCTGCACGAGCGCTGGGCTGCGAATGTGTGTTGTGTGTTGTGTTTAGAGTTAACACCTTCTTCCAAAATCAAAACTGTTGACACCTTCTTCCAGCTAACCATGTCAAGAAGGTGTTATTTCCAGAGTTAACACCTTCTTCCGAAATCCAAACTGTTGATATCTTCCATGTAACGAAATAGCACTTTTCAGATATCCCTTTCAGACCTGAAAGAAAACTGGTGGTGTGAATTTTTGTTTATACGTCAGAAACTGACTAAAATGCTCTTGAATACATATATTTTTAGTTTATTCTAGAAAATAAAAATTAACATCTGAGAAAAACCACCCATACAATTGTGCATGTCAGGACATAATTCACTACTTACAAAAGAGAAAAATTACCTTAGTGTATGTGAATATACATATGTACATGATCAGATGTTCTATTTTACAGTGTGGAACAATTAAAATCTTTGTTCAAACACAAGTATACATTATATTTTCTACACTGAGGACGAGTTTTGCTTTTACAGCCCTTTTGGCGGCAGCAACTTTTCGTCAGACCTGAAAGAAAACTGGATGTGTGAATTTATGTTTGTATGTCAAAAATTTATTAAAATGCTCTCAAATACATGTGTTTACAGTTTATTTTACAAAATATGAACTATCGTCAGAAAAACAATACCCACACAATTGTGTGTATTAGGACTTAATTCACTACTTACAAAAAAGAAAAAGTTTAAAAAATTCAGCTCAGCACATGTGAATATACACATGTACATGATCAGATGTTCTATTTTACAGTGTGGAACGATTTAAAACAATTAAAATCTTATACATTACATTTCTCACATAGAATACGAATTCTGCTTTCACAGTGCTTTTTGTGGCAGCACGCAGCACTCCCACATGCATTGCCTGTAGGAAAACCTAGCCCGCACAATTGTGCATATCAACATTCAAAACCTCATGATATTATGTACGATGTTATAAGTTCACAATTTTACGTTTGCTAAACAATTTACACACTTCATAGATTACATTCTGATATTCAATGAAACTTCTAGATGAATATGAATGCAATAAATAAATATTATTTTTAGGTTTACTGCTTCCCACCACCTTGCCAATGAACTGCATTTTTAAACTCTTCTTCCTGCCCCCCTGGTGACCAAGCGCTAAATAAAAACAACTGAAGTACATGCTACGTGTCCCGCACAATCAGTGCAGTCCGGTCTAGCGCCAAGAAAACGTCAAATAAGCTTAGACATAAATAAAATGCGTACACGGTCTAAAAGGGATATACTGTAACACCTTCTGCAAGGCAAATATCTCAGCCTCTGCTGACATCTGGAGGATTTTTGTAACATTATAAGAAAGAGATTGAGCTGACATCTTCTTGCATTAAAAAAAGAATGAGTTTAACACCTTCTTGCACCAAGGTCTTCAAATCAATTTATTCACCACCTTAAGTGTTTTTTCTAAAAACAAAAGAATGCATATTTCTTTACTTTGAAACAAGATTCCATATACAAATTTTCATGTCTGTAACATTTTCAGTTTTTGAGATATAAGTACCCCCATAAAAAATCCCTAAGTAGATTTTCCCCCCAAAATGCTTAATTCTTTATTTTTTAAAGGAGGTTACAAATACCAATTTTCATGTGTGTAACGTCTTCAGTTTTGAGATATAAATATCGCTATAAAAATAATTCAATTTTTTCACTTCCTTTCACTCTTCCCCCTGAAGTGAATTTTCCAGAAACAAAATGTGTTTTTATTTATAAAGGAGCTTCCAAATACCAGTTATCTTGAAAGTAACAACTTGAATTTTTGAGATGTGTGTATCCTCATAAAAATAATTCAATTACTGTTTCACCCCCCACCCCCCGCACAAGTTGATTTCCCCCCAAAATGCGTGTTTATTTATTTGTAAAGGAAATTCCAAGTATGCGTGTTTATTTATTTGTAAAGGAAATTCCAAGTACAAATTTTCATGTTGGTATTATCTTTGGTATTTTTGTAGATATAAGTATCCTCATACAAATAATTCAACTAATTTTTAACTTCTTTCAACCCCCAAGAGTGGATTTTCTGAAAACAAAAGAATACATGTTTCTTTGTTTTTAAAGGAGATACAAATACCAATTCTCACATCTGCAACATCTTTAATTTTTGAGATAAATATCCTCATACAAATAATTAATTCAACTAATTTTTCAAATCTCTCGCCACCTCTTAAGTGGATTTTCCAAAAACAACTAAATAAGTATTTCTTCATTTTTAAAGGAGACTCCAAATACCAGTTTTCACCTCTGTAACATCTTCAGGTTTTGAGATATGAGTATCCTAATAAAAATAATTCAACCCTCTTTTAAGTCCTTTTTCCCTCCCTTAAGTGGTTTTTCTGAAAATAAAATACATGTTTCTTTATTTTTAAAAGAGATTAAAATACCAATGTTCATGTCTGTAACATGTTAAGTTCATGAGATGTTCTGTAGATACTCTCTTTTAAAAAAATCATCCCTTTTTTCAGTTCCCCTTAAGTGGAATTTCCAGAAATAAATCATCTGTGTTTCTTTACTTTTACAGGAGATTTCAAATTCCAATTTTCACGTCTGTAACAATTTATATTTCTGAGATATGCTATATAGTCGTTTTAAAAATTCACCCTCTTTGTCACTCCTGTTTACCCCCATTAATTAGATTTTTCCAAAATTAAAAAAATGTATTCCTTTACTTTTAAAGGAGATTCCAAATACCAATTTTTATGTCTGTAACATCTTCAGTTTTTGAGATATAAGTATCCCCCTAAAAGGTATTAAACCCTCTGCTGCCTCTGTGGATCCGTGGTAGAGTGTCGGCCTCCGAATCCCAAGATAGCGGGTTCAAACCCAGCAGAGGTAGTCGGATTTTTGAAGGGTGGAAAAAAGTCCATTCGACACTCCATGTCGTACGATGTCGGCTTGTGAAAGATCTCTGGTGATACATTTCGTATTTACCTGACAAAATTAATTAAATCTCAGCCATAGACGCCCAAGAGAGATCCGGTTTACTCTGTCTGCCATCTAGCGGACCTAGAGTAAAACGGAACGTCGAAATTGACGAGCAGACAGCCAGATGGCTTCAAATCGAAATGTCTGCACACGGTAGCTGAGGCCATACGATTATTATTATTATTATTATTATTATTATTATTATTATTATTATTATTATTATTATTATTACCTTTTTTCACCCCCCTTAAGGGGATTTTACAAAAAAAAAAAGATGTGTTTCCTGATTTTTAAAGGAGATTTCAAATACCAATTTTCACTTCTTTAAACGGTTAAGTTTTTGAGATATAGATGCTCACTTTAAATATTCACCCCCCCCCCCCCTTTTTTCTCCCCTTAGCGACAGAATATCCAAAAATCCTTCTTTAGTGAGTACCTACATTGGAATATGAATGTATCCCCAAACTTTCATTCCTTTATGTCCAGTAGTTTTGGCTCGGTGATGATGAATCATTACAAGTAAGCCGTACAATCATACGACGTCCTAATCAACAAAGAACTACATATGTGTTTATCATTTTATTAGATCTTTAGTTATTTCATTGAACATTTTATATGTACTACCTATGAATCCACTAGTTTTTAGTATCAATTGAATGTAATGTATATTCTCATAGAACTGATATTTTATGCCTTCCACTATGTATTAGACATCTGTTAATGACTACGGCTTCAAGCCACCTTCTTTTATTATAGTACAATCAAACAAGTCCTATTCAACAAAGAACTACATATGTTTTTATCAATATATTAGATTTTTAGTTACTTCATGAACATGTTTATAACAAACGTAAATCTTACCTCTCTTATAATCATCAAACACATTTTTGAATATCTTTAACCAGATGCCTGGTAAAATAATAAGGTTTTTGATAATGACTGAGGATGCCTCACAGTAGGAGGCGAAACATGTCTCATCTGAATAATGTTTTAAAGTAAATGCCAACATCTTGCAATGTATTGAATAGGTGGAAATAAACAAAAAATATTATCCTATATACAGTTGATGATGAATCAGTCAGTCAGTCAGTCAGTCAGTCAGTCAGTCAGTCAGTCAGTCAGTCAGTCAGTCAGTCAGTCAGTCAGTCAGTCAGTCAGTCAGTCAGTCAGTCAGTCAGTCAGTCAGTCAGTCAGTCAGTCAGTCAGTCAGTCAGTCAGTCAGTCAGTCAGTCAGTCAGTCAGTCAGTCAGTCAGTCAGTCAGTCAGTCAGTCAGTCAGTCAGTCAGTCAGTCAGTCAGTCAGTCAGTCAGTCAGTCAGTCAGTCAGTCAGTCAGTCAGTCAGTCAGTCAGTCAGTCAGTCAGTCAGTCAGTCAGTCAGTCAGTCAGTCAGTCAGTCAGTCAGTCAGTCAGTCAGTCAGTCAGTCAGTCAGTCAGTCAGTCAGTCAGTCAGTCAGTCAGTCAGTCAGTCAGTCAGTCAGTCAGTCAGTCAGTCAGTCAGTCAGTCAGTCAGTCAGTCAGTCAGTCAGTCAGTCAGTCAGTCAGTCAGTCAGTCAGTCAGTCAGTCAGTCAGTCAGTCAGTCAGTCAGTCAGTCAGTCAGTCAGTCAGTCAGTCAGTCAGTCAGTCAGTCAGTCAGTCAGTCAGTCAGTCAGTCAGTCAGTCAGTCAGTCAGTCAGTCAGTCAGTCAGTCAGTCAGTCAGTCAGTCAGTCAGTCAGTCAGTCAGTCAGTCAGTCAGTCAGTCAGTCAGTCAGTCAGTCAGTCAGTCAGTCAGTCAGTCAGTCAGTCAGTCAGTCAGTCAGTCAGTCAGTCAGTCAGTCAGTCAGTCAGTCAGTCAGTCAGTCAGTCAGTCAGTCAGTCAGTCAGTCAGTCAGTCAGTCAGTCAGTCAGTCAGTCAGTCAGTCAGTCAGTCAGTCAGTCAGTCAGTCAGTCAGTCAGTCAGTCAGTCAGTCAGTCAGTCAGTCAGTCAGTCAGTCAGTCAGTCAGTCAGTCAGTCAGTCAGTCAGTCAGTCAGTCAGTCAGTCAGTCAGTCAGTCAGTCAGTCAGTCAGTCAGTCAGTCAGTGTTATAAATCTCATTTTCTAGGTCTGTATTGAGCTGTCATATAATATTTATTCAAAACTATGAAGGTGTTCACCTATTCAATACAATGTCATTTTTCTTTACAAATATATTCTTTACATCAACATCGATTCAGTTGTTCAGTTCACCAACAACTGAATCTATGTTTATGTAAAGATTCTAAAGGTGGGCACCTTCAAAGTTTGTTTTGAATAAATATTATTAAGGCATTTTGCGGGTACAGTGAAAACTATATCTACCATTTCTCAAGATGAGAGGAAGGTATTAAAAGTTGTGAAAAACATGAGAGAACAAATATAAAAACCTTCTCTGTTGGGCCTTATAAAATAACAAGAGCACTGAACGGTGTAAAAAACACCAAACAACAAATATGAAAACATGTGCACGGGGGCCAATTGAATTATCCAAGTATTATTGCAGTTCACACTCTTTCTAAAACAAATGTTAGTAGAAGCCGTTTATTTCAGAGCAGTGGGTTATAAAACACTATTTTCTGGTCACACTGTTCTGCTCATGGAAGCACGCAAGTAAATCGGCTCTCCATTTAAGCGAATTTTGTAGGTGAACGGAAGCAGTGTGTGGTGTGGAAAAGTGCAGATCTGTGGAACTTGTGCCAGGGTTCAAGTTGAGACCAGTTTTTAATCAATATTATTGTGTACTGTATATCAGAATAATATTAAAAATGGGTCATCATTCTAACAAAGCTAGCAACGGTAGTGCCAGCTGTGGTGCCAACGAAATCGAACAGACGGTGAGAAAGGTACTGGACGAGGCCGTGCTCTCCGAACGCTTCGTGGAAAATATTGTAAGTGCAGTGGCGAGACAGGTGACGGAAATTGTGGTGAAAGAACTTGAGCGTAGTCTCCAGTTCAATGCCAAATTGGTGAATGACCTAAACAAAAAACTTGAGTGCTGCGAAAGAGAAATAAAACATCTCAAAGAAGAAGTTGAGGTGAAGTGCAACTCACTGGAACAGTACCGAAGGAGGTCAAGTTTACGTCTGTTTGGTATTGAAAGTGAGAGTGAGAACACGGACGACATTGTTGTGAGCCTCTGCAATAAACTGGATGCCAAGGTAACCAAAACTGACATATTCAGGAGCCACAGAGTAGGACCGAAGGTCCCTGGAAAACCTCGGCCCATCATAGTGAAGTTCACGTCCTTCCGCTCCAGGCAAGAGGTTTTCTCACGGAAGCGCCAACTGAAAGGAACACCTACCACGATATGAGAAGACTTGACTGCAACTCGTCTAGCAATTCTGAAGGCAGCCATCACTGTTCATGGGCTGAGGAACACTTGGACTGATCACGGGGATATCATAATTAAGTTGGCAGATGGTGCAAGGCGTCGTATCAAACGCATGTGTGATATTCCTAGATTGTAATCTGCAAACATCACCATCAGTACAGAACTACATTCGCTTTTAATGTGAGTACCGAAATATTGTCTTCCCTTGCTTTCATAGTAGAAATTCACTACAGTTAAGTTTCACTTTCTCTTTCTCCTGTCTCTCTCTCTCTCTCCTCTCCCTCCCTTTCACTCAATCTTCCATAACACACTTCCTAGCACATCTTTTACTATACCAGGTGTCTGTTTTCCAAGTTTAACATCGCTAATTAGAACCCTCTAATTTAAAATTAGATTCATTTGTGTGATTTACCTTGTATAATCTGTTTGTAGTGTGTTCTGTCATTGTTATTAGCTTTGCACTGTCTTTTATTTCTCCAGTAATCAGTATTGCTTGAACTGTATTTAACCGTAGTCCTCTCGTTAGTACTGTTTTAGTTTTAATTTTCTGTTCCGAAGTTGGCATACCTTTTAACACAACAAGGACATGCTTCTGACGACAGCAGGCCTAAGCGCATTCCTTTAATTCCATCCCCTTGCCCCCCTGTTCCGTTAACCGCTCCCTTCACTCACATAGGTGCTACAGCAAACCCAGGTCCTCTTTCAGCCGCTACTATCTTGAAGGAAACCGTGGAACAATTTCCAAGAGCTCTTAATGTTTGTCACTGTAATGTGCAGTCTTTGCTCTCCCAAACGCGCATGGATGAAATGCATAACCTGTTTTCTTCGCGCCAGTTCCATGCAATTCTTATGTCTGAAACGTGGCTGAGCAGCAAATGCCCCAGTTCAGCTGTTGACATAGACGGGTACGTCCTTCTACGAAAAGACCGCGAGGGGAAAGGCGGTGGGGGGGGGTGGCTGCTTATGTTGCCAGAGACCTCAACCCTCAAGTAATTAGCCATTCACCTTTACAGTATGAACGTAAACCAGAGTTTTTGTTTGTAGAGATAACACTGTCTAGAATGAAATGCTTGCTAGGAGTGGTTTACAAGCCTCCGAAAGTAGGGTACTTGACCGACCTTGAGACTGAAATACTAAACCTTCTACCAGACTATGAACACGTTATTGTAATGGGTGACTTCAACACAAATTTGTTAGACAGTACCGCAGCTACAACTCGACAGTTTCGTAATATTTTCGAAGCATGTAACATGACAATTTTACCTCTCGGACCAACCCACCACACTAATAGCAGTCACACCCTTCTTGATCTAATAATAACAAACAATTCAGCGAAAGTCCTGCAACATGGACAGACATCAGCCCCGGGGCTATCTGGACATGACATAATCTACTTGTCCTACCAGTTACAAACTCTGAAACCAAGGTAAAAAATATTATCATTCAGGGACCTCAGACAAATTGATGCAGATAAATTAGAAGAAGATGCTCTTTCCGTGCCGTGGATGGAGATAAATCGCGCCAATAATCTACAAAAAATGGTCTCAACATTTAATAACCTAGTAACGCAACTCTACGATCGGCACGCCCCAGTGCGTACGGGAAAAGGTTCCAGAGCTCCTAAACCATGGATAGGTGACGAAATTCGCCACTTAATCGCTATTACATAAAATCAGCTTCATGGTCCGTATCGCACTTCAATAGATTCACAATTAAGTATATATTTTCCACCTAGTCGATACAATGATTGCTTAAGGCAATTTTTAATGGTCAAAATATATAATAATGAAAAATATATATTTTGACAAAGCATTACTTTGTCAAATTATATATTTTTCATCTAAACAGTGTTATGTGGCTGAAGATGTTGATAATATACGAAACATGTACCACTTTTGACCATTAAAAATTGCCTTAAGCAATCATTGTATCGACTAGGTGGAAAATAAATATATACTTAATTGTGAAACTTAATGGCTAAACGAGACGCTGCTCATAGACGATACAAGCACTAACTAACGGAAGTGAACCACCAGACTTATAAAACACTGCGTAATAAAACGACCTCTAAAATTCGAAGCGCTAGACTACGTTGCGCCCATAACTTGATTAGACCTGACGAACGCCCTGCGACAGTGTGGAAATCGACAAAATATTTTGGCATCAATATCCAGAAATGTAATGATGAACTAAATTTTAACGTAGATGAATTAAACGACCATTTCATCTCGCCAATGGGAATTAATCCAGTCGTAAAGGAGAAAACTATTAATACATATGATAATACGCCATGTCCACAAAGAGATCAATTTTACTTCAGTCACGTCACACTGCAAGAAGTGATTGACTCAATAAAAGGCATCAAGACCTGGGCTAGGGGCGTAGATAATATAGGCCATGAAATGCTCATGAAAATTCTCTGCCACATCATTTATCCATTGGTGAATATTTTTAATTACTCACTGCAACAGGGGACTTATCCAGAAATACGGAAAATGGCCATAGTTCGCCCGCTTCCGAAAATAAGACTGGCGAAGGACGTTGGCGACTATCGGCCGATTAGCATCTTATGCATATTTTCAAAAGCTTTAGAATTCATAGTTCACAATCAAATTACCGACTATCTTATTCAACACAATCTTCTTGATATCCACCAGTCCGGCTTTAGACCGAGACACAGCACTTGCAGTGCATTAACACGTGACGGATGACATAAGGCAAGCTATGGACAACAAACAACTGACAGTTCTAGCATTATTGGACTTTAGTAAAGCTTTCGACACTGTTGACAGGGACATACTTATATCCAAACTAACTAGTTTAAATTTCTCCGCGAGTGCACTCCAGTGGATCAGATCCTATCTCACCGGTCGCCGGCAGTGTGTACTTAATAACAACAATGAATATTCAAATTGGCGTACGGTTGACGTAGGAATACAACAAGGATCTGTACTGGGCACCCTATTTTTCTCCTTGTATATAAATGGCATATCTTCCGGATTAAAACACTGTAAATACCACTTATACGCTGATGACTTACAGATATATATACACAGCAAACCCGAAAACCTACACTCAGAAACACGTCACCTGAATGAAGACTTGATGACCATAGATATATGGGCCAGAAATCACGGATTAAAATTAAACCCATCAAAATCCCAGGCAATAATTATTGGTTACCCTAAATTACTTTGCAAACTCAATCGAACAGCGTTACCACAGTTGTCCATAAGTGGTACTCTCATACAGTATAGTCAAAATGTAAGAAATCTTGGTATAATATTTGACGAACATCTGTCCTGGTCTGCCCAAACGATATCTGTGTGTAGAAAAATATACGGAATGCTACACTGTCTCAGAAAATTCAAATTCACTTTCCCTTTTAAACTAAAGAAAATTCTTGTGGAATCACTCGCATTACCTCATTTTGATTATTGCGATATAGTTTACAACAACTTAGGAGTAGACTGGGGAAGGAAATTACAGTGTGCTCAGAATGCTTGTGTAAGATTTATCTGTGGACTTTGTTACGCTGACTATGTCACACCGTCTTACACACGGCTTGGGTGGCTTCGCCTGCAAGAACGACGCACACTTCATACTCTTTGCTTCTTGCATACTATTCTTAAAAGTTCTCAACCAGCCTATCTCCGTGATCGAATGAAGCTCCTCTCCACAGACCATAACAAAAATACCAGATCCTGCAGCACCATGTGTTTATCCCTACCTCTACACAGAACAGCAATCTACACGAAATCATTCACCGTTACCGCAGCCCGACAATGGAATCTCTTACCAGTGGACGTCAGAAGCATGTCCAGCAGCTTAGCTTTTAAACATTCCTGTGTCGAAATACTTGGTAAACATGCATGAATCAAATTATGACCTGAAAACACCTACTCCTACTGCCTCTTCATCATCATTTCCCTCTTCCTTTCACAGATCTTCTTGTTCTTCTCCTTCTTACTAATCCTTCTCTTCACCTCTCAATTGAAGGCGATATTTCGGTGTACTGTAGAAATTTATATATTTTCTAAACTTTTTCTTTCCAGCCGGGCTGAGTGGCTCAGACAGTTAAGACGCTGGCCTTCTAACCCCAACTTGGCAGGTTCGATCCTGGCTCAGTCCGGTGGTATTTGGAGGTGCTCAAATATGACAGCCTCATGTCGGTAGATTTACTGGCACGTAAAAGAACTCCTGCAGGACTAAATTCCGGCACCTCGGCGTCTCCGAAGACCGTAAAAAAGTAGTTAGTGGGATGTAAAGCAAATAACATTATTATTATTATTATTATTATTATTATTATTATTATTATTATTATTATTATTCAACTTTTTCTTTAGTAGTAGTTATAGTACTCATTATTCATAATTATATTCTTAATGTACTCTACGTACGATTTATATTATATAGATGATATGATCTTTTTCTTTAGTAGTAGTAGTAGTAGTAGTAGTAGTAGTATTTATTCATTCATCATGTCGTTTACATATTTACAGGACTCTGTTTTATATATACATAACTCTTCTAATAACATTATTACTTGAGAAATATTAATCTTATAACTAAACCACATATATTACAGAAGTAGTAGTATTATTATTAACATATTAATACTTAAAATAAATTGAATTATTATTATTATTATTATTATTATTATTATTATTATTATTATTATTATTATTATTATTATTATTATTATTATTATTATTATTATTATTATTATTCCAACCTCAACAGAGTCGAGTAGATATCAGTAAAATACCACGTAAGGTGAAACCTTGTGTGTGGTAATTTAGAATATTAATTACATAGAGAGAAATATATTTTAAATGATGCCTGAAATACAAGTATGGGTATGAGTGAATGACAGATATGATCAACAGCACATGGTGGAGCATTGAATAGAAATTGGATATGGTGACATGATATTCTCATTTAGTTATTTCTTCCATAACAGTTTTATTATCCCTGACAAAGGATTTAAGACACTTCAGACTCATTCTCTGACCTAATGCTATTATTGTTATTATTGTTCATATTATCATATTATTGTCATCAGCAGTTATTATTAAGTGTTCTAGGTTAAGCCTGGTTAAGTGTAAGAAAGGGAGTACATCCCTAACTTTGCCAGGATAAATAAAACATATTATTATTATTATTATTATTATTATTATTATTATTATTATTATTATTATTATTATTTTTATTATTATTATTATTTTTATTATTTGCAACTGCGACAGAATGACTTTGATTACATACAATTTACAAAATATACATTTAATGTTAACCAAGTCAATACTTACAATACCACATTTTGTGGTTAAATAATTATAAATGATAGAAAGGAATATTACAATGAAGCAAATTGAAAATAGAGAAGAAAAAAGGATTCTCAAGAACAAACAAATAAGATTGTCATTAAAAACTGTACAACACAAACAATATGTCATATCTGATGAAGAAAGGGCAGCCAGGTCAGCCAGAATGAAGAGGTTTTGGGAAAGGAAGAAGATGATGCAATCTATATCTTCAGTTAATTCTTTGTTAACGTAAATGTATTTGGGTTTGATTTAAGTGCTCCAATGTGGGCGTAAACTATGTAAATAAATAATAAATAAATGATAGAAAGGTTGTGAACATGTCTCGCCCTTCTTAATTCCTTCAATTCCAGACTGACGCTAATAACAGAACAAGATAGACACTCCACGGCATTCGATTCTACCCATTGAGATTTACACAACAATCTGGAAGACTACTGTTATAGCGTTAACCATTCCAACTTGTACTTGGATAAATTTTCAACGTATATTCCATTTCACCGTATTCTCACCTGAAAGTGTTTTAACCAATTTAACTCAAGAAATAACACCAATTGTTCATTCCTGACCTAATCTCTACAATAGGAACATATGTTTTATACATATCTTTTTATTCAAATCTGCTTGGTGGTGAACACAATAATAATATTGACTTTCACCAAAAATTAAAAGAAGAGGATCCATTTCAATTCCAGACGAATGCCGATATATATATATTTTAGACATTATTGTAAAAATGTACTACAATAGTTTAACTTGTATTTGTAACGTTCATGTCAAACTTTCTTATCATGATATCGAAAATAACTTTTAACATCACAACACCTCATTCCATTTTTATATGACCAATAATTGTAAACGTTCTTAGTTGTAATTATTTGTTTTAACCCGTAGAGAGCCAGACGATATATCGTTGTTTCGTATATGCGCGTTAAGTGCCAACCACGATATATCGTTGTTTGAATAGCTCGCAATTCTATACGAGTTAGTACAACTTTGGCCGTCAGATTGCAACATCTTATGTGTCGAGTCCATAGAGAATTGTCATTAGATTTTAACTACGCCGCTAGATGGTGCGTAAATTCATTCGCTATCATGCATTGAATTTCTAAAATCCGTGTTCATCTACGACGTATGACCTCCGTGCCGCGTGAGTAAAATGGCGACTAGCGGGGGAAGTTATTTTGTTAAGGATGACGAACTGGCTGTATATCTTAATAATTTTTAGTGAAGAAGAGGATGATGGAGACTCTGATGAGGAACTCATTCCTCCAACAAGTGAGGAAGGGGAAAGTAAAAGTGTTATTTGGAGTGATAACAGCGAGTTTTCTGTAAACACTCGACCACGTGCTTATTGCCCAAGTGTAAACATTGAAAGTGGTAATGACCGTCTGATTGACAGTACTGATGATGACGACTGTAACATTATCCAACAGCAACAATTTCCTCTTTTCCGTGAAATTCAATTAGGTCAAAACGCAAAATAAAAACCCTAACCTGATTGTTATGATACTCCTGGCCCAAGACACGCCCCTTCGTCAGACACAAACCTATAGCGTATTTTTATTTTATTTTTCACGGCTCAGTTATTAAATCTCATAACTACAGAGACAAGCAGATATGAGAAGTCATGTCTTGTCACCATATGCCCGAGCACAGCAGTGGCGCCCGGTTACATTGAATGAAATGAAGGCTTTCATTCCTGTTTTGTTAGAAATGGGTATAACTACAAGGCCGAGCATATTTTCTTATTGGGTCAAAAACTCCCGTTATATTCCATGATTTGGAAATATGTTCTCAAGAAACAGATTCCAATTGATCTTTAGATTCTTTCATCTTGTGAACAATGATAATGTATCACCATCTGGTCACCCTGACTACAGCCCATGTGCCAGGTTCGATCCCATTGCTTAACATGCCAATTGTATATTACGATACCATTGTACATAACTCTTAAAATACTCAAGATAAAAATGTAAAACTTTACCTTTTTATTCACCTAAAATAGGACATTTCAAAGAAGTCATCAATATTTACCGTTGAGTTGAATTTTCTGTCTTTTTTCTGTTTTGTTTCTGATTTTTAATTTTTGGTGTTTTAAAATTGTTTGGAAAATATATTTTTTCAAAATACCCAAGAGCATTTTAGTACTGTCATTTAGTTCAGCACTAAGAATGTCTTCTTGTTAACATTTAATAAAAATTTCAGGTCATAGTTATAATATTTGTGAACTATAAAATCCAGAGAGTGAGAACCTGCAAAATTCTCTAAATCTCTCTGGCACACTTGGCATACTGTGAGCAACCGGGCCTGGCACTAAGAAGGTTAAGGTTATCCATTGTGCTGATGATGCCCATTAAGAAGGGCGAAACATGTTCACAACCTTTCTATCATTTATAATTATTTAACTACAAAATGTGGTATTGTAACTATTGACTAGGTTAACATTAAATGTGTATTTTGTAAATTGTATGTAATCACTATCGTCAGTACGGACCAAAAATGAGATTAATGACTTGTAATAGAATGACTTTGGTCGCCATTTTGAAAACTTCGCTTAAGTCAAATCGATCGAGTCGAAACTCGAAGGTGCAAGTTCAACATTCATGACCTCTGCGCGCTTTAAGATGCAGATACCAGTCTACTTTCTGAAAGATTTTAATGTTGTCTACATTAGAAAGGAATTTCACTTTTTCTGCATCCATACCTAGGCTATCATAAGACAAATACGCACCATGCTAGTCAATTTCACACAATTATGTTCCTAATTCAGATATAGGCTACCGTATCACGCGACAAATATTCACTACCCTTCACTCATTGTATCACTCAACACAAAATAAATTTCGAACTTCTGAATGGAATGAGAAATAAGTTAAAAGAAAGCATAAAATGGTTCAACCTTTCAATACTATTAAAATAAAAAATGTAAGTTTACATCCCTATTTAATTAAAATTGGTACCAGTTTCAACCAGTATTTTTGGTCATCATCAGCCGATCACAAATAGGTGTAAAACAATGCACAGATAAATAAATTGTGAAGTATAAAGTATTATGTAGGTTGCTAAAAGTGAAGCACTAAAATCTTTAGGGAGTAATGTGCGTTGAAACATGCACAGGTAAAAATATGAAGTTTCAGTTTATGAAGCACTATAACAAACATATTTATTAGCTGCAGTTTATAAGGTACTGTACAATTTTAAGGATACAGCGTGTCTATCATGAACGTTAGTAAGACATAAGCGTTAGAGAACACTGTAGGGGAAGAAGTCCATAATCAAATACGTATCCAAATATAGTACTAAGCAAATTTTTGAAGAGTTCAATTGCAGTTTATGAGACACTGTATAATTTTAGGGAATAGCACTGCCCGTCGATAGATCTAAAAATTATGAAGAAAGTCGCAGATCAAATATATAAATGTATTATGGAGCAAGTTCTTGAAAAGTAGATTGGCACTGTACTTCCAAAAGTATTGTATGTTAGATCAATGAAGTTATTAAAACATATGACATAGAGAAAAAACAATTATGAAGAGAAAAAATACTAAAAAGCACAATATTGGAACAGTTGAGGAGCGTAATGACTTAGCATGAGATATATTTGAAGGTAAGAGTTGAGGTCGAACTTAGAATAGCATGAAATAAAAATTTGAACATTAGAGTGGTCAAAATCATCGGAGATGTTGGAAAATGTAATTCAAATGGGAGAATGAAAAAAGAGGAATGTAATGAGGAAAGAAAAACTTGAAGCAGAAAAATAATGAATAAAATAAATGGAAGAATAGGGAAATAAATGAGGAGGTGGATCAGGAGGGTGGGTTATATGAAGTGGAAAATGTTGGTGAGAACTATATAAGGACTGGAATATTTAATTTGGGCTTGTAAATTTAGCATTTTTGAAAAATTGGATAAGGAATTCGAATAAAATATTAGGTTTTTAATTTCATTTCATTTAAATTCAAATTGGTCAAGATGAATAAAACAATTTTCAGTAGTGTTTAGTGTTTGTTAATAACTTTAAGTATTTTTATGTCTTTATCAATACTGGTGAAATTATGATTAGAAACTTGTATGAGTTGTCCTATTGCAGAGAATCTGTTGTATTTTATGGCGTTGATGTGTTCAGAGTATCTGAGCTGAAAGTTACGTCCTGTCTGTCCAATATATGAAGAGCTACAGTTATTGCATTGGAATCTATACACACCAGATTTAGAAAAAACATTAGATTTATATATTGAATTAGAGTTGTGTAATAAATCAAGATTTCTGTTATTGGTTCTAAAAGATATTTTCATGTTATGTTTATTAAGAATGTTGGTGATTTTATAAGCGTTTTGGGAGAAAGTAAAGGTGGAAAATGCAGTGGGTTTGGTTTTATCTTTTGTTAATGTAGTTTTGGGGTGGTGTTTGAATTTATTAATAATACAGTTTATGAAAGAATTATTAAAGCCATTTAATTTTGCAGTGGTACGGATGGTGTTTAATTCATTATTTACATTTTTTTTTTTTTAGACATTGGAGTGTTAAATGCACGAAAAATTAAGGTGTTATAGGAAGCTCTTTTATGTGCTTGTGGGTGTATAGAATCTTGCCAGATAGAGGTTGCTGTTTGAGTTGGTTTTCTGAAAATTTTGTAAGTTATAGAATAAGGATGTCTGGTAATAGTTAAGTCAAGAAAAGGGTTTTGTTATGTTCAGATGGACAGATTTGATGAACATATCGTTGCTCTGTCATGATATTCTGGTAAGAAATGCTGTATATAGGAGGATGGGAATACACTACCATATTTCATGAAGTACCTTTCTTGCTAGGAAGTTCATGATTGTGGCTGCATATAGGAGGATGGGAACACACCAACATGTTTTATGAAGTATCTTTCCATATCTCCCCCTAAACCACTGGATCAATTTCAACCAAACTTGGCACACTTCTGACTTACTATCTACCTGGAGACAAACACTGTGGGGGTAAGTCACCCCTAGGGGTGGGAGTGGGAAGGGGGTGGCATATAAAAATAAATGGAAAATAATGTGGAATCCATAGTTTTCAGGGTCGCTGAGATGAACATTCTGGATGCCGTTTAAATCAAAGTTCAGCCCACATTGGCATGGAGGTTAGAAAAAATGTCAAAACATGACTGAGATTATGGATGTGTGTGTGTATGTTTCAACATAGCTCTCACCCGAACTTGGTACAAATATCTTCTGCTGCAAACAAATTCGAGAAGTATGGTGGAAAGCAAGAAAAGAAAAGCCTCTCTATGAGAAATTGCATACTTCTTAAAATGATAGGGGAAAACTGGGTTGTGTTATTCGAGTTCTAATTACACTAGTCCTTTGTGGTATCGTTCAGCTCTTGCGAATCTAGTGGATATTTCTCTCAGTGAGTCATGCTGAATAATTTGTGGCTGTCTGAAATCTACACCTGTCTACAAACTACGTATATTCCCTGGCAGGCATAGCCCCTCCTGGAATACATCATGAGGTCATAACACAAACTGATCAAACAAAGTCAGTAGAGGACCAAGCTCTTTGGTCACCAACCTCGAAGGAGACGGCTCACATCAAGGAAAAGCTTTGTGCAGACAACACAAATGTTCACTGCAAAACTTCAGGCAGCCAGGGCACAGCTATGGCGATTCACTATACCATTAGAGTGGATGAAGGCCAAAGAAAGCCTTTCTATATGCCACAACACCAACTGGGAAATCTGGCAATCACTCAACAGATTTCAGAGTGGTGTGGGGACATGTAGAATTAATTTACATAAATACGTGTATCGACAGAGTTTAGATCTCTGCAAGTGTGGGGAAAGACAGACAATGTTACACCTGCGTACCTGTGGACTTTGTCCACACTCTTGCAGTACTCAAGAGTTAATGATAGGCTGTGATAGTGGTATGAAAGTGGCCCATTTCTGGGCAAAGATCATCTAACATCAGGCATTTAATTAATTCATCATCATCATCATCATCATCATCATTTCCCTTTATCCAGCTGTAGCCGGATAGGGGCAAATATGGTTCCTCTCCACTGTCTTCGGTCTTTCCACCACTCCTCCTCCAACACTGTGTCCCAGTCCAGGTTTCTTTCTATAATGCTGCGTTGGATGGTATCCTTCTGTCTCAATCGTGGTCGTCCACGGCCTCTCCTTCCTTGGATTTGCATTTCCATCACCTTTTTTGGCATTCTTTCGTCGCTCATTCGCTTTATGTGCCCAAACCATCTTAGTCGGCTCTTCTCTATTCTATCATTCATTTTTTCCACTCCAATTTCTTCCCGGATTTTCTCATTCTTTATTTTGTCTCTTCTACTCTTCTGTATCATACTCCTCAAGAACTTCATTTCGGCTGCCTGTATTCGACTCTCATCCTTCTTTGTCATTGTCCAAGTTTCTGCTCCGTAAGTTGTTAGGGGTACCTAATACATCTTGTACATAGTATCCTTTGCTTCCATTGGCACATCTTTGTCCCATAACATATTTCTTACACTATGATAGAAACAACTTCCAGCTTGAATCCTTTTACTAATCTCAGCATCCAGTCGAGCATTCTCCATTAATTCACTCCCCAGGTATTTAAACGTTTCCACTACTTCCAGGGGCTTGTCTGCAAGTCTAATCTGACCTTTCCCTTCTTTCTCCCCTCTAGTCATAACAAGAGTTTTACTCTTTTCTACACTTATTTTCAATCCACATTCTTCAATCTTCCCATTCAACACATTCAACTGTTCTTGAACCTTCCTGTCGTCTTCTCCCCAAATCACAATATCATCTGCAAATAACATCATGTTCATTTCTCTTCCTCCATATGCTGCTTTTGCTGTTCTCATGATGTCATCCATTGCTATTGTAAACAGGATTGGTGATAGAACACTTCCCTGTCTCAGCCCAGTAGTTATTTTGAACCAACTTGTCCTGCCAACTTGTGTTTGCACGCAACTACAACATTCCTTATACAATGCCATGATCATTTTTATTAATCCTTTACTGCATTGTACATTATTGTTTCTGATTTGAGTAAATAATTTTTTTGTTAAACAGGTATATATTAGGTTTGGGCCAGCAGAGAGTGATGATGAGGATTTTGAAGCTTCTGGTTCATCAGGCGATGGTGCTGAGTTGGACAAAATACCTGTGGTGTGCAGATACCAACCGCATTTCCCTGGTGACAAATTCAATGTTGCAGGAGCTGACTCTGTTCTGGTTAGTTTCACTGACATGAAAACTTAATTGTTTGTATCATTGTATTTTATCTTTGATGTAATGAATTAGTTTTTGTAAATTTTGTTGAAAAATATGGCCTTATTGGGATATTGTGGGAGATTAATATTTATTTTACAGGATTCTGTGGATTCTGAACCAAGTAATCCTCACTCTCTATACCATTTGGAACTGTTTCGAGATCGATTACACACGCAAAAAATTGAATTTAATGGTCCAAATCTGCCATACACTGAAGTTGAATTTGATGAGACTGTTTATGTTAAGGCGTGGATGGACGGAGGTAAGTCTGAATTAATTGTAAGGAAGCATGAAACATGTTAACACTGATGTTTTCAACGCCCATACATGTAGACTTGCCCCCACAGTGTTTGTCTCCAGATAGTAAGTCGTAAGTATACTAAGTTTGGTTGAAATTGCTCTGTGGTTTAGGAGGAGATGTGGTGGAGGTGGTGGTGGTGGTGGTGGTGGTGGTGGTGGTGGTGGTGGTAATTATTACGAGGGTTGGGGCAAAAGTTATGGTAACTATATTTTTTGCTTGAAGATACCAGTCTGGTTGGAAAATGTGACATATACAGACGAAAGGATAAGGTGTTAACTACATATGTGGACAATGAATAGCACTGAAATATCGTAACACACTAATTTATTACGGTAGTATACAGGGCAATGTGGCCTTCCTGGTGCAAAAGAATGACAACACAGTACACATAAAGTTGACATGACAAACCTGGGCCTAAAGACCCTCAAAGTAGCCACTGACACCACACGCTGCCAACGATGTGGGAGGTGCTGAATACCATCTGCCTCAGCATTTTCCGCACCATGTGTGAATCGGGTCACCTGTTGACGCACAGCATTAGCAATGTCCTCTCGTGTTGCAAACTGCCTACCAAGTTGTGGTTTCTTAATCTTTCGAATGAGATCAAAGTCACAGGGTGAAATGTCGGGAGAGTACGGTGGGTGCTCCAATTCTTCCCATCTCCAACGTTGCAGTAGCTGCCCTACACACTCTGCTTTATGTGGTTTTGCATTGTTGTGCAGGATTATTGCACTGTCCACAAGATCCGGACATTTCTCCCGAATGCCACATCGTACCTGTCACACCAGGAAGTCCCTGTAGTACTGTGCGGTCACTGTTCTGCCATGTGGAACAAAGTGGCAAACTGTGACACCCCTGATGTCATTCGCGACGATCACCATCAATTTGACTGGGGAAGGATTCTGATGGACCTTCAGCCTCTGTGGTGATCTAGCATGTCGCCACTCCGCGGACTGACGTTTCAGTTCTGGTTCGTATGCCCTGGCCCAAAATTCATCGATGGCGATTATTCGTGACAAGAATTGATCGCTGTCCTGTTGCCAGCGTGCAAGGTGGTCGGAGCATATTGCATAGCGCACCCACCTTTGAACTTCCGTCAGTGCATGCAGTACCCACCGCGATGCGATTTTGCGCAGTTGCAGCTCATTACGCAATATCCTGTGGACGGTGCGTTTCTCGATGCCACTTGTCCTCTCTAACTCCAGAGGATGGTTGCCCAGTTGTACTTCCTCTTAAAACAATAATCACCACCACCACCACCATCTCTAACTCCAGTAGCGTCCATCATCTGTCTTCATCCAGGAGCTGCTCGATGACGGCACGTGCCACGTCGGTCCGCACACTGACAGGTCGTCCCGTACATTGACACATGTCCTTGCTGAAACTTTCCTATCCACCGTGCTACTGTATGATATGGTAGGGCATTATTCCCAAGGGCTTCTACTAATTCACTGTGACATTCCATCGCATTTCTCCCTCGGAGAACGGCTATTTTGATGTAAGCGCGCTGCTCAACATGGGTTACTTCCATCTCGCATGACACTCGCCAACTGACTGATTTCACAGCCCTCGCTGTGCTACTAACAGTTATCACAGAGCCATCTGTTGTTCTGCATACACACTATGCCTACAGAACTTCCACACGACACATATACGTTTGTGATCCGTTCACATATCTACAAGAAAAAAAAATAGTTGCCATGACTTTTGCCACAGTCCTCGTATTTTAAGAGGAATACAACTAGGCCACCATACTCTATATAACACTAATCAAAGAGAATAAAATGGAAGGGATCTGGCACATAAAAAATATTAAGATAACAGCCAAAGAAAGGCAAGGGCCACGAAGGGCATGGAAATAAAAGACTCCCTATCCCTTGTAAGCTAATAGCATTGGGGTCAGACAATAATAAGAGTTGACCAAAGGAGGTCAGATAGGATTGATGAAAGTGAGGAGCCTGTCTAGGGAGGTTGAGGTAATACTCGCATTTTTTTCTTTTCCAAAAAGGCCATTGTTCTGGCAGCCCTGTGTGCAGATGCATTGTCGTGATGCAGCAAAAGGTGCCCACTCTTGGACTTCGGGTGCTGTGACTGCCATGTGGTGAGGGCTTTGGGAAGACAATTATTCATATACCATTCAGCATTGATTGTATGATGTGTGTCCAAGGTCACAGAGGTGGGATGCCCCATTTTTGTAAAAAACTTTGCCACCATCTTCTTTCCAGAGCTCCGACTTCGTCAAACTTTTGTGATTTGTTCGTCCCCTGGAAAGTACCACACAGAAGACTGTCTCTTCATTTCAGGGTCATAATGGTAGACTCATGTTTCATCACCTGTGATGATATAGTAGGTGTCTTGGGACTGCCCTCCATTGAAATTTTTCTACACCAGTCCACTCTCACCTCCTCTTTGACTTGTAATATTCTCTTTGACTTTCTGCCAGGGAATGTGGCACCCACAGACAAATCTCTTGGTAAGGCCTAAATAATAATTGTGGAAAATGGTCTGCGCTACTGTTGACCCAATATTTAGAATCCGTTCAATGTCACAAAATGTCAGATGTGGATCTTCCTTGATAATTTTCCTCACACCATTGAAGTTTTCCTGAGTTACAGCTGTTGCTGGGCAACCGGGACGAGGTGTATCTTCACTTGACTGTCGACCCCTTGAGAACTTGCGAAACCGATTTCCAGCTGTGGCCCTAGTAGGGGAGGCCTCACCAAAAACACGCAGCAAAGAAGAATGGCATTCTTCGGCACTTAAATTCTTTTTATAATCATAAAAAATCATTGCATGAAAATCGTGGCTTGACAGATCCATCTTACACAGTGTCTGACTCAGCACTGTCTGTGCTTTCTTCCTGTGCTGTGGAGGAACTACAACTGGGAGGGGTTGCGCGCTCATGTTCCAAGGTCGAGAAACATCGCTCTTTCAAATGAAAAGAATCCTATTGTCCTCAGAATTATGGTTTACAGGCTGCTAAAAACTTTTGGCATAGCCTTTGTATTCCTCAGATTTGTGGACTCCACTACCTTTATGTGGGAACTGGCACCATGATTCAAATGATCTCTTACATAATATTTCACCAGACTGTTTTGCTTTTACATTGTGTTTGATGTTGCTCAAAGGAATCTTTAGACGGTTGAGGGCTGTCCCCTTTTCCTCTGCTAGTTCTCTAACAAGGGTTAGGTGTATATAATTTACTTGGCAGAAATGAAATGGCGTATGGCTTTTAGTGCCGGGAGTGTCCAAGGACAAGTTCGGCTCGATAGATGCAAGTCTTTTGATTCGACGCCCATAGACGACTTGCGTGTCGTGATGGGGATGAAATGATGATGAAGATGCTACATACACCTATCCCCCCTGCCAGCAAAATTAACCAAGGGTGGTTAAAATTTCTGCCCCTGCCTAGAATCGAACCCGGGACCCCTCTGACCAAATGCCAGCATGCTAACCATTTAGCCATTGAGCTGGACTACTTGGCAGAGCTGCCTGCAGATGCCTACATAACATTAGGTGTAGTCAGGTAGCAGCATTATCTCTTTGACTGTGCTTCTGATAACTTTATCAAAGTCTGTCAAGAATGAGTCAGGCAGTGTGAAGAGCAGCATACTGTAAGGAGTAAACATGACTGGGCCAGATGAATTCATTAATAATTTTAAATTGTTGTTCTGATTGGACTGGTTAAACCTGTTGAGATTATGTGACAGGGTATTGATAATTATTTTCTTATCTAAACATATTTCATCATTGAAGCCAACACCAAGATAGTTGATTCGCTATGATTTACTTTCTAATGATGGAGTAACTGAACTATGAAGTGAACTTGGTTCCCCTTTGCTTGATTTTCCCTTCTTGAGAATATGATGTTTACTCTTATTTTCATGTTTATTAGGCTGATTTCTACCAGTTTATTCTCTGCCTGATTGGCCAATATTTCTGCTGACTTATTATCTTTTCCAATTATGGCTATATTATCTGCAGATGCAGAAGCACTTAAATTGGGCTGTTTGTCATTAATCGAGTATCCATACTTCTTGCATATGTTAGATTTTACAAAGTGTCATCTATTACCCAGTTGAGTAAAATTGGGGGTAAAGGACTGCCGTGGTGTATGTCTTAATTCACATAATTTGGATTAGTTCTATTTAAATTCGTTTCCATCTGAATAGTATTTTCATTTAGTAAGGCTTTGATAATGCAGAATTTCAGATTGTTTAAGTGACTGTAAAATATTTTGGTGTCCAGTTCAATAGAAAGCTTTAGAGAAGTCCAAAAGTACAATTCGTGTTTAGCTGACCAAAGGCATCCTTTAATGTGAGAGGCTTTTATGTGTGTTTCTGGCATATTAACAAATCCTCTTCGGCTGGTGTTCAGAGAGATGTAGGAATGGAGCTTGGTGTCCATGTCTTGCTGAATAATTAATTTGCCTGACGATAGAAAATATTGTAATTGGCCTGTATTCTTTTGTTATTGATGTTTCCCCCCATTGTGAGTAACAACTGTATGAGCAAAGTTTTAAGAATTAAGAACATAATCAGAGTGAAGCATCACACAGTATTTGCAAATCAAGTTAGAAATTTAGTTGCTTTCAGATGTCATGAAACTCAAACTGTTATTAGATTGGTTCTGGTGAAATGTTGACCCTTATGTTATATAATGCTTTGTGAATTTTGTCCACTCTTAATTGTTATCTCTTCTTCTATATGTGTGTTAATTGCCTTTTAGGGCGGAGGAGAGGTGTTATTTTTTATTCAAAACATACTTTATTAGTCTGACTATAAGACGGATATTTTTTTATGTCGTCAGTCAGGTTGAGTGGCTCAGACAAATGAGGCGCTATCTTTCTGACCCCAACTTAGCAAGTTCGATACTGGCTCAGCCTGGTGGTATTTGAAGGTGCTCAGATATGTCGGCCTCGTGTCTGTAGATTTATTGGCACATGAAAGATCTCCTGCAGGACAAAATTCCGGCACCTCAGCATCTCCGAAAACTGAAAAAAGAGTAGTTATTGAGACGTAAAAATAACATTATTATTATTTTATGTTCTAATTAAAAAGTCATCTTATATTTGGAGCCTAATATTTAAAGACTCATTTTTCTGAGGGTCTGTTAGTTTGTATTATTCCTTTACAGTACTAGCTTGTATGGCAGGAGTTACCAATGCATCACAGCTGAGCTCAAGGTCATGAAGAAACTGAAATTCGTTGAGCTTTGATGATGATTTCCAATTTGTGGCTTGTGATCTATTGTTGCTTGGGTTGGCATATATTTATTACACAGTAACACGTCCCCAGTTTAGAGGTTGCCTTAAAGACAAAGTACTGAGTGCCAAGAAATATAGTGTAATGAAAAAATAAATATAAGTCTACTGAATTTTATTGAAAATCACCAAAGATGTTTTCTTAAAATATGCATTGACGATTTCAATTTTGGTCACTATTGCAGTCATGGCAGATCATGCAGATAGAAGAGTGTATCTGTCACTTCAGTTAAATAAGGTAGATGGAGGTTATGCTATAAACATAAAATTGTGTATTTTGTGCAAAGCAAACCATGCTAACAGTTTACAGACTGCAAAAGAGTTTGCTGTTTCTAAGTGTAATGTATGACATTGGCAGAAAGAAAAAGAGGCGTTTAAGAATTTGGTCATATCAAGAGAAGCATTCATGGGATCAGAGACAGGAAAATGTATCAAAATTGACAGGCTAGTTACTGGATTCATGAAGGAGAAACAAACTCAGGTTATACCATTAATCACAAACTTGCAAAGTTGTTAGAATGAAGGCATTTGGATATAGCATGTGAGTTAGCTTAAAATTTATTGGAAGGCTATGGCTGGATCAGTGTTTTTAAAGGTAACATTTGCTAGTTGATTAACACAAGAAATATACACATAATGGTGTGAAATATGAGGAGGCTAGACACTATGAATGGGCTGATTGCAGAAACAATGACTAGTTTTAAGCCTTAGACATCTTTTACCTAAAAAATGTCTAAATCGAGCACGATCTTCCATTGCATAAACAATGTTTAACTAGACATCGCTTAAATTTTCAATTTTGGTTTGGAAATGGAGACAGAAGTATCTTTCATGCAACTCTTTGCTTGTTGCAACCAATGAAATTCTTCGTTGCGCGCTCCGAACGCCAGTCAGCTGTTTGTCTTCACACACATCACTCAAATATGGCTGAGCATGACTCGCCTGCAGATAAGAGTATCGCTTTCAGTGGAAATTAAATCTCATAATATTATCGACACTAAAGCGACACACCACCATAAGGGAAAGTGTAGCTTTCATTATAGCGTTGTTACAGTGAGTGTAATCTACTCATAAATACGGTAGCTTCGATGAAGTGAAGATGAAGCAATAGTAATGTGTAACCGAGTGTGTTCTACGGGCCATATAGATGTAGCTTGAATTCTGGAGATCGTAGGTTCGAAACACATCATCGGCAGCCGTGAAGATTGTTTTCCGTAGTTTCCCTGTTTTTACACCAGGCAAATACTAGGGCTGTTATTATGGCCAACGCTCTTCTTCCCCAGTCCTCTTTAAACAATAATCAACACCACTTGCCTTTCCCTATCTGATAGTTGCCGAAAACGTATACGATTATGTATATAAAATCTCCATACAACCTATTTTCTAGTTTTCACTATTATGTGTGTTTACTTGGCAGTAAATATAAGCTGATCAAAACCGACTTTCAACCTATTAGGTCGTGTTACGTACATTTAGTACGTGTTGAAGAGATGTTAAGTACAGAACAAAAATGGCCAACCAGACACCAGTGGGATCCGAACTCACAACCTCCCGATTTCGCGTCGTTTTATGTATGTGACAGCCCTCTGACGATCGGGACACATAATTCTGTTATGTATGTAGTCGAAGTGACCTATAATTCCATGTATATAATAAAATATATCGGTTGCCAAGAATTGTATTCAAGTTGACAGTTACCAGACATTCACTTTGTCAGTCTCAAGAAACAAGTCTCTCGAAAAGCGAAACCTTATTTTAAGACCTATCTGCCCGAGCATGTCAAACAAATTGCTGCGATTTAGCAGTGGGCGACCCACAGAGAGGCCATCGGACTAACCTTTCTTCCTGGAATCGTCTCAACATGATAATACAAATTAAATATTTCATGGTACATAACCTCTGATTGTGATTCACTCCTCTCGTTTGAGGTTAAACAGTGCTCTCGGCAGTGTTTAAACATAAGCGGTTGAACATCGGTTTTAGACAGTGTCTAAGTGATAAATAACGTCTTTGCAATGCGGCAGCCATACTTAGGCATTGTTTAACTGTAGATATCGTCTAAATACCTTTTCTGAAATCGGCCCTATGAATGCTATTGCTCAGTATTGAAGTACAAAGCAGGTTACTATACAAACATTTTTTCCTTTTTTTGTTGTTTCTTGTTTAACGTCACATTAACACCTCAAAGTTTTTTAGCAGCAGAAGGATGGGAAGGTAGCGCCTGTGGTCTTAAAGGAGAACACAACACAAAAACACATACTGTATTTCGTTATTCATTGCTAAATATGTATTATGGGAATGTAATAACAATGCAGTTAATCCGGTGCCTCTATGTCCAACCATTCTCAAGTTATGTGCGGAAGTAGTAACTGGTCGTGACGTCACTGTGCTGTAGAGTCTACCTGGCAGCCTTGACGCTGGGAGTAAATTCGCGCAGTCTTTTCCCGCACTCCATCTGCTACTGCCGTGTTCTTCTGTTGCCAGTGTTAGTGGGCTTATTTTTATTTATAATGGATGTAAATATCATTTGTCCGTATCAGTATGAGCCAGAACGAACGACGTTTGCTTATGTCCATTCAGATAACGATCTCGATATGGATATGCTAAACACTACAGGCTGTGCCGGCACGCGAATTTGGTGTAAATGTAATGAGTGTACCATCATGGATACGGATGAAGAAAGTGTATGCTGTTGTGAATTAGACAATGTAAAATCAGTGAAATCTGAGAAATTTATGTGTATAACAAGAAATCCCTCGTTTACAAGGCTTAGTGTTGACAATGACAAGGCATAACATGAAAGGAAACGTTTACTGACAGCTTTAAATCCATCAAATAGAACTTCGCGTTTTATTTGTTACAAACAGTTCACTTCGTGGGTAAATTCATGGACTGCGATTGGTAAAAAGAACAGAGTTGTCATACCATCATGCGTTGTCAACACCATAAGGAACATATTTCTGGAACCCGATGGCACCTATGTGGGCTTCAAGCTGTAAACGAAAAATGAAATTAAAACAGTAGAATTATGTAAGAGTTTCCTTAGCTTGTTTGTATGATAAACATAGATAATGTATTATTTTGACATGAAGTACGGTACCTCATTTATTGTTGCGAGTGAAATCGTGAGAAGTGCTTCTTGATCAGGTCGTCATTGAAAGGTCATGGTATTGGAGCGATGTTTTTGGGCAGTGACAGATCCATTGCTTGATCTTCAGGTGAGGCTCTGCTATAGTTAGTTTGCAAGAGATTTATTTTGTTCATTATTGCCTTCTTCCATCCATCGCTTGACACCTCATATTTCTGTTTTATCACCCAGGCTCCTGTTGATTTTGAGTACTGAGTTTTGATACCAGCTTTCAATTTATTGATGTTCCAATTATAGTCCAATGCAGCAATCACTGACCTGAGCTTTAAGCCTCTGTACGAGAAATGAACTCTTTTAGGAGCGTATTTCATACGAAGGTTGTGATAACTTTCTAGGCTTCCGGTGTGAATGTAGTGTTTTATATGTTCCACATCTTTTAAAAGAGATTTGTCTAAAACTATTTTCTTCAAGGCTTCATATGAACTTGAATTTCCTTTAATCCACATTTTCTTTCTCTCTTCCTCCTCCATTAATGTATCGTGCTCACAGGATTTCCATTCACCGTTTTCTAACCACTTGTGCTCATTTTTTACGTGGTGCAAAATTGCCGTAAATTTATCGATTAACACAGAACTGTTTCCATTACATGATTGCGCTGCCCACCATAAATGATTATTTATACTGGCCTTCCATGCTTGAACTTCTGGATGATTTTTATCGAGAGCTTTCATCTTTTTCATTAGACTTTTTGATATGTGCCAAATATCAAATTCATGTTCAATATCAGGATACTGCGTTCTCAGTAAATACCTTACTCCTTTCCGTCTATCGGAAAGGAAGAGTTTTATATTACAATTTTCTTCCTGTACTGTCTTCCTCATCGCGATTTCACACGCAGCCCTTTCAAGATCACCTTTCACCATCACTCTCTGAACAAGTTCTAAATGAGCTATGCGGCCTGTATTTATATCCATTAGTGAATACACTAAATATTTGGCTGAAAAGCCGGGAGAATCGTACTGGCCATCTCTGGCTAACCAAATGGGTTTGGCACTGGTTTTCAAACAATCAATAACATTAGTCCTTTCTTGATCCCAAGCACCCTCCACTATCGGACCAGTTACTCTATGAATAATTCTATCATATACAGTTTGTGACATCATATGTAAGTTAATGGACTTGCAGAATGACCGAAAAGGTTCAAACAGAATGCCTGACAACAATAATGCTGATGATATGAGGACATTTGCATCCGATTTCTTTCCTTCCATAGGTTGAGAATACCAACAGACTTTATTACCACAATCACAAAGTGATTTTACGCACAACATAGTCCCTTTAATGTAATGTGAAATGTTTTTCACTTTACTTTTACAAATGTAACAAATTTCAAAGAGTGTGAGCAAACTTGTCCCCGCTACAAAGAAATATGAACCTGTAATATGTACATCGTCCTGAGTGTGTTCGTTTTCAGTATCACTAATATAACTTTCACTGTCACTTTCATCTGGTTCATAGAAACTGTCATTCAACCGTTCTCCCATTACGCCACTGTTGAAGGCTGTGCCAGAAGTTGCAACGTCGACGTATTTTCTAGCTATTTCACTTCCTAACTCACACTATTTTTACACTACATTAGTGTCTGTCTGGTGAAATATTTTCACTCATATCATTCTGAACGTCATCTATATCATTATCGTTATCACTTTCATTTAATACTGTGTCAACAAACTCCCTTCGTCTTTTAGCCTCATACCTTTCTGTCCTGCTCTTTTTAGTTTCTGACAAGTACTCCCACAGTGTATTTTGTGAAGCGGCTTCCGTATGAATTAGCATTCCTGCCTGAGAAGTATCTCCATCTGTCGACGCTAGACATCTTATTGAAGGAACAGACCCTGGCTTCGGTTTCGGACCTTGCAGTTTTTCCTTAGGCATCACCTTCATTTTCAGAAGATTAAGGCCACGGCCGCTTCCTTCCCACTTCCAGCCCTCTCCCATCCCATCATCGCCATAAGACCTATCTGTGTCGGTGCGACGTAAAACAAATAGCAAAAAATTTTCAGAAGTTGTGTTTCATCATAGTCTGTATTTTTAAAATGCACTGAGCACACAGTAGTTCCCTTACCGGGAGAAAAGTGTTTCCTCTTGCAAAATTGTACCCAACTGCTAAACCTTTGAGGCAACTTACTTCAATTTGGAAACTTATGGAAATGTATTTCTTTCTCTCTACACTTTCGTTTTCTACTCGTGTTGTTACAGCCGTACACACTACAGGAAGGCATTTCGACAAACAGTCACCGCACTGTTATAATAAACAACACTTCAAGTAAATGGAAGAGTGGCTGTGCGCGTACTGCAATAATCAACTGGATGGCTCGCTCAGTGCTTACAGCGCAGTGACGTCACAGCTACTCGTGTTTCCTTAGTTCACCGGCCTGCGGAGCGACGCACAGCAAAAGCAAATATATAGTTGAACACTGTCCGATACCCTCTTTGATTCTGAGACAACTTGATTTTTGTGTTGTGTTCTCCGTTAAGTAAGATACAGCCCCAGCATTTGCCTAGTGTGGAAATTGGAAACCACAGAAAACTATCTTCAGGGGGTGCTGACGGTGGGATTCAAACCCTCGCTTTCCTGAATCCAAGCTCACAACTGTGCGATCCTAATCGCACCGCCAACTCGCTCGGTACAGTGGAAACACACGGATGGTCCATAGTCGTCTTGTAAAAAATTATGTAACCATTAGCAGCTTCACATACTTGAGTAATGCTTTGTACAGTTATGTATGAGCAATAATAACCAATTATCGGATGTATCCACGACCTTCTCTGCTGTTTCTATTTATGAAGTCATCTATCAACCAATAACAAAACAGTTGCTTTTGATGTTATGCTTATTACTCTCATGACTTTTCCAAAAAAGAACAACCCAGTTCATTTCTTAGAAAATGTCCTATGGTCTATACGGAAGCCAATGCAGTAAAGGGAACTACATTAAAAATACATCATGTATCTGACGTGCTCCAAATTATGTGTCATTTAGCAGATAGATAACGGTGTTATTTAACATGGTCTAGCCAGGTGAATGGAATAAATGTTAATTTTCATAAAAATTATTGCCATACTTTTCAAAATGCCTGTCTAGCTATAGTCTAACTGAATTCAAGGCAAGCCTGGGGTAGTATAAACATATAATGTATTTACTCACCTATAACACCCCTCGCCTTGACTATTATAGTTGCAAATAATAATTGGAAAAAAATATCAGAAAAAGGGAATTGAGGGGGGGAGAGAATCTTTCAAGTGACCAAGCAGCAAGTTCAACATTTCAGTTAACAGTAGAACCCACACTTCTGCACCATCTGTTCATTGGCCTTGTCTACTCTCTACCCTTACCCTAGATTCCTTCTAGCTTCTGAGATCTGCATCCTTCATGGCTGTGAGTAGTGTGTAATTAGGAGGCGTCCACTACATAATGAAGAGTGGAAATGAGCAAGAGAACAAGTTTTACGACATTCTTCCATCCTTCATGTTGTAGAAAGTGGAGTGAGAGCAGCAAGTTGTAAATACGAAGTGCAGCCGTGTATGATTTGTTAATGGTGTAGCTAACCAGAGAGACAAATTATTTGGGGCAAAGAAAACATCAAAAACCCTATCTGAAATGACCTTGGTGTCAACGATAATAACTCCGGCCACATGCACATTGCAGTAGGTACTACTCACATTAAAACATCAGTCAAGAAATAGTGAGACTGATGGATAGTTCAAATCACTGTAATTAACATGTTATGAAAACAATACATTTAAACAATCACCAGAATGAATCAACGAGATATTCAGTAATTCTGAAGATTAATGAACTTAGCATATTTCACCGCATAATCATCACCACCTCGTAATTGTCCCAATTTTTATTTTCAATCCAAGAATCGGCTTTAAAAATTTCACCGCATAGTCATCGCACATTCAGATTTTGTTCATCAGTCTGTTTAAAAGGTAAACGGAACTGTGATGAAAGTTGCATATGAATGCACAATTTAAATACGTAAATGGCTTATTGGTAATTTGACAACACAGTAATGTTTGCAATGTATAAATAAGTAAATAAATGAATGAATGAATGAATAAATAAATAAATAAATAAATAAATAAATAAATAAATAAATAAATAAATAAATAAATTAATTAATTAATTAATTCACAGAAACAGGAAGAGGCAAGGCTTCTAAGAACAAATGGATCATGTCAGTTAAGTCGGATATGGAACAACTAGGTATCCCACTGGGACAAACTCATGACCGAATACTGTTCCCTCAAGCCATCTGACATGGTGTTTTCCCAACGTCCTTTACAAGTAAGAAGATTACAGGAACTGAGTGGACAGAAGAGAGAAAGCTGGCTCATAGTCAGCAAATGAAGGAGTATTGGAGGAAGAAGAAGAAAGCAACAACTTTACTGAAGAGTAGATACGAGCCCCATGGTCCTCAGTAGGCTTAAACGACGACAAAGAAGAAGAAGAAGAAGAAGAAGAAGAAGAAGAAGAAGAAATGAATAAATGAATGAATGAATAAATAAATAAATAAATAAATAAATACCAATATACATATGACGCATGGATTATTGGTCGTTTGACAATGTGGTCGCGAGACAGTGTACAATTTATTCACCAGTGACATACATAGTTCAAGAAAATTAGGGGAACATGTTTTTGAACATATGCCATGCTCCACAAAACAATACCTCACACTCAGGTATATTACCAACTAAACCTATATTCTTTACCCTTGAAGTATACATGGATTCGCGTTCATTTTCAGAACAGAAACAAAAATATCCAAATAGGGGCGAAAAAAAAAAGTGATCCAAGGTGGATTTTTATCACAGTTGGTAAATGGAAGCTTCAGTAAATGGAGCTTCAGTATGGTGTATGTCCTCCATGAGCATTTATCACTGCTTGGCACCTACGCGGCATGCTCCGTATAAGTCGATGGAGGTCACATTGGGGTATCAGGTCCCATTCTTCAATGAGAGCTGGTTCGAGGCCATTCCGTCTCTTGAATGTCCAGTTCTCGAAAGACAGCTCTGGTGATGCGCGCTACATGAGCCCTTGCATTGTCGTGCATGAGTACGAATTCAGGGCCAACACCGTATGCAGCAACCAGCACATGCCGTAGCAGTATCTGCTCGATGTACCCCGCAGTGCTAAGATTTTCATGGGCGACAACAAGATCCGTACGGCCATCAATACTGATGCCACCCCACACCATCACAAAACCTTGTCCAAATTGGTCGCCTTCCAGGACAACATTTGGCACGTACTGCTCACCACGGCGTCTCCATACATGCTAACGTCCATCACGTTGTGTCAGGGGAAATCTGGACTCGTCTGTGAACAACACATTGGTAAGTTGCCAGCTGATGTGGGTTCGGGCAAACAGAATGCGAGCTGCGCGATGTTGCTGCATTAAACAGGGCACTCGAACAGGACGTTTGTATCGTAAGGACATTTCCCTTAACCTGTTCCTTACTGGCTGGTCAGACACCTTGACTCCAGAGACCCTTCTGAGGTCTTGTTGCAGTTCTCTGGCAGTTGCTGAACGACACTGCAGTGCACAGATGGTCAGATTTTGGTCATTCTGTGGGTTTTCATGCATCCACGACCTTGTGAAACCCTCCTTGTGTACTGGCCTGTCTCATTGTAGCGATTCCACAATAGACATGAGATCCACAGCAGCATGACTAAAAGTCCATCCTTCCTGAATCAAAGTGGCGGCCCTTGCGACTTGAACCTCGTTAAGATTTCTCGTGGGATGTGCTGGTTTACGTAC